>NW_020442461.1:2739943-2773832 GCF_000699045.2 Agrilus planipennis | reverse complement strand
GTCAAACCTACACTAGCAAGGAGATCGGGCTGAAACTATAGCTACAAGCTATCCAAGGATGGTACTATAGAATGTCACCTCAAGGTAGGCCTAGTGGCGTCATCTCTTGGTTAGGCTGGAAACTTATCAATCCACCCTCGTAAATGTAACTAACAGAAATATACTTATCTTACTCATTTATCTTTCTTAATAAATAATTCGCGAATAAATACTTCGACAGAACTTTTGGATGGTACCCATAACCTCAAAATAATATACTGTAGAATATTTTTATACGTTTTCAAGTAAACAATATCCCATGCGTAATATATTCCTAATTATTCATGCAATGATTTCACATAATTTTTGAATTTGTTATAATTTTAGATTATAATCAAGCAGTTGAGGGTATTTTTCAACAATTTCTCCAAAATCTATTGTTTTTTTTTATCAATCCATTATCGTCGATGTATCAGTGTTTACTAATGAGAGTCGTACATGTTCAGTGTCCGAAGAATTAGTAGCTTTTGCCAACTCTTTCAATGCAGTATCAATATCAACTTACGTTGTTTGACATCAAAAATAACAAATGCACATAAAATGAATGGTTATGAAGTGTGTACCTTTTTTTAAGTGAATTTTGTTTTAAATGCATTCATTTCTTCAAGTGTGTGATTTTAAAAGAAATGCATTAAGTACTTCTTTTCTTTCTACACATATATTAGGTGCATTACTGATATTATGCATATAAATGTGTATAGAAATTAGATACTTAAAATTTCTTCTGAATTACTTTTAAACACTAAAACTCAGTTAGACACGTTGAATGTGTTTGATGTTTTATTTTCATTCATCTAATAACACACTTGGATTTACAGTGTAGATATCAGAAGTGAGGGCGAGTCTTTTTGTGACTTGTTCTGTTTCTACTATCTATTCTCAATCGTAAATATTACTTGGAAAACAACAAACCCATTTCGGTCAGTTTTAGACGTCGTAGTGGGCACAACAGGCTACAGTAATAAATAAAATGAAAACCTAATGGAAATCCGGTTTTATGTAGTTGGATAATCAGCGTTAGGATTGTTTTATTTATAATTAGCAGAAGGCGGTGCGACGTTTTAGGGAACTAAATGAACCGAAAAAAGGTTAAAGGTTATATATGTGACGTCAGGGGATTAGTCCTTTGTCCCGACGGAACGGCTGAACCGTTAATGGATAGCGTTGTCTGATTCCGGAAATGCGGGTACGCGTCTGGAAGTATCGAAAATGGCTAATAACCATACAGTGACATCCGACTGATACGACAGATAACGAAAAAGGAAAATTCTGTCAATTACCGAAGGAAATAATCCCTCAGAGCGCACACAGAAATGGCGAGCAAATTAGTGTGTATGTGTTTATAAATATCAGCTGCAAACCAATGGCTATACAATTGAAATATGATTTAGAAAATGTGAATTGCAAATAAATACTTTATTAAATATTTTTCTACTCATTTTTTGTTAAATTGTACAAACAAGACAGTGCAAATAAACTGTTAAGTACAATCGGAAAATTTCAGCTTCATGAAGCAACTGAAATCCATATTGTACACTTGTAGTGATAGTAGAAGATGTGAGTTGCTCTAGTTCTTTAGAAGTGAAGAGATTGGCTCATATTAGGAATAAGTAAAGTTGCTTGTCTAACCGGTCATTGAGCTGAAAACCTTATGATTAGGATGACATTAATGTTGGTACTTTCTCCAGTTTATCCTTCCTGGGGTTTTTAAGAATGTTTTTGTAAAACCACGGGTATATCGAAGTATTTTACTTCAAATATACAAGGTAATTCTGAAATAAAAGCTTTGGAGAGTGTTAACTTGATGCAATTAGAAGAACACCAAGCGAAATTGCAATCCGAAGCCGGCCCTGGGCGTGAATTGGTAACGTATAGGTAAATTGCTATAGTAATGAAGCAGCTACATCGATGATAAATGTAAACAGTGACGGTTGTCGAGCTACTAATAAGGTAAACAATAACAATAACAATTATCGCTCATAGTATGCCCTATGACACTGACACAATGACCTACTATTTATGACTTCGACTGTTTACATACGTAGGTAAATGTGCCTACAACGTTAAAAGAGCATAGTAGTAGTTGTAAGAAACAATACAACGTATGAAAATATTAAAGAAATACAGAACGAATTGAATGCGGCGTTGCAATGTCCTATTTCCCTGCCAGGGCCGGACTGGTTCTTGCCTGTACTTTTAAATACGTTCGGACTACCAAATATTTACTTAATTTTCTTGTTTGCAAGCTTGTTACTTATTTGTGGAACACCCTATGTGACCTACACTGACGAATTTAAGGTTTCCTTCAGTTTGATAAAAAAGTATTTTATTTGCCTCGCTTTAGGTTTATGCTATAAAGACAAAAGGAACGATTTTAAGGGCCGCTTATGAATATTCAGTATTTTTATGAGAATGAAAGATAGTGCGCGTGGTTGCGGAGTTTTAACAATGTCGGGACCGTTTTTTAGAATAGGTCCTCCGGCGCGATTTATTAAGTGAAGGGAAAGCAAATTTCCATAAAATGGCACGCGGATACAGTGAGCAGTAACTTTTACGCCCATTTCTTTCCCGACTCTTCCGCAATCGAACTATAGAGCAGTTTCGGAAAGTGAGCGTCGCTCTCATGCAGAATGCCAGGGCAGTTTTTGCGTTTTACGGCCCTGTATCGGTTTATTTTATGGCGATACAGAGGAAGCTTTACGCAACATTTCATCCTTTAGAATCGGTCCCTCCTGCACCGAAGATACCACACTTTTTATCCCCTTTTATTACACGCCTCCAACACATAAAATGTGTACTTATTTTCTTTTGCTTCTCGTCTTTTTTTTTTTTTTCATTTCTTTGCATGCCCATACCGAAATAACATTAAACTGATGACTGCCAATACTCCCAGTAGCACTACTGAAACTGCTCTTTCGTTATCAAACGCCCGAAGATCGGAATGTCTCTCGTCGGGAAATGGAATATTCAGTGTTGCTGGCTGGAAATGGAGATAATAACTGAAAGGCCTTTTTCCTTCGTATACTTTTTCCAAACCGTTACGAAGTTTTTAAATGTGCTAGCGTTTGTTAAAATGTCTTCTCACCAAAGACATTCGTGGCTTGACACTTGACACTGCCCAACTTTTGTGGACTCAAGATCTCTGCTAGAAGGCGCTTCTTTACATTATGTCAAAAATGAATATTCTGTGAAGAAAACCTGTCTATCGATCTAACAAGTATTTATACATTTACTAGCGACCCGCCCCAGCTTCGCACGGGTGCAATGCTGATACTAAATATGTATGTTTTTGTTTTGTTTAGATTGTTATCGAGAAGGGGAAATCTTCAATAGATACCCCCTGAACATATTAAATATACTACAGAATGTCTTTATATACAACATTCACAGTTTTTTTGTCATTAGACAATACAAACCGGCCCCCGACCGCTTCCGCTGCAAGCGCTATGTCACTGCATTTTAAATCTGTAATATCTTCGAAAATATTCATTTAAATTACATGCTGTAAAGGGCCATATTGATCTATATTGAATGCACAATGTATTTAAGGCACTTAATTGGATAAGAATTAATGCTGTATTGCCTACAATCGCTTTGTAAATAAGTCATTATTTCTCATAAAAAGTAAAGGATAAAAATGGTTATTGTGGGTTATTCCTGAGAGATAGACATATACCATTCCGGACTTTTTTGTAGACCCTTTTAAGATGTACAATATTGTAGTACATTATTTTGATCTATCTCGTAGGGTTCAGCCAGCGTTTGCAATGTAAGAGCAAAAAATGTGTTTATTTACGACATCACATTACAAACCTCTAAAATTATCAGTGTTTCCCTACCATATTATGCACGTATTATACATGTAAACCTTCCTCTTGAATCACTATCTTTTAAAAAAAACCGCATCAAAATCCGTTGCGTAGTTTTAATGATTTAAGCATACATAGGGACAGACAGCGGGAAAACGACTTTGTTTTATACTATTTAGTGATTTTCGACAGGAAGTTATGTAGAATTAGCCCGTCAAATTTGATATTTGTGTGAATTATTCTCATTTTAAACTACTCCCTTATTGCTCAATCAGAAAACATAGTGTCTCTCAGCTCAGTAAGCGCTTAGTTCATAAAATATTGTTTTAAGGATTTCGTTACAAACCAGGATATTTTAAGATTGTGTAGCATATATTTTTTCCTGAATCTTCTGTCGGAGAGAATCTTTAGAAAAAATTGCTATACGTATACGTTGTTATACCTAGTCCCATGTAAATCCCGCACGCCGTCGAAATGTTTGCGATTCGGGTACGTGCCTTGTAGTGTTTGAGACGTTTTATTGGAATTTATGGGGAAACGAAACAAAACCGCCGAAAGCAGAGGATCAACGTGTAAACAGGTCCTCGAACGACGACGTCTCCTTTTGCATGGAACGGAAGGACGGTTTAAAGGACAACAGCGGGGGAATTTCTAATTTACGGACGCAGCCAGGGATAAAAGAAAACAGACGCCGGTCGTAAAGAATACACTGGTGTACATATGAGATGAAACGGAGTTAGCCGTGAACATGGGGTGAAGCCAGTCAGAACTTATTTACATGCAGTTCTTGAAGGAACAATTTCTGACTTTTCCTCGATTTTTGAAGCAATAACAGGGGACAGAAACCTTATTTAGAGCAAGAGATTTAACATATGGTATGTATTTATTATCAGGGATGGACTGAAATGTAAAATAAACCGCCCCCATCCATTGGCAATAATTAACCCCATCAACTCAAAGAACGTGGCTGAATTTTTCAGCAACTAATTAAATCATAATCTATCTTATTTATAATGCAGTCTGCACCCATTTACTGGTAAGTGTAGTATTTCACAGACTTTGACAGGGTCTTTTGGAGCCTCAGGTAGAGGAGTATGAAAAACTCATATAATAATTCTTAATCGTTATGAATTTATTTGTTTGTTTCATTCAAATTTATTTAATTGCAGTTAGGTAGCATGAAAGATGAAACTTCATTGATTTGTCTTCGAATTTGATTTTTACCATTCTTTTACTTTGTATAGGAAATTGATGTAACTAACTAACTTGTCTCTGCATGTATAGCTAGTTTAAAATCTCAGGGGTCTTTGGTTATTGTACATTATGAAAACATTGACTGGATTGATAACCATGTACTTTACTATACAACCATCTCCATACTTTTACTAGGTAGAAATGCAGAAGTCATTGAAGGGGCGGACCAAGATAAAGGTTCCTCATCAGATGAAGCTTCCTTCTCATTCAAGATGATTTTTATTATCATTTTCCTCTACACAAGAAATGCAGGTAAATAACTAACCATACTCTTAAGATATATAAAAGCTTTATCATATGTTTAATTGATGCGGTCTAATAAAATATACTTTAAAACTTCCTAAGTGCCGTTAATGACCGGGTATTTACACGTGTGCGCCATTTAAATATTTCCCCCATGGGGTGCGAAATATACTGCGATTAGCTAGGAATTTTCGGAACACAGTGAGAGAGAACGGCGGAAACTTTTCACATATAAAGTACTTTCGTGAGTGCTAGCCGCAAACATAAAACCTTCCGTAACAACACCCCACTGGCGGTGATTTCTCAGTTACAAACGGCTCCCCAGAAATCATTAGACAGTCGGAAGGGGGAGCGCGATAAGTGAACGAAATGAACGCAACTATGGCTTAATAATAATATTATGTATACTCGACGCATGCACTAAACTGTTGTATTATTTTCGCAAGTCGCAATAAACGGTGCTATAAACAAAGAAGTTCTGCCGTTTGCGTCGCATTTCGGAATTAATTTTGAATTCCATTAACGTAATCTTTTTAAACAACGGCAACTTTCCATTAAGATAACGTGCCCCCGTGTCACGTTAAATTCTAACGAAGAGACCCAAAGTACTTACAAATTTCTTTCTTTAATAAGGAAAGGAAGTAACAGTTAAAGACTTATAAAAAATTCATGTCCCTTATTATTTATGTGCAGTGGAATGTAAAATGAGAAAAAGTAAATAGTTAATAAAAAATAAGACTGCAATTTTTTTATAATACATTTGTAGAGTTATTGTAAATACTATTATACGCTTTAGTTCGATCATCATCATCCGATAATCATCGAATTTTCCTGATTAAATCTTCATTTCTCTGGAACACTCGAACTTATTTTGTTACGCGGGCAATGCATGTGTCAATCATGAATGACATCTGTAGTAAAATGTTGTCGATTGATTCTACATAACCCACGCCGCTTACACAGCGAGCCGTCGGTAATCGATATATTGATTTAATCACATACATGCTTGCACATATGTATAGGTAAGTATTGATGATTTCACACATTCTTTATGTCTGCTAATTATATTTATAATCCTATTTCGCAAAATTCGACCTTTTGCTAATGTATTTCTCAATATTTCAGGCGACTGAACGCTGGATTTGCTTGAACGCGTTGTTAACGTACGTTGTTCCTAACTAAAATTCAGTTTCGTTGTTCTCCGCGGTAAGCAGATAGCTGTAAAGTTCATACAGTTATCCGGCCGAACATGGAGCGTCTGGTTTTTAGAAAATCCGCCGTGGAATTCAAACTACTCGGCGGAAAACATCAGCCACCACCCGACACGAAGCAAAATTCATCAGTTAATCCTGAGACGAAACTTCTCTCACCGTCCTTCTCTATCCTCTTCCCAGTCTTTCTCTCTCCCTGCTGCTGTAGCGGATTCAGTCTATCCCGGAAAAGCGCAATTATTCCAAAGAGTTCGCCAGATTCGCTCCTTTAATTCCAGCGGCAGTATTTGTTATTTCCAGACAATAACCCCCGAATTTAATTAGAGTCAGTGTATCCGAAAACTTAAGACGACAACACCAAGTGCACATCCGCGACAACGGCGACGTATCTACATCACTTACCATTCCACACCCCTCGCTCTCCACATCGCCACTACCATGTGACGGCGATGATAAATTTACAAGGCTCGATGCACTGTAATTCGTAACATAAGATCATAAATTGCCGGCTTCCCTTCGTGGAAAATGCCACTAATTCTCCCTAGTAGAAAATAAATTTTGATAATTCGTACGAAGACGCGCCATAACCACCACTATCGCGAACGTTTTAGCTACAGTTTTCACACCGACACATTCTTCTCATTATTCTATTTTAATCAATTAGAACCTCCCAGGATTCCTTTTCTTAAAAGATTTATTGCTACTTCTCTCAGTAGACCGAGCGGCATGACTTAGAGATTTAGACCATTGCTTCCGGGTCCGTCTGCCTTGGTCCAAGTTTTTCTGTGGTTTCCTTGGATCACTTAGGTAAACGCTGGGGCAGTAATATTCCGCAGATAATCTTTTATTCTCTTCTGTCTTCATTTCGTCCATCTGATCCTTTTCACCACAATCACCACCGACTCATTGCCATGATTCCTGTCAGGAGGCTGAACAAGTTCTTCTGCCCTACCTTCCGGCGTAGTCCGGAGAGACTGTCCATTACTGGCAGGTGGGGATGATTTTTTTGGAATGGTTTGTTTTTCTTTCACTAGAACAATTATTCATGCTGAGAATATCGTAAATCATCAAGATTCAATACTGTACTTACTTAACCATTTCATATTGAAAGATTTGAAGTTAGGGTGGTCGCTTTTTACCTAGTTCATCTATTTTTATAAGGACCCTGTGCAGCAATTTTGACGTGTTCCGGGACTACGAGAGCTTTTAAATTCTGGAATATTTTTAATCATAAATGAAATTTAGCTTTATACGAGAATAGTCCCAAAGTTAAGGTCTCCAAAAGGCTGGTACCTCCAGCAAACATTTCGCGTGATTTGTTGAGGTATTCAATGAGGTATTCGCGAAAGTTGATCATCACACAACCACTCTATATTTCGCAACTTGGCGTCCAATTATCACCACGTGTTTCAGATGTTTGATGCACATTTGGTTGAAATACACACCAGCGACGATGACTAAGTAAAAGGAGCGATCCAACACTTCTTCAACAAGATGGCGCCATGCTGGTATGACATATCTACATAGAAACTGTCACAAGGGCTACAAAATTGTATTCATTGTCGATGCAATCGATTATTTAGAATGTAGAGAAATATTTAGATAAACTTTACGTATTATCACTTTATTTGTGGAGTTATCCAGGTAGTATTTTGGATTGAAACTGCATAACGAGTATGAAGTTGCCCTCAGGACTCGTGGAACCTGAAGAAATGTCTGAATGACTAGTATTTTTTTGCACACAACCTAGAATTCCATCCGATTCAATGCGCTGAAGTATATTACAAACGAAATATCGTAAGATTGTTGATTATAAAGTTCTTGCCGATAATCTGACGAATTACTGAATAATTTCTTCAGTATTAGATGAAATGGGATAAATGCGAAAGGAAGGGGGAAAGAGGACCGCAAATAAAGAAAAACATTTTATTTTCGTTCACGGCTTCTTTCTCGTTTTCTGGTCCATCTGAAAGTAAATTGTGGGGTAAACACGTCGAATTCCTGTTATCCATTGACCAAAATTGTCGCAACGGCACGTTACCTGAATAAAATGGCAAATTCGAATTCGAGACACAAAAACACCTCAATGCATAACAAGTAACAAATTCAGCTGCCGAATCAAATTTAAGCCGGAACTGTTGTCGTTCTTTTATTTTTTCTTTTTTTTTTGTGTTGCCTGTTTTTTTTCCGTTACCTTCTTTTCATCTAAAAGCTGTCACGCATTTGTCTTCGAAAAAGATAACGGCGTGAAAGATTGGAAATGAAAGGCCTTCGAAAACGGCCCAATCCGTTTCCTTTCACAATTTTATTCATAAGCTACTTAGCGCTTTTATCTTCCACGCGACTGGAATATTACGGCTCTTTTCCGATTCGTATCGTAATCTTCTAATCGTAACACGTCACAGAAAACATGAAACACAACCCCCGTACAATGCCACGCTAATTATACTTCTTATTTCACCCTCTATTTTTGAAATTACTCTTATTTACACGCGTCAAGAGCAATATTTTAGCATGCAACGGATGTTCTGTCGCAGCATGCGACGAAAATTGCGCGCGCAGCTGTCAGTAGTAACTGTCAACTGTCAAAAACTTTGTGTGCTTGGTCGTCCGTTGTGCAGTAAAGTAGTGCGCATCCGATTTGGGCGTAGCTAAGGTGATTTTGTTTACGTATTGTACTTACAACAATAGCGAAACCAATGCGCAGTAGATCATCGCGCAGTAGACGACTGCGTTTTCTATCTTTTGTTAATGATGATATTTTTNAAAAAAAAACAACCATTTTGAGGGATGCTTAATGGTGAATAATGCCCAATATGTAGTTTCAAGTAGTTTACCTGTACTATGAACCAATAAGCGTATACGATGACTCCCAGAGGTAAAAAATAGCAGAAGAAGGTGTATGCCCAGATGTAGGTGAGTGTAGGCATGTCGTCCCTCATGTAATCAGTCCCACAAGCAGTCAAATTTCCCTCGGGAACATACCTTAAAATTTAAAGTTGGAAACAATTCATGTCGAAGCCAAATTTAATCATAAAAAAATCGAATGGATTGTGTTTAGTCAACCAGAATGAGTTTTCAAATTGGAATTGGAAACTTTGGAAGAAAACTCCATTCGAATAATTGACTGTTTTAGTTTGAGAGAAGTAAATTAATACCTTGTGGTAATTTTGTAAATAAAGCCTATATTTTTCTGTTTCTGAAATTTTTAATATGTTTATGACTTTAAGAGTGTAACAAGTTGAAATTAATTAATTCCTTTTTTATTATTAATAAAGAACGAAAAATTATCCACTCAATTTTATCAGACAGAATCTCGTTTCATGGATACTCATTATTGTAGTTAGTAATATCTTGATTAACATGTTGTATTATTTGACTAAAATTTGATATTAAGTATTCTACTGCTAATAACATTCAAGGGTAAAACGCACCCCTCCGGATGAAGTGCCTTCTTCAATTTATAATCACTTAGTAACGGTGAAAAGTGGCCTTTAATATTTAGACCGTTTAACCTTTAACGTAATATTCCAAGGGAGACGGGAAATATAAAGACGGCTTTTCGAAGCCTTAAGTGCGAACGAAATTTTTTATACCATAAAAACATTATGAAGGTCGAAATTATCTATACAAATGAAAGTGAGGGTTGTCGATATGACCCACAGTATCAATAAATTAGGATTTAGGTGACGAAATGAAAGTAATTGATTTGCTTGCAAAGGTTTACTATTTATTGTAATTAATCGGTTTAAAATATTATTTACAGAAACAGAGTAGTCCATTTTCGTGCCTTATTTCGTTGTAATTCAAATACGGTGTGTTTACGCAGTAGTAGACTTCTCGTTTTCGACGTTCGTTACACCGGATGCGACTGATGCTGTTTCGTCTTCACCGGATGCGCATTTTAAGGATGGGAACTTTTTGTACAAAGCTTGCTTGTATTTTGGATGGCTGCAAAAAAACAAGAAACGACCTTAAGCATCAAGGACTAAAGCCTTAACTCTAAACAGAAAATGAGTACGATGCATAATTAATATGAGAACTGGAATCAAAAATAGTATCGCAAGAATGTGGATGTTTTCTCTTACAATGCTATTTTATTACAAGGCAGTAAACGGGTGGGTTCGGAAATATAACCGAGCATACTGGTCAGTGCTGATGACGTCATGAATCGACGCCATATTGTACTTGTGAGAGAAGTGTGACGTTCATCAAACTGGCGTGTGTTCATCAGACTTCGAAGAACTTTTTATTGTAAGAAACTTTAATAACTTTTGGAGCAAAATTGTTGTAAACAAGCGCAAACACTGTTCTCAATATGGCGTCAATTTAATGTCAACGTACTGGTCAGTATATTTAGGAACGAATCAACAGTATGGCGTCATGACGCCATCAGCAGTGGACAGTATGCTGGGTTATACTTCGGAAGATTAAAATAATTCGAAGTGGTCTGTATTCTGTCGAAACTGCCAGACGCGGATCGCGATTTCGATCTTTTTGGATCTCATCAGCGCGTCGCAGGCAGCGCGTTTTAGAAAATACGACAAATGGCGCTGTAAATACCATCTGTAGTACAGTGCTACATTTTAGGATTACGTATGCTTCAGCAAGAGCTGTCGGAGCTGCCTGCGATGCGCTGTTGAGATCCAAAAAGATCGAAATCGCGATTCACGTCTGGCAGTTTCGACAGAATACAGACCACTTGGAATTATTTTATTCGATTATGGTAACGTGCCTACCACGTTGAGGTTAGCCACGCCGGGATTCGTTTCAGCAAGTAGATATCCATATATTTAAATGGACCTTGCTGAAGCATACGTAATCCTAAAATGTATCACTGTACTACAGATGGCGTTTACAGCACCATTTGTCGTATTTTCTATTTCGGAAGATACTCAATGTGTAAAATGCATCTACATTTTTCAAATGTAATTCTTCTTATTTATATTGGGATTGAAATTAGCTGGTATAGGTCATGGTAGTATCCAAAGCTTATGAATAATGTCAATGTGTTTACTGGTATATCTATTAGGGTTAGTTGATGTCATACCTTATTGCGTAAACGATTGGGTTGTATACAGCGTTTGCCTTGGCGAATAAAGAACTCCAAATAGTTCCCAAGGGATTAAGGTTGGCGAGTTTATGCATCCCGACTACGTTCACGACCAAATAGGGTGTCCAGGCCATGAACCACAAAGATATCGTGACCAGTGCGACCTTTGCCAACTTGCATTCAACGCTGGTGTTAGCCTGGTCACCAGAACGCAGTGTTGCAACGTTCATCTTCTTCGCTTGTTCCCTCATTGATTTTTCGTGAGCGGCAACAGCCTGATTAACGAAAAAAAAAAAAAACAACCATTTTGAGGGATGCTTAATGGTGAATAATGCCCAATATGTAGTTTCAAGTAGTTTACCTGTACTATGAACCAATAAGCGTATACGATGACTCCCAGAGGTAAAAAATAGCAGAAGAAGGTGTATGCCCAGATGTAGGTGAGTGTAGGCATGTCGTCCCTCATGTAATCAGTCCCACAAGCAGTCAAATTTCCCTCGGGAACATACCTTAAAATTTAAAGTTGGAAACAATTCATGTCGAAGCCAAATTTAATCATAAAAAAATCGAATGGATTGTGTTTAGTCAACCAGAATGAGTTTTCAAATTGGAATTGGAAACTTTGGAAGAAAACTCCATTCGAATAATTGACTGTTTTAGTTTGAGAGAAGTAAATTAATACCTTGTGGTAATTTTGTAAATAAAGCCTATATTTTTCTGTTTCTGAAATATATATTTACCATATTGTATACATTGTGTTTTGTGTATTGCCACACGAAATAACAAAATTAGGTCGGCATAATCATTCAACAAAACTACAAAGTTTGTCAATTTGCTCCAGTGAAAATACAAACTAGAGCTAGCTCTCAATCGAATTTGCGATCATCGGTTTTAATAAATAAACTAATTATTGGAATAGAATGACATTTCTATTTAATTTACTAGCATTTTTTCCGCGTTGAATTGACTATTAAACAAATTATTATTAAAAACGTTCATTTCGTCGAATTATTAATTAAAATAGCAATTAACGTTTTGTATTGCAAAACTATTTTTTGATCAGGTGTATTTGTTGGTTTTATAAACATTTCCAGAAATATCGATCGTGAAATTCTGGACGTGTGTAATAGAAAATTGAGTTTGGTACCTGCTCCATCCCAAAACGGGTGCAACGGTCCACCCTAGTGACGTGCTCCATACCATGAACAACCAGAATGCAGCCCCCTTGAAGGTTAAGGGTTTCGCGCTTAGACCCTTTACGATAACATTGTACCTATCCCATGCTATCACTGACATGGTCCAGATTGAAACACAGCCAAATAGAGACCCGCACATTCCATAAATATTACAGAAAAACGGCCCTAAACGAAAGCGCCAATCATACTTTCGTATGCACTTAGTTTTTATCACAAAATTCTACATACCAAACATCCACGTCTGATTATAACAGTTGTATACCATTGGCGGAGCCATGGTGAACATCATGGAAAAATCGGAAAATGCTAAGTTGATGACCAGGAGATTGGACGGTGTCCTTAAGTGTTTGGTGGTGCTGAATATGTAGATGACCATTCCGTTTCCGAATATGGCTATGCATGCCAAGCATGCGATGGTAAAACCTTGGATTCCGTGCCATAACGGGTCCAGGGGCGGGAACTGGTACCAATGGGTGTCTATGAGATGAAGCATCTCTGGGAATGCCTTGTCCGCTACAGAAATGTTGCCGCCAAAGCCACCTGTCGCAATACGACGCGCAGCCCAGGGGGCTAAGCTCGGTCCGGCCAAATCCATAATTGTCTAAATTAAATAAAAAAATAAGGAGCTGGAATTTTAAGGTTGCATTTTTGCTAACATAACTATTCTACTATAAGAAGCAATAAATAATTAAATTATTGGTAAAGGTCTAGATGACGGATCGAAAGAGGAGGTTTCCTGCACCACTGTACCATAAAAAGTTCGTGGCGATCTCACCCCCATAAAAAGTTATGGGGGTTCAAAGTTAATAAATATGCCAATTTTTATACATTTCTAGGCATGTAAATATTTATATAGTCATTCTTAAACAATATTCAAAGGTAAAACTAATGAAAAATACATAAAAATATTGAGAAAGTTATATAAAACATTATTTAAATATCTTTATCAATAGGGTAGGTTAGGTTAGGTTATCGGGTTTTGTTCAAGTGACCACCCTCTTTCGATCCCCCACCTCCACCCGCTTGAAAATAATTTTTTTATTGAATTTTATTTGAATTATAGTGTATGAAAATTGTCAAAATAATCAACTTTCAACCCCCATAACTTTTTATGGGGGTGAGACCGCCACAAATTTTTATGGGGTTTTACTCAGGTGACCACCCTCTTTCGATCCCCCCTACCACCACCCCCTTCGGGGGTGGGTACCATCATCTAGACATTTACCTAATTTTCTATATATATTTTTATTTAAACAAAGTAGTAAAATTGTAAATTATATAAAAATAATTCTCTGCTTACCTGTATCAATGGGGTTACAAGCAAGTGAGTTCTTCAATCCAGGTGACACCAATAGAGTGTATGACTTCTATGGTCTTCAACTCGCAACTGCCTCGTCTGTCCATTCTTTTATATAAAGGGTTTGAGGGACTTAATTCGCTTTCTTAATTTAATAAGATCTAATCTCATTGCCGGAAGACGTTACGGCTTATCGTTTAATATCAAAAGGAATATGGTTTCTTCGGAAATTATAAAACTTGCTTACGTTATACGATAATCAAAACAAGGACAGAAGTTTATATTTTAATTCATTCGATAAAGAAAATCTAGTGTTATTTTTAGATTCACATATATTCCACTAATTTGTGGTGAAAAGTCTATCGAAATTGTCATTCCTATTTGGGATTATAAAATAGAGAAGGGTTAGATGCTAATCCTGTGGGCAGTACGGGAGAAATTTGATTTTGTTATTCTTGCGATACAATTGTATTCTAATCTATTCAAAACAGTTTTAAGATCTTTAAATCTTTTCAAAATACAGAAAAATAGTTTCATAAAGGAAAGAGGGTTGGAATTAAATACAGACAAATCAAAAATTTTAAGAGGGAAGAAGGCAGGAGGAAGAAAGAAAAAGGTCGACTTCCAATGGAACGGAAAAACAATCGAAGAGGTTACAGAATTTAATTACTTAGGCTTCATATTGCAGAGGAATAATGGAGTAGACAAGCACATTAAAAATCTGAAAAAGAAGGTATTAAGTGTAATGGGAAAAGTATGGGGAATAGGAGAAAGAAACTTAAGAGATTGCTGGAAAAAGAGAATGTTTCTTTTCGAGACACTAGTAGAAAGTATAATAATGTATGGGGCAGAAATCTGGGGATGGGAAGAGAGAAAAGAAATCGAAAGTATTCAGGACAGATATATTAAATGGACACTAAAGCTGGATAAGAGTACTCCGAGAAACCTTCTTCAGGAAGAAACTAAATATAAAAAACTGACCATAAAATATTCAAAAAGGGCCTTAAAGTACGAAGAAATTAAATATTAAATTCCCAAGGCGACGCAATACTAAAAGAATGTGTAAAAGTTAAGGACAAAATTGCGCTCTTGCAAAAGGATAAAAAGAAAACCACAAAGGAAAGATGGAAAAAAGAAAGAAATAATTTTTTAATGGAGAGAGGATGGTCAATCAAACATTATATATGGAAGCTGGAAAATGAGAGAAATGTATGGAAGGAACTAGAAAACTTAACTAAAGATATGGACAAACAAAGAAGGAGAGAGAAAATGAGAAACATGAGTACAAGATATTATGGAAAGAAGGAGAAGAAAAACCTCATTATTTGAAAGATGAAGGAGTAAAGAGAAAAAACCACCTACAATTAACTGCAAGATTCAGATTGGGAAGCGAAAATAGAGCGTCAAGGTATTGGGAGGAAGAAGAAAAGAAATTATGCAGATTATGTAAAAAGGAACCAGAGACGCTTGAACATATTTTTGAGCGATGTGGGGAAACGGGAAGTTCTGCAAAAAGCTGGAAAACTCAACTGGAAGGAGTGAACAACAGGAAAAGGATGAGAGAAATCTCGTGGAAGAGAAAAATAGCAGAAGAAAATTAATAAAAATGGAAAGAAAGGATGGTCTAAATAAGATGAGAAAAATATGAATAACTAGGTAAGTAGCAGAAAAACGAGAAAGTAGAAAAGAGAAAATAAGTAAATGTAAATGTAACTGCACCTTGTATATATAAAACATAATGTTTTTAATAAAGCTATCTATCTATCTATCTAGTTTCTATTCGATGTGTAAAACTGTAAAGTCATTACTAAAACTTATGTCCTTTGTGCTCTTTAATTCCACATCTAAAGCATCTTTCATTTTGTCCGAAATATCTTGAAGGGGATCTCCTTCCCCTTTCCCATAAACTCCATGCTCGCATTTGTTTTAAATGCTGTGCAAGAGTTTTAAAAACTGTTCTCGTTTTTCGAGCCTTTTTGTTCATATTACCATTGTGGACCATTGGACGTATGTAAATGTTCACCATTGGGAATATTCGTCAGGTTTTCCTAGACGCTGCTACGTTTGGTAATGTCGAGTTCCGAAATACAATCATTCAATGCAACCAACGTTGCAATGACAAGCGGAAAACGAAATCTAGAGCCATTGTCAGCGGTGAAATAACACGAGAAGAGGGAGAAGGAAATAGATAGACGGATAGAGAAAGAGAAGAATGGTCGATGAAATTGTCGTGATTGATTCGGGAAACTGAAAACGAAGTAGATTGTTCGAAGGCCGCTTTCTATTTGCTTTTGCTCGTTTTTGTCTGGCGGACGAGAGACCGACCAACTGGCTCGAGTAGAGTCGAAATGTTCTTCCTGTTCTATCGAGGTGCACATTTTCCGAAATATAATGGCCTCTATTCTAACAGTCACTCAACAAATTTCATTCTCAACGATCGAAAAATGAACTTCTGAATGCATTGTCGTAGATGCACAAACACATACATAAGGATAAAAGTTTGTTTTAAAAGCCCAGAAGGAGAATAAAATTCAATAGATTTAAATGTAGAGAATATACAGGAAATATAAACGAGCTTTCTTATTTTTGATTTCCTACCACTACTATCGAATTTGTAGGTAACTAGACAATTAAAAATTGAACCGTTTCTTTTTAATGTTTTATCAGTCTCAGCGGTTGCCGCTGTTAGGGAATTGGGGCGAGTACGCACCTGGGCCTGTAGACATCCCGATGTGAGAAAGTTTGAAATAAAAGAAGCGAGAACGCCGTGTACACTTTCGCTAGAACCCCCATTTACTCTATCGCTTTGTTTGAGTCGATGAGCGCAACGGGGAGGAGGCGAGACGTTCTTGACCGAGGCGAGAGGACCCTGGACGAGGCGAGAAACTTTTGAATGAGGCGAGATGTTCCTGGACGATGTGAGAGACCTTTGAATGAGGCGAGATGTCCCTGGACGATGTGAGAGACCTTTAGTCGAGGAGATAGGACCTTGAACGAGGCGAGAAGCCCTTGGAAAAGGCGAGAGGCTTTTATACGAGGCGAGAAGCGCTTGGGCGAAGCGAGGAACCAATGGGCGATACGAGAAGTCATTGGGTGGCAAAAAAAAAATTTTTGAATAAGTCGAGATGCCCCCCCGATGATGCAAGGGACCCTCAATCGAGGCGAGAGGCCCTTGGGTGAGATGAGAAGCTCTTGGAAGAGGCGAGAGACCTTTGGACGAAGCAATACGTCCTTGGACGGGGCGATAAAACGGGGCGATAAACATTTGAACTAGTCGAGATGCCTTCGGACGATACGAGAGACCCTTAATCGGGGCGAGAGGCCCTTGGATGAGGCGAGAAGCTCTTGGAAGAGGCGAGAAGCTCTTGGAAGAGGCGATAAGCCTTTGGACGAAGCAATACGTCCTTGGACGAGGCGATAAATATTTGAACAAGTCGAGATGCCCCCGGACGATGCGAGAGACCCTTAATCGGGGCGAGAGGCCCTTGGATGAGGCGAGAAGCTCTTGGAAGAGGCGAGAAGCTCTTGGAAGAGGCGATAGGCCTTTGGACGAAGCAATACGTCCTTAGACGAGGCGATAAACATTTCAACGAGTCGAGATGCCCCCGGAAGATGCGAGAGACCCCTAATCGGGGCGAGAGGCCCTTGGATGAGGCGAGAAGCTCTTGGAAGAGGTGAGAAGTTCTTAGAAGAGGCAAGAAGCTCTTGGAAGAGTCGAGAAGCTCTTGGAAGAGGCGAGAGGCCTTTGGACGAGGCGAGATGTGTGTCAATTGAGTTTCTTCAATTTGTAATGAAAACGTAAGTGAAGTAAAAATTGTAAGTATCACGACACGTTGTTTGTTATTTAATTATTTTTTTGGCAGATAAAGTATGAACGAAATGACTAATTTACTTCAAAACTCTATCGGCACTAAAGGAAGGTGCATTGTTTACAACAATGTTTTCTAGTTCGTCTAGCGTTAGGTCGCTTCGTCCTATAGCAATAATAACTAAGATTTGTTAATAGAAATTTATCATGCAGAATGACGAGGTAGGTAGGCCACTGAGTCCATTAAGGAACGACAAAAAAGATACAAGGAACGCGCTTATGAAACTACAGAGTTTATCTTTACACTTAGAGTAGATGGAATTTCCCAACAAGGGAGGCGGAAGTAAGAAGCGTAAAAGAGAATGGCCTCTTTAAGAAATGGCAAAGTATTAAAAGCGTCTGGGGAAGTTGCCGACAACTTTCGAATTACTACGGCGACGGTAGTTTTCATAACTTACTAGTAAAACGTATAACTATGCAAACTTTGAACAACTTACTCTTCAAAACCTTTGATATAATAACTAAGCTGAATAAGGAAAATGTTTATTCGTGCTGAAAATGCAGTCATTAGGGAGTAATGTTCGGGAATTTTCCACGCTCAGAAAACTAACTCATAGAAAAATGCGCTCGCAGTCAAACAGTTGCCGAGCTTATTACAGACCTCCGATCGTTTTATTTTTCTATTCAATAGCAAACAGCATTTTCCTGCTGTATTTCCTTTTTTGCCGATATTACAAAGTAAAGAAAATCGACTCCAACAACTACAGGAGATATTATTCAGAATATACATTTACAAAGCTCCTTGACTCAATACTCTATTGATCTTGTTTATATACGAGTTGTTTTATTAATATTGAACTATATAGAAATGTATTAAACTAAGGCACTACAGAAATCTTTTCTTTTCTTAACGCCCTTTTGACCTTTTAAATGTATTAAATCCTCATCTTATTTTTTTAAGTAATTACTTAACATTTCTTGCCCACGATAGATTAAAGAACTCTAAATTTAATCCAAAAAAGTTTCTCTGAAACAATTTTTAGTATGCCACGAGTATACTAGTGCTTCTTGTGTTTCAAATTTTGATTTGCTTTGCCTTAATCACCAAGCTTTAGGGTTTAAATTTAACTGGCATCGTAAGATTCTGACGCTTTTTCGACAGAATTTTCATCAGTAAAACTTTCAAAACAAAATTGATTATTAAACCAAAGTTCACGAGCAACATTTTCTTATTATTTTTTACGCAGTAAAGTCCCTTTATTAAGAAAACATTTTTTAATTTGTTTATCTTTTAGGATCATACATATTGCAGGTATTTATATAAAACTTTTAATGATCTTAAGGGTCATTAATAGCTGGAATACTATCCATTTATTATTAATATCCCATCTTTAAAACAATTTAGTAAATTCGCGTTCAAGTTTCGTTTTTTTTTTTAACATCCTGTAAATGTTTCACAGACGAACGAATTGTACCCCTCTTTAAATTGTATTTACTTTTTATTCATTCATCAGGGTTCTTTTTGTCCTTTATCTGTTACAGAATCTCCTATAAAAGTTGGCTGCTTATTTCCTGCAGTCAGGCTTCTTTAATGAGTCCTTAATTGGAAAACAACATCGGAATTACAAGGATCAGTAAATAATTGCCTTTGCACATTAAAGGGGACAAAAATTTTCGCCCTGGTAGAAACCAAACGAACGTTGACTTTTATTGTCAATAATATTAAAACTGCTAAGACATTTCTAAAAGCCATCGCAAACAAAGGAGAATACCAATGACGACAAACGAATCGGAAAATTCGCCTTCTAATGCTATCTGCCGTTAATTGCTCCTAAACAATCGACAAACTCTAACAATAGTAAGTAATTGTAATTGTGATTGTAGCAAACAAATAAATGAAGATGACGTTCAAATGTTTTTATAAGCAAAAAATTGGCCGAACAGGAAATGAATTTCAGCTTTTGTATTCTCCCAAAAGTGGATTAGTAGGTCTAAATATTAGATTAAACTGGCGGATAAACATGAATATCTAAAAGCGAAAATGGACATGGCCTGTTTCATGTGATTGAATATATCAATTAAATCGAATAAAAGCAAAAAAGTAATCTTATTTTATTAGGACATAAATAGATATCCATATATTTAAATGGACCTTGTTGGAGCATACGTAATCCTAAAATGTAGCATCGTACTACAGGTGGCGTTTACCGCGTCACTTGTGGTATTTTCTAAAACGCGCTGTTAAGACAGCAGGTAAAAGTTGGTCTGTGTTCTGTCGCAGCTGCCTGCGACGCGCTGATGAGATCCAAAAAGATCGAAATCGCTAACCGCGTCTGGCAGCTTCGACAGAATACAGACCACTTCGAATTATTTTATTCAATTAAGCTAACGTGCCCATCACGTTGAGGTTAGCTACGTCGGGATTCGTTTCAGCAAGTAGATATCCATACAAACGGACCTTATTGGAGCATACGTAATCCTAAAATGTAGCATCGTACTACAGATGGCGTTTACCGCGTCACTTGTGGTATTTTCTAAAACGCGCTGTTAAGACAGCAGGTAAAAGTTGGTCTGTGTTCTGTCGGAGCTGCCTGCGACGCGCTGATGAGATCCAAAAAGATCGAGATCAGAATACACACCACTTTTATTGTATTAGGACATGTATTCGAAAACAAATCTGAAATATAAAATTTGTGAACTTTAGATAACGTTGCTACATCGTCTTTCTGTTATGGCTTTTAAAAATGTTAGGTACATGTTGTTGATACTGATCACAGACCTTAAGGGATAAGACCTAAATCCATTTCTCTGGTTTTCGATTTGAGAAATGAACAGAGAACGTTTCCACTAGATGAGTAGAAAAGGCGTTTGTAACCAGCCACCATGAAATTGAATGGAAGGGACAGGTCTTTGTAAATCTTTTTTACTCCTGTATCGTACGTAAAGTCCCATGTTTCAGCATTGAAAGAAAGAGAATAATGGAACCGCGTACGTAAGTTCGTGTAGTCGTAGAATGTTTTATTGATCTGCCGAAATGCTTTATCTTCTAGATTCTAAAAGATAAACTAACCAACTTAAATAAAACAAACGAAAATAAACACTATCGATAGTTTCAACAACTCCTAACAAGTTTCGGTCACGCGACCATTATCAAAATAAAGAGTAAAATTTTCTGAAAAGTCGAACTCAGTTGCAATGCCTTCTGTATTGGGCAAAATGGAGGATCTATCAACTTAAGAATTAAATAAGATCTGTATTAATAAAAAAAAAACAAAATAGTTGACTTCTCACCTGTACACTGTATTGCCTTTAAACTTAATTTAAATCAAAACAATGCAATTCTTTAAGTGCTATAAATAAAAGTCAGAAGCTGTCCCTTCTGGTGATTGTTGGTATTCGTAACAATTCTTCTGTCTGCAAGTATGGTATTGTATTGTTGTGTGAATATAGAGGTTAGAAATTTCTAATTGTTTCATTCTAGCACAGTCTTAGTTTTTCATTGTTTTATTAACATTTTTATTACGTACAAAATGCGATTGCTTTCTAAAACATTCGTAAAATTTTGTGGGATCCTATTTCTTCATTTTTATACACAATCAGTTCATCCCCGGGCTCGCTTCGTCTTCTTTTTCACTTAGATATCCTTTTGATTCTTTTTATTTAATCTAAACAGTGGCAGTTGCCCCTATTGTGTAAAATACGGCAAAAAATACTTTCCACGACACTTCCTGATAATTATCCAGTCTTGGTTGAGAAACACGACCGTAATTTATTACGTGGGGGTCACAAGACGCTATCTCCACGGATGCCTATGGTCTGTACATCAACCTATGCGCAATACATCATAATAAAAGTTCTCGCCCTCAAGGCAACGCCAAACGTCTTCATTGTCTGTGTGTTGCTTCCCGTTCCGAAACTTTTCGTTTTATTAATAAAAGACTACGAGATCTACCTCCAATGTATCCAACCCAACAGCTAAAATCCTCTGAAAGTATCTGGATGAGCTGAGTCTGACGACGAGTGAAGAACACAGACACGGGGATGTCATAAACACAAAGTACAAAGTCATAAATAATTGAGGATGCGTTTTAGAATGTGACATGCCTTTTGGAACTTTAGCATCAGGATCTGTCTGTCATGCAGCATATACACATTTTTTGAGTATATGCATGTAGCACACGGTTGTAGCTCTTTAATTTGTAATGTCTGAGCGACAGAGCAACTTTCAAGACAGATCTAAAACGTCTACATGTATTTGCATTTGGAAGTCATTTAGATTTCCATAGTGGTCCTTATTCACAGAACGTTCAATCAAATTTGTGATTCTTTCAGAAGAAAATTGTTGATAATCTATGCCCATGCGAGTCCAATCATATTGTTTCCCACAACTTCATAACCACTACTTTCTTGTACCTTTTGTAGACTAAGAAGAGGTGATATTACACTTACTTTTGGATTTTTCTATCCACTCTCGAGTTTGCATCTTTGATATGCTCCATCACATTGTTGGAAGTTACAAATTAACAAAATCATTTACTTAGAAGAAACATAGAGTAGACAGTAGACTAATGACTAGAGTTACTTACGTAAAGAGTTATTTCTCTTACCGAACCATAAAAGTGTCAAGTTGCTCTAAAGTCTAATCCAAGAGAACCCAGACGTGCATCTAGGTTTAAGTTTCCGAATAAGTACCTATGCATGTGTATCAAAGTAAATTCTTACTAGCAGCAGGTAGGTAATAGAATAACATTGTATCCATGCAGGTAAGTTCATTATAATAACTCCTTTCATCCAAGCTCTTCTTTTTGTTGAATAATAATATCAGTAACAGTAATAATACTAAAACCTCCTCGCATGTTATTAAAACTTGAAGTGCGACGGTGCCGACATAGAATCTTTCAGGAAACTAACGTGCAATTAGTGCCGTTTATGACGCTACTCCGATCCGCTTCTGATGGCGTTGCAACATGGAAGGAAGAAGAAAAACAACTGGTTCATGCACAGGTATATCGGAAGAATGAAAGGAAGGATTCAATGTTGGTTTACTTTATCTTTTATTATCTCATTAAAGTCATAAAAGTATCCCATTAGGTGCGTAATGATCTATGCAGAACTTTTTGGAAAGAATAAAACCACATGGAAGCGGTACTCACAAAACAGTACTGTACGAAAATAAATAAAAATATAACAAAAATACTGGTATGCAACAAAGGAAAAGTAAAAAAATATAGAGACGAAAGATTAGAAGAAGTGGCTGATTTTAGGTGTCTAGTAAGTCAAATAAGTCAGGATGGAAGGAGTAGTAGGGATATAAAGCAGAGGATAGCGCAGGGTCGAGTCGCCCTCAATAAAAATAAGTCACTTCTATGCTTGCGAACGATTAATTTAGAAATTCGAAAAAGGTTGTTAAAGATGTATGTTTGGAGCGCGCCGCTGTACGGGTGCGAAACATGGACAGCGGGCGCGGCGGAAAAGAAAAGGTTAGAAGCGTTCGAAATGTGGTGTTATAGGCGAATGATGAGCATACCGTGGAAAGAGAAGGTTAGAAATGAAGAGATATTAGGAAGAATAGCAGAACAGAGGACTCTATGGAAGCCAATAAGAAATAGGCGGGATAGGTTAGTAGAAACACATGAAGGTCAAGTCAGAGACATATTAGAGGCAGAAACGGAAGTTAGGAGGGGTAGAGGAAGACCTACATTAGATTACTAAGGATGTGGGTTTTTCTAGTTTTCGGAAAATGCGAAGATTAGCTCAGGATAGGAAAGAGTGGAGGTGCGTGTCTAACCAGTCTTGGAACTGACGACCTTATGGTGATGATGATAATGATGATTAACAGTTGCCGCATAGGAAATCCTACGTTGATTTGTTTTGGTTCTTTGGAGACATATTAGAGGCAGAAACGGGAGTTAGGAGGGGTAGAGGTAGACCTTGATTAGATTACTGTTCGCAAATAGTTAAGGATGTGGGTTGTTCTAGTTCTGGGGAAATGCGAAGATTAGCTCAGGATAGGAAAGAGTAAAGGTACGTGTCCAGTCAGTCTTAGGACTGACGACTTTATGATATTGATGCAGATTTTATTAATATTGTTTTACTTTAGCATAAGTGTAAATGATTATATTTGACCTTCTTGTGTCGTTCTGATGTCGCTGTCTTCGATCTTCTGTCATTACTAAGTAATTAGAAAGAATGACCTATATTTCCTCGGGGATTCTAATGGGTTTTAAAATTTAATACTATCTAATTATAATCAAACAAGACGTCAGCGGGAGTCTATTGTATCCTGTACATTTTATTTCCTAACTGAATTTTGACTTCATGTTTGCCATAATCTCGCTGATAGCCTGCGGAAATTTAATCCGGATGTAGGAAGCGGTGTATATAACGGGCCATGTGTATGTGTCTGTATCTAGCTACCTACCTATACCGACCAAATCGTAATATCTAACGAGCACCGTTTCAATGGCATTTATTACAACTGCACCAGGCTTTGCGCTTTGTTCGCGGCTTCAATTAGGTGCTCCGCAGGATTGTTGTAATTTCTATAAAACCACTGAATATATATGAAGGTATATATAGATATATATACATATACAAGTACGTACATAATATTATAAATATTGTAGGTATAGTACATATGCATGCAGAGAGACAACCTCATTATGCTCACGTTTGCCGCAAAGTCCGTTTCCGATTAGCTGGAGAGAATCTAAACTTATAGATCCAATTTCTGCTTGGATAGCGACCTGAAACGCTTATTCTATCCCACATATACGCCATTTTTATTCTTTGCTGGAACTGTAATAACCATTAAGAGTGCAGGAAATTGCCACTGCACGTATTTTATCCTTTAAGAAAAAGCCGAACGTTTCGAGAACGCTTTCGAGTGTTCCATTTCTTGAATTAAAATTTAATTGTTTCAGGAAGTGTAATACATGGAAGTCCGAAATGGACAATTTTAGAATTCTTCTTTTTGAACTAAAGCTATTTTCTTCAAGCAAGCCATCTCTGTCTTTTAATGTAAAGATGTTCTTACTTCTCCTTTACGATGCCCTTCCGATTCGGAAAATCTTGTATCACTATCGTTAAGAATGAGATCCTAAAAATCAAACTTGCTTGACAGAATCTTCATGTTTTAGAGTATCTTCCATGAGAAATTGCGAAATCAACTCATTAACCATGAGAGATGATCTAATCATCCAAGGTTGAAGATTCGGGCTATAGGGCCGTGGTCTAAGTGAACTATTGTGTCCAGATGTTTCGTTAGCTACTGCGGCTGACATCCTCAGTTGTCAACGCAGCACTACCACTATATAGTTCACTTAGACCACGGACCTATAGCCCGAATCTTCATTCTACTATGGATTCCGGCCGTGAAAGCCTTTGATCTTATATTAATCATCTAAGGTTTCAGGTTTTCACCAGCCTATAATAGCATGCTCCAAAGTATTCCCATTTGTACTTCCTCATTTTAGGTTTTCGCGGAATTGTCCTGTGACTTTTTGCTGTCCTGATTCGGGCCTATAGCCGTCATCGGTTGGAATTGCTTCCTAACGTTTCGCTAGCAAATGTAGCGAGCTTCCTCAAAGGCCCTTCCGTCTTCAATGTTCCGTTCACATCCAACATCTGAGATGACAAACTGACAACCTGATAGTGATAATTTTGGTGACATTTAAGTTTATTCTTGCTCCACATCTGGATGCTCCTTAAGTAGGAAGGGTACCCATGGACTTAATCTTATTGTTTGCCACTTAATTTATTCTTTGTCAAGACAGTATTTTCAATTAGCTTCAAGTTTCATCCATTGTAAAAGTTTCAGCTTAACGTCTTTCATTCAATTGCCTGCGACACTAATCTTTCATCCAATTGTGTTCTTCATCCACTGGATTCGTTCGCCGGATTGTATTTACGGTCGGAGCGCCAAATTAAAACGCGATCAGAGTCGATTCTCCGATTGGATTTTAAATAATGGACATATTAGAATCGGGTACAAGACGCAGGAGCATCTTGTGCTTTACATCCTCTCACTCTCGGCATGATTTATGTGCAGTCGTTCGTGGCAGGAATGGATGGAGATGTAAGTCAAGAGCAGCGCCTTCAATAATGCGTTTTACTGCCGATAATGTAGATACCGAAAATGGCATCGCAACAAATGATCCTTTCTGTATGGAAGACATACATCAAACTGACAACAGGTTCCAATTTTCCTTCTCGAGTACGTGTGTGTGTGTGCCCTGTGTGTGTGAGAGTACGTTTGTTGCGTTGAAGAGGACAGATCGATAATGGTGGTAGTTGCTCCGGCTGTTAATGGAAACGCCGCCGGATCAACGTGCTTTTGTTATTGTAGGTAGGTCCCGGCCCTTTCAAACGACGTTTCTGTAGATCGCTTTCGATTTTTGATTGTCATTTTCGAGTTCGCCGTGATTGCGTCATTATTTAGTATGCACTCTCAGTTGCGTCTGGAATTGCCTGTCACCCAGTCAAATTTTTTAACCGTTATCTGATTTACGATAAACCTATTTCACCCCCTACTTCTTTTTTATCAGCAAATAAACAAGACTGTATGATACGCTCGGTGTACAATTGAATTCAATGATTTGGTTTGAAGACCAAAGAATTTGGAATTAATTACTTTTTGAACAGACGAAGGCCGTCGTTTATTCCTAACGTTTCGCTAGTACGAGCTTCTTCAGAGGACTCCACATCCATCAACGGAGATGGAAGGAATGTACGAAAAAGAGTATGTTCTACAAAGACATTAACTATTGGGATACGTCAAATGGGCATACACCATCTGGTGGCAAAATTTATAACTCGAATGAGGGAAAAATTTACATAGGAACTGTGCACGCAAATTGTAAAATTGTTTATTAAAATAATAAAACAAGTTAAAAAAGTAAAAAATTTTTTAATGATGGAGTCGACGAAGTTTTCTTCTAAAGTTAAATCAAATAAAAAGTTAATATGTTCAGTGAAAAGCTGCAATAGCACTTCAGACATAGATCTTCACTCTTCACCTACATTAACTACTTTCCAATAAAATATATGTAAAAAATATATTCGGAAAATTAGAGAAAAAAGTACACTAATAGAAGCTTGGATGAAAGCAGTAGGTATCAAAGAAGTGAATTCCGGAATAAAAATTTGTTCACGTCATTTTAATCCACATGATTATATTTCAGCAAGTATTTACCATCAGTCATAACCTTAATATTTAAAACTAGAATCATACTAAGATTATGAAGTGAGAAATTATTTATTCCTGTGTAATTGATTTAACACAATTCTAATGATACGATATAAGTATTTTGAGGTTAAGATCCTACCTGCTGCAATACAACAAAGTTGCAATAATGTGTTTGCAACGTTCTCTTAAATCGGCTTTGCACGTGCAAGTCATTGGTATGATATTGCTTAAATCACCCAGAATCACCTCACCAATTATATAACGGGAATCACTTTTTAAATCCGAAGTTTGTAAAAAGTAGGCAGTAAACTTGACGGAATTTGTTATTTCCGAATTTTATAATGTGTTTGGCATTAAAAACACGCTCACCTTCAACGAAATTTCCTTTCCGAGGCTTTGTGTCAGCCCAATCACATATTGTGTCAATACTTATCATTTTATCGTAATTTAAAAACTTGGAAATTGCACGGTACACTATAGGAACTACGATAAATTTTCCCTAATCGGCGCCATGTTTTTAGGCTCCTCCCATTTGACGGATACTAATATAAGGAATTTACAAAATACCCTGTTCCTGTGGTGACTGCTACGTTAGAACAACAGAACGTAACGTGACGATAAGAATAAAAGAACATAATAGAAGTAACAGTTCCGGTCAAACCGAGAACTCGGCTGTTGCAGAACATGTTTGACATTAATTTAAAATTTAATAAGATCCCATTGTTGAGTACAAAACGATATGACGCTTGGCTGTTTTTAATAATGTTTAAACGGTTTGCAAAGGCGCAGCTGTTAAGAAAGCATTTGAGACGGTATTAAGTGCATCTTTGGGACGGCACTTTTATTAACTTATAGTTTTAATATGGTGCCGTTTTATTGGAACGTTCACACAGTTTATTTTCCGGCGGTGGCGCGCAGCCGAAAACAATTCGATTTCATTAAAATAAAGTGGCAGCCATTCCGTAGAGACTAAAACAATATTATTGTACGGCTTCGTTGTGCCAGTCAACGAGCGTCGCGACGCTAGGCGATGCTGGGACTATTGAATCGAATAAAAGCTGGTAGCAAAGACGACGCGGTTTTTCCGTTTAAGTCATCGTCGTCTTCAATAACAAACATAAAACACAAATTTAGTGGCGGGTAGTGGATAAATACTGTGGAACTGTACCATTCTCTATTTCCACTTAATGTTATCGATAAAAACAATGCACAAAAAGTACCCCCAGAACATTCGCCAGCTTGACGAAACACACGTACTTACTCGTGACCTTCGTAGCAGCTGGTACGCCGACAAGTAAATTGTACATGATCCTCACCGACGTCGCGTTACACAAAGTATTAGGTATTGCTGGTCATTATTGCCGAAGCAGTTGGAGCTTTGGGTAAGGTTATGTTTATGTTATGTTCCAGTGGCGAGGTGTTTAACTGTTGTGCGCATGCGAGGTTGCGAGGGGGAGAAATTACTGTCGATTCCGCAGTGCTAAACCTGGGGTGCTAACGGAAGGTAGATTTTTACTCGCCGTGTGTTGGATATTTGTTCCCTATTACACAGTTTTAAAGCAAAGGTTGGAGCAGCACCACCTCCCTCTAATTTTAGCCACGAGCTGCCACTACACAAATGTCTACGAACCTGCTCCAGAGAATGGATCAAATTTCCCAGACAAATTTCCTCCCTTTCTAATTAATGTGTTCCACTGTTGCTTATGTGTGTTAATGGAAATATCAAAGTCATACACAATAAAAACTCGACATTTTGCAATATCATCGAGTCTAAGCTTATTTGTTAATAAAATCTAATTTCTAGGTACTAACTTAGTATTAAAGGCAATCGGAATTAGAAGAGAGTTAGGGTGGTGAAACGTCACCTTGATGATCGCAAATAGTTAGCTATTATTAAATTTTTATTTAAAAGATCTAGTAGAATTAAAATATTTAAAGAATAATAAGGCGCCAGGTGTAGATGGGAACGTAATAGTAACATTACCTAAGAAGAGCGGCGCGGATAGGTGCGAGACATTTCGAACAATTAGCTTAACCTCCCATGCGTCAAAAACCTTAAGTAAAATTGTACAGAGGAGGACGGAAAAATGGCGGAAGAACTATTAGGGGAAGATCAATTTGGGTTTAGAAGAAATAGAGGAACGCGGGAGGCCATTCTATAGTAGCTATACGGGTAACAATAGAGAAAACGATAGAAAAAGGAAAGACTGCGTACATAGGATTTGTAGATTTAGAGAAAGCTTTTGACAATGTTAAATGGGACAAGATGTTAAATATACTTAAAAATGTAGGGATGAATTACAAAGATAGAAGAGTGATACTTAGTTTGTATAAAGAGCAACAGGCAGTTATAGAGCTGGGGATGCAACGTAGAGAAGTAAATATTAGGAAGGGAGTCAGGCAGGGATGCACACTGTCACCGCTACTTTTTAATCTATACATCGAAGACGCCATCAACATCATTAAAGACAGTACAACTGTAGGGATAGATGTGCAAGGGCAAAAGATTAGTATGCTTAGATTTGCAGATGATATAGCAGTATTAGCATCTAGCAAGGAGGACCTAGAGATAGCTTTAAATAAAATGGAAGCGGTACTGACAGATCAGTACTGTATGAAAATAAATAAAAGTAAAACTAAAATACTGATATGCAAGGGAAGAAAAAGTAGGGAAAGAGCGAATATAAAGATAGGAGACGAAAAATTAGAAGAAGTGGCTGATTTTAGATACCTAGGAAGTCAGATAAGTGAGGATGGAAGGAGTAGTAGGGATATAAAGCAGAGGATAGCGCAGGGTCGTGTCGCCTTTAATAAAAAGAAGTCACTTCTATGCTCGCGAACGGTTAATTTAGAAATTCGAAAAAGGTTGTTAAAGGTGTATGTTTGGAGCACGGCGTTGTACGGGTGCGAAACATGGACAGTGGGAGCGGCGGAAAAGAAAAGGTTAGAAGCGTTCGAAATGTGGTGTTATAGGCGGATGATGAGGATATCGTGGGTAGAAAAGGTTAGAAATGAAGAGGTATTGGAAAGAATAGGAGAACAGAGGACTCTATGGAAGTCAATAAAAAATAGGCGAGATAGGTTGGTAGGACACCTTCTCAGGCATGAAGGTCTAGTCAGAGACATATTAGAGGCAGAAACAGGAATTAGGAGAATTAGAGGTAGACCTAGATTAGATTACAGTTCACAAATAGTTAAGGATGTGGGCTGTTCTAGTTTTAGGGAAATGCGAAGTTTAGCTCAGGATAGGAAAGAGTGAAGGTGAGTGTCCAATCAGTCTTAGGACTGACGACCTTATGATGATGATGAAAAAGATCTACGCATATATGTTAGCATAGCAGGTTAAAATATTTGTATGGTAAACAGGTGTTGTGATGAAAATTAAAAAGGGTGACTTACTGAAGATCCCGTCTCGTGATTCGGGATCGTTATAGGTGGATTGTGGCCAGAAGCAGAAGATAAATAACCGGAGAAAGCAAAGTTCCCCTCTTAGGGAAAATAACGAGATAGAACACGCGTTCGAAACAACTATCAATTTTAGTTCGGCTCCGAAACAAACTAAATGTTCACCCTTAACCGCCAAGGGCTGGTTTCGAATTAATTTATGTTTATTAGAAACAAAAAATCCCGTTGGCTTCCTAAGTTTCCCTCGCTTGGGGGAATAATAACCGCCAAAGTTCACGTAACACGTGTTGACATTAGCCACCAACAGTTCACCATCTTCTCTCTATCTCAACTAGAAATGCGATCCGAGGATGCATTAACGTTGTTTATTAAACGTGAATAAAGACTAAGAAGTAATGAAATTATACGGTCTCAGTAATGTTACATTATTACTCACGAATGTGTATTAAATATACTCCTGTTTTGACATTATAGGATATAATGTTGCTAAAAAGCCCTCCCGGCCCTAAGGAAAAGTTGGGATATTCCCCAGAAGCCTGTTGCGTCATTAAAGCGCATGAACCTATACAGAGTGCTCATCACGAATGCTCTGATAGCTATGGAAATCAAATACGATAGGAAGAGATAGGAAGCAGAAACAGGACTAAAATCTACGTCCTGATGTTCTTGTGATGATGACGAACACGACGAGAAGTCTCTTTTGAAATTTACCTTGGATTATATTCGAACAAATTCAGTTTTTCGTTTTGATCATTTGGGAAGATCGAGATTCAATCTCCAAACTTAGGAAAAGTCAGGATATTCCCCAGAAGCCTGTTGCGTCATTAAAGAGCATGAACCTATACAGAGTGCTCATCACGAATGCTCTGATAGCTATGGAAATCAAATACGATAGGAAGAGATAGGAAGCAGAAACAGGACTAAAATCTTCGGCCTGATGTTATTGTGATGATGACGATCACGACGAGAAGTCTTTTTTGAAATTTATCTTGGATTATTTTCGAACGAGTTCAATTTTTCGTTATGATTATTTGGGAAGATCAAGATTCAATCCACAAACTTGGGAAAAGTCAGGATATTCCCTGAAAGTCTGTTGCTTCGTCAATGGACATGAACGTATACAAAATGCTCAAGAAAACTCTGATAATTATGGAAATCAATAACGAAAAAAAGAGGTAGGATAGTCAGATTTTAACATATGAGGGGCAAGTTAAGAATATACTAGAATCAGAGACAGGAGTAAAATCTTCGACCTGATGTTCTTGTGACAATGAAAAGTCAATTTTCGGTTATAACTATTTACTATTTGAACTGTGAAGTCACCCAATTGGGCACTTTTAACTGCCAAATATCGCACACCTAGTGAGATCTTCTTTAGTTTACCTTTCAGTTGGGCAGGTTGACCGCACTGCAGAAGTTGCTATTACTATTGTACCTATATACATAGGAAAAGGCAACAGTAACGAAGTGTGTGCCCTAGGGGTAATGTTCTTTTGATTGGGAGATGTTCAGTTTGGCAGTTTTTGGTACCCTATTGAGTTGGTTGTTACCTCTCCGTAGTAAGGGGTGGTTAAATCTCTCAATCTTCGTTTGGCGTTCAAGTGAAGGGTATTTTCAAAGACTACCCGTATTCGGTGCCCAATTGAGTTACGCCCTTGCACTCGGTTACCCCACTGTCCTTTCAAATTAATATAAAAGAACAAAATTGTGTCCACATGGAAACAAATTAGAGAAGTTACTCAATGTTTGTATTCATTCGTTGCAATTAGCTCTCTTTTCGGGAATTAGGGTAGAGCTACGAAGGGTGGGAGTGACAGAGGTGGTTAGAGTACATTAACTGTTCTCGCAAACGTTGGGGGTGGATACGAGGTAGAAATTGAACAAAACGTTCACAGTGAAATGCATCCGAGACAAACACGTATTTGCGAATGAAATTCATTCGCTTAATAAACGCAAATTATGCGAGACGGAATTAATGAAATATTTGCACATCTGCTGTTAGAACGGCGCTACTTCCACAACGGGAATACGGCGTACCATCCCCATTTTCTTCGTTTCCTTTACATAATTACTTATTCCGAGGCTTAAGTGTTCAAGTATGCGCCCCTTTCATGCATTATCTCTACTGGCGCGTGTCTCCTAATACATATAACCACCGAAGATAACCGTTAACGTCTCCGAAATTATAATTGAAGTGACAACAGAACTCACTTTTAATAAGTAACTGTTTTAGACATTTTTCTTAACCGGTCTCTGACTTTATTTTTAGCGATTCTTCCAGGATCAGAATGATATCCTTTTTATTTAATCTATAGGGTTCCGTACGTCCGAATGAAAAATGGAACCCTTATAGGATCACTCGTGTGTCTGTCTGTCCGTTATTATTTGTTAAAGCCGTTTAACCTGAATCATTTTTTAATTTCTTTTTGTTAAAAATCCTCATTTCATATTCATATAACAACTATACAGTTTAAATAACATAAAGTCTATTAAGTAAATATCTTATAAGGGAGACATCACCCTAATTGCACCCTTTTCTACATACATTTGATGACAAAATGTCTTATGAATGTAGTACATTTTTATTTCAAACGTTTTTATTAATTAAACAATGTTTTCATTAAATAAACAAAATAACGTTAGTGTGCTATGAAATGTTTTATATCAAATTATCAATTAAGAATAATTTTGCATTACTATAAGCCTTTGTTTTCTTTTGTTTCCCATTCAAATTTCTTTATTGAAGGATAACATGAGATTTGGGTTGCCTATATTTATTCTGGAAAAATCTTAGAAAGCTTTGACCACTGTGGAAAACTACTTGTCATGCGCTAATTATATCGGTGTTAGCGTCGGTAAGCTTGTCTCGGAAATTCGGGTGTTTTAATCGTGTTTTTCGTAGTTAAAAGTGTTCGTATTACCGTAAATTAGTGTCGAACTAACGTTTGGTGCATTTTAAACTGTCGCTGATATGGTTTTTAATTAGGTAAGCTATTTTTAACTCAAGATTGTCCATAAATGAAAGCTGGTGGTTGATGATTCGTTTTGGTTACTTTATTTTGTAATTTGTATTAGGATAACTGAATTCGATGGTTAACGCTGTATTTGTTATTATTATAAATGATTTTTAATGTTTAAAGCTCTGCTATTAAAAATCGATGGTACAGATTTTCTTATCGATTTTCAGATTATTCGTGGATGCAGCTAAAGTTTGCGAGAAATCGTGGTAGATGGCGTCAATGGTAAGTTTCCACCACAAATATTTATTTATATTTTCTGTAATTCAATTTATGTATATGACATCATAGACTACAACTAAATCTCTAGATTTTTATTTTTTAAATGTGGTTTTTCCACTCTGGTTTAAGGGATAAAAACCCCTTGCTG
>NW_020442461.1:2730689-2739591 GCF_000699045.2 Agrilus planipennis | reverse complement strand
AGGCTCCCCATTCTCATAATATTTTGAATTTTATTATTAAAATATCATCAGCAAAATTAATAAAAAAGCCAAAGTATTTTTAGAAATGTTATCGTTGCTCACATCTACAGAGAAGTCTTTTGTAAAAATTTAAAATTCATTGAGAAGGTAGAATTTTCTGCAAAATTTGGACAGAATATTAACATTTTAAAGTTTAGTGAATACAAATTTTCAAATAGAATAAAATTTTTATCACTATTAAATTCTGCATGCATTTTCACTCCTTTAGAATGTCTGGAATAATTATTTTACATATAATTATTGCAATAGAGAACGCTGCTACTTTTAATTCAAGTAAAGACTGAAAAGTTATATAAAAAAGAAATAAATTATTTCACTTTTTGAATTTTAAAGTTGACTGTATATGCGTCTGCATGTGTCTGACGTTTTTAGAATGTATTAGCATTCCAGCAAAATGACCGTCATTTCAGCCATTTCAGAAAAAAATAGAGATATCATGAAAGATGATAAGTATAATTGTTGTAAGCGTTTAATAATGATGAAAACATAATTCCAAAGATAATGATCACATTATTTTATTAGAGAACATTCCTGTACGTTTTCTCTCTCTTTCCTATCCTGAGCTAATCTTCGCATTTCCCTAAAACTAGAACAGCCCACATCTTTAACTATTTGCGAACAGTAATCTAATCTAGGTCTACCTCTACCCCTCTTAACTGCTGTTTTTACCTCTAATATGTCTCTGACTAGACCTTCATGCTTGAGAAGGTGTTCTACCAACCTATTTCGTCTATTTCTTATTGACTTCCATAAAGTCCTCTGTTTTCATAATCTTTCTAATTATCTTTTTATTAAAGGCTGCACGACCCTGCGCTATCCTCTGCTTTATATCCCTACTACTCCTTCCATCCTGACTAATCTGACTTCCTAGGTATCTAAAATCAGCCACTTCTTCTAATTTTTCGTCTCCTATCTTTATATTCGCTCTTTCCCTTCTTTTTCTTCCCTTGCATACCAGTATTTTAGTTTTACTTTTATTTATTTTCATACAGTACTGATCTGTCAGGACTGCTTCCATTTTATTTAAAGCTATTTCTAGGTCCTCCTTGCTAGACGCTAATACTGCTATATCATCTGCAAATCTAAGCATAGTAATCTTTTGCCCTTGCACATCTATCCCTACAGTTGTAGTCTTTAATGATGTTTATGGCGTCTTCTATGTATAGATTAAAAAGTAGCGGTGACAGTGTGCATCGCTGTCTGACTCCCCTTTTCTTCTCTACGTTGCAGCCCCAGCTCTATAACTGCCTGTTGCTCTTTATACAAACTAACTATCACTTTTCTATCTTTGTAACTCATCCCTACATTTTTAAGTATATTTAACATCTTGTCCCATTTAACATTGTCAAAAACTTTCTCTAAATCTACAAATCCTATGTACGCACTCTTTCCTTTTTCTATCGTTTTCTCTATTATTATACTAGACTAACTAGTTGTTGCATATTTCTTTCTAATTTCATTGTTTCAACTTGTTGTCGTAACAGATCCGTTTGTTGCTTGTTTATGTTTTCTTTTATGAAGTTGTTGTCCCTGTCTTTCGGTTATTTGTTTCGGCCAAAGTTGGTTTATGCCAGTCCGTCTACGAAGATTTAATTAACCTTAAAAAAGTAATTAAATTAGTTCGGTGTCTTCCCGTTCGTTGAAGCGCCGGTTTCGAATGAAAGATGTTCATTAGTATTTTTCGTTCGTAAAGTCCTTTGGCCAATAATCCTAATGGACGCCGTCTCAGCCCCTCGCTCTCTTCCCAGGTCCTTTCGCCTGACTAAAAATGAACCGGACCGAAGCCAAGATGGGTCTGTTTTATTTGATCTGCAGCTTTGATACAAACAGTAACAGCATTTCTAATCCGGCCGCACGTCTTATTCTGAAAGACATTAATTAGTTGAAAGGTTTCTCAGAAGATGTCAGTCTACCACTTGATAATCCCACCACAGCATTCTCTAGTAACTACCACCAAACCAAAATTCCTCCAATTACTAATCAGTCCTTATCCGTTTTGTTCCCTTTATATATTCCCGTGTAATTGATTTAACACAATTCTAATGATACGATATAAGTATTTTGAGGTTAAGAACCTACCTGCTGCAATACAACAAAGTTGCAATAATGTGTTTGCAACGTTCTCTTAAATCGGCTTTGCACGTGCAAGTCATTGATATGATATTGCTTAAATCACCCAGAATCACCTCACCAATTATATAACGTGAATCACTTTTTAAATCCGAAGTTTGTAAAAAGTAGGCAGTAAACTTGACGGAATTTGAAGGCTAGCTTCCGGATTTGTTATTTCCGAATTTTATAATGTGATTGGCATTAAAAACACGCTCACCTTCAACGAAATTTCCTTTCCGAGGCTTTGTGTCAGCCCAATCACATATTGTGTCAATACTTATCATTTTATCGTAATTTAAAAACTTGGAAATTGCACGGTACACTATAGGAACTACGAACTTACGATAAATTTTCCCTAATCGGCACCATGTTTTTAGGCTCCTCCCATTTGACGGATCCCAATAGCAACGCTATAATTATGAAATATTTAATTAATTTTGAAATATGTTTTCAAGTCTAAAATGGTTTTTGAATTTCATTAAAATTTCACTGCGTGACAATATAAGTAAGTATCTATCAAAAGTTTTTCGATTCTCTTCGCATTTTTCTGACGATGAGAAGATTGTTGTTTCAACTGGTGTTTAATTCTATTGTAGGATTACGGGGTTTTATTAAGGAATATAATAAGATAATGTAGGTGGATATTATCTTTACAATGATAACAAATAATACAAGTCAACACGTAGCCCTAAGGCCTCACATACACAATCCGTCACTGATTCCATTTACTGGATGAGAAAATAAAATAGCGATAAAAATTCCCCTTTCCCTTGTGTGTGTGTACTCTAGTGTTCATGATAATGGCTCTGTAGAAATTGATGTGTATTCCTTGTCCATCTTCAGTATGAAAGAAGAGAAAATCTGAGACGTAAGAGATATATGATTGGTGTGAGTTCCGTTTTTGTTGCAATTTGTCTTGGGGATGCCTCATATTTCTCGCCCGACGCGTGTATGACACTTAGGGCAGCGTTTTGTTTTCGGAGGTTTTGTGTAAAGTGCAAGGCGACGGTAGTCGTCGTTGTAACGGAAAACGACGTTAGAAAAAGGGGTGGAGGCGTCGGGACGGGAAGTCGGACGCCCGGGCCGCATCGGGAATTTGTCATCCATCATTCACTAGGCCCTTGAGCCGATATATGTATCAGATTATTGACAACTTTGTGTTTACGTCGAACTCTTAATATTATAGTTCACGATCAAGAAAACTTATTTTTCGATACTAATACTTACAACAATTCGGTTAAAAAATATTATTGTTGTGGGAGGAATTGTTTTATTTATTGTGAGGCAAGTTCAGAACGAACTTTCTATTAAAAATAAGCAGTTTTGACGCACCTGAAGTGGAAGAAAACAGTTGGAAAGCAGTGGGCGGGTCTAAACGCTCACATTCGAGTGGATACTTGGTTGCATGCTATCTAATGACATGTTATAACCATTAAAATTTTGTTTGACCAAATAATGTGGTTGCAAATACAAGCATACATTAAGGGCTTAGGTCAGGTTATGGCAGGAAGGTTTTCAAGGTCTTTGTACCATTGAGAAAGGTAATAGAAAATGGTTCTCGGTCGTGAATGTAGGGACTATTAATAGTTAGAAAATTGAATAGATTTGTATAATGTCTATGTAATTCCGTGGAACCCTTAGAAAAAATGCTTTTCTTTTAACTAAAGATTATACATAGATTAAATGATAAAATGTTATCCTTTATGAGTATTTAGTCTTAATTGGATACTACCCCTCTCACTTTAACCCTCCATACTTCTGAATCTTTTCCAAGGTAAAATGATCCAAAAAATCACAGTTTTTGAATTCCCCTAGACAAAAATTTCTCTTTCCAGTCTCTCAGAGTCTTTCAGTCTTTTAGCGTCACGGAGAGCGTCTTTCACAGTCTCTCAGTTATTTTTTAGGTGTTTTTATGGATCTCTCACAGTCTCTGTATGAAAGACTCAAACGATAAAATTGTTAATTCAGAGATTCGAGTCTTTCACAGAGAGACTGAATGGATAAACTGAAAAATTGAGAGACTCGAGTCTGTCGTAGAAAGACTGGGATTTCTGAAATATGTTCAACTTAGAAAATTTTAACCATGTCTATCGAGACATCACTTATTGAGAGATTCGAGTCTCTCGTTCAGAGATTTAAGTCTCTCCAGAGACTGTATACGAAATGAGGATCTCTCTATGAGCGACTCGAGTCTCTGTACGAACGAATATCTAAGAAGTAACTCGAGGCTACGATCTAGGAAAATTAGTTATAGATAAAGGGTCCCGGTTAGGCATCGGTAGGACCTATCAAATCGTTCATAAATTTTGCAAAACGTTGGGGGCACGATAACGGCGGCGCAAGCTCATAAATTAAAGCTGTAAATTTGGGTTTGATAGGGGGCGATAAGTTATCTAGCAACAACCGACCGGTTAGAACGTAGTCCGAATTACAAATGTTATAAACTGATGTTACACAAAGTGCAGGGCACTTATCCTTATCAAGGGGCTGTGCGACTCCAACAGACCAACCAACCAGCTCTGTCGGACTTGTTCAGTATCTCTCTTCTTCTCTCTTTTCCTCTTGCATTTGCATCTGTCTCATTTCTTCCTAATCTGTCTACGGAGTAAGTAATTTATGAGATAGAATCTGATTTTGGTGCAACGAGGCTTGCAACAGTGACTCAGTTGTCGAACAAACTTTGATACAAGACTATGAATGTCAATGAAACGGGAACATGAAATATGGATATATCCTGAAGTTTCCAACTAGACAGACACGTGTACGTTAAGCAACAATCTCAATCTCAATTGGCATCTAGAAGGAATATGACTCAACAAATTTATTTATTTTATTATAGGCACAATTTTTTCTATGACTTATTAATTATCTTGTGATGATGACGAACACGACGAGAAGTCTCTTTTGAAATTTACCTTGGATTATATTCGAACAAATTCAGTTTTTCGTTTTGATCATTTGGGAAGATCGAGATTCAATCTNATTTATTTACGTATATATTTATGTGCATAATAAGAAAAGTCCTGACCCACTTAGTCACTGACTCATCAACGTCCAGGTCAAACCCTTGGATCTAGATAACTGAAATTTTGGACAGAGGTTTCCTTTATGATGTATATATAAAATAAGGAAGGATACTATGAAATTCAACCCTAAAGAATGAAAAGGCAAACTTTGTATGAAACATTTAAAGGAAAGATTTACTTGTAACTTGGTCTTAATGCTCTTTAGATTTTTGATACAATTACGCAATTACAAAAACACCTATTTCGGAATTTAACCTCTGACGGAGTGAAAAGACTTATGGTCAACAAAGAGGTCATGAAATTTAAGCTTCTATTAAGTTATTAATCCGTTTCTTACTAATGATGATTAACCTATTTTGTGCTGATAGATTCTTTGATTACAGATTCTGCTGTTTTGTCCTTTATCTATTAATCTGTTTATTATTATTTAATAGAAAACCCATAAGGATTAAGGACTTTAGTTATGGATGCTATGAAGGATTTTATCTATATTCGGCTCGAAATTTTATTTGATTCGTTGACCTTTTGATCCCGTCGCATCCACCATTTTCTTTAAATTCCTTTTATTTCTGTAATAATTACATTATTTACATTCCTAGTTATTCCCCGTTCAGTTTAGGAGTCTCAAAAAATTTTAATTGGTACTTTCCAAGTCGTCCTTTTTGAAAAGTATTTTACTTTATCTTGTAAACTTTATTAAAGTACAAAGTTTGCTTGAGGGCGATTGGGAGGAAGGGAAGTCTTTTATTCCCGATTCCCCCTTTTTTCCGGCGTATAAATAGACACGTGTAACTTTCGACAAAAGTGCGGAAAATTGTAGACGGGTGGTGCTTGTGAGGGGGGTGGAAAGTTGTACGCAAGCATCAGCCGGAGCGAAATTCTATTTTTGCGAATAAAAGCGATTTGTGTGTCTCGTGAATCATTGAGAACCCGAAGGGTTGCGAGCACTCGCGAGGATACAAAGGCAAACAGAACCCGAACTCAAGCCAACAAATATCATGAATTGTTTATCGGTTAATCAAGTCGCCTCTTTTCATCAGTATACCAGACATATACATAGAAATAACGCACCTGGGGTCGATTGCGTAGTCTACAGAGTGATCTTGCAATAAAATAAATTTCCCTTCCATCAATTGTTACCGACGAATGATGAGGATACCGTGGATAGAGAGGGTTAGAAATGAAGAGGTATTAGACAGGGATGCACACTGTCGCCGCTACTTTTTAATCTATACATCGAAGACGCGATCACATCATTAAAGACAGTACAACTGTAGGGATAGATGTGCAAGGGCACAAGATTAGTATGCTTAGATTTGCAGATGATATAGCAGTGTATTAGCATCTAGCAGGGAGGAGTTAGAGATAGGTTTAAATTAAGTGGAAGCGGTACTAACAAAACAGTATTGTATGAAAATAAATAAAAGTAACACAGAAATACTGGTATGCAAGGAAAGAAAAAGTAGGGAAAGGGCGAATATAAAGATAGGAGACGAAAAATTAGAAGAAATGGCTGATTTTAGGTATCTAGGAAGTCAGATTACTCAGCACAGAAGGAGGACTTCTATGCTTGCGAACGGTTAATTTAGAAATTCGAAAAAAGGTTGTTAAAGGCGTACGTTCGAAGCGCGGCGCTGTTCGGGTGCGAAACATGGACAAAAGAAAAGGTTAGAAGCGTTCGAAATGTGGTGTTACAGGCGAATGATAAGGATACCGTGAATAGAGAAGGTTGGAAAGGAAGAGGTATTACAAAGTATAGGAGAACAGAGGACTCTATGGAAGTTAATAAGAAATAGGCGAGATAGGTTAGTAGGACACCTTCTCAGCCATAAAGGTCTAGTCAGAGACATATTAGAGGCAGAAACAGGAATTAGGAGAATTAGAGGTAGACCTAGATTAGATTACTGTTCGCAAATAGTTAAGGATGTGGGATGTTCTAGTTTTAGGGAAATGCGAAAATTAGTTCAGGATAAGAAGGAGTATGTGTCCAATCAGTCTTAGGACTGACGACCTTATGATGATGAAAATGAATGTGAATTAATGTTGAGCCTTCCACAAATTACCTCAAATTAATTAGGAAAAAGTCCCCTGTTTCGATTCCCAGCGAGAATGTAACAGCAGCAACAACTTTTGTTTTCATTAACCGAAGGTAATTTGTAGGGGGTTGAATATTAATTCAAATTAATGTTTAATTAAATTATTATATATTATACTCTATATAAAGAATAAATTTCTTCAAAGTATTTGATATATGCATATCGAAATGTATATAAATTAATTTTGACGATTTATCAACTTATTAGGCGCGTTTTGTCGTTGTTGTTACTGTTACCTCTTGTGGCTTAGTGGTTACATCGTTGGCGCGTAAACTCAAAGGTCCCGGGTTCGATTCCCGCTGAGGGTTTGACAGCAGTAAAAGTTTCTTCTTCAATTTGTAGAACACTGATAATAATTAATTCACATAATGTTTATCATCATCATCATAAGATTGTTAGTCCTAAGACTGGTTGAACACGTACCTCCACTCTTTCCTATCCTGAGCTAATCTTCGCATTTCCCTAAAACTTGAACAACACACACCCTTAACTAATTGCGAACAGTAATCTAATCCAGGTCTACTTCTACCCCTTCCAATTTCCGTTTCTGTCTCTATTATGTCTCTGACTAGTCCTTCACGACTGAGAAGGTGTCCTACTAACCTATCTCGCCTACTTCTTATTGACATTCATTAACCTCTATCAAGTATATAAAGAATAAATTCCTTGAAAGCACTTCATATAATTTTATTTCTTTGCGTAAACTCCGACATATTTATATATTTTATACTCCCCTGTATAAATACACCCGCGATAATATTTCAACTGAGAAGCCGTACCGTCTAACATGTTTGCAAGATACAAAAACTTGAACATTTCAAATTCATCTTGGTACCGCGACGGACCGTTTCGTTTCTTTTGATCCCGACACAAATTTGAATTTATGGCATAGGGGAAAAAATTTTATGCTTGAGCTTTCACGATAAAGGAGTCGTTGTACTTTGTTCCCCTTTTTTCTTCTTCATTTTGTAAAGACTGTCTTCTTTATGAGGCTTATACTCTCTTAAGAGTAAAGAAGTGTAGAAAGATGATTAGAGCGCTTTTTGCTTTTATCTATAATATGTAGTGTCCGACCGAAAGTTCGGTTTCGGTTTCGGTTTCGGTCGAGTTTCGGCAAAAAAAGGAGTTTCGGTTTAGTTTCGGTTTCGGCGGAAAACCTGCCGAAACTACGACCGAAACCGAAACTGCGTTCGGGAGTTTTCGCGCTCTGCTCGGTCATGTTCGGCGCGTTAAATTCCATCCAAGCGAAGTAGATTAGTAGACATTTCGCACCTTCAAAAGAAAAATGAGTCTAGTCTACTAAACTTACTCAAATAAACATCTCACCTATTTTAAGTATTTTTAAGGCTCAATTAAAGTATTTTCTTAAATGAGGGGTTGTTATGTTGGTTTTGATTTGATTATCAATAGCCGAAAATGTCAAAGACAGCAGAGCTATGTGATTTGAAGATAAAAAAATAAAACTGATTATAATAACGTTTTCTTTATTTTTCTCTGAAAACATGATCCTTATAAGGAAGTTTCGGTTTCGGCCGAAACTGAGACCGTTGCCGAAATTCGGTTTCGGTTTCGGTTTCGGTCGTAAAAACCAGTTTCGGTCGGACACTA
>NW_020442461.1:2690345-2729388 GCF_000699045.2 Agrilus planipennis | reverse complement strand
GATTACTGTTCGCAAATAGTTAAGGATGTGGGCTGTTCTAGTTTTAGGGAAATGCGAAGTTTAGCTCAGGATAGGAAAGAGTGGAGGTACGTGTCCAACCAGTCTTAAGACTGATGACCTTATGATGATGATGATGATTCAAGACAATGTACTTTGGCGTCCCCAGATTTCAACTACCTACATAAAACTAGTCTTCACCAGAATGTGAACCATCATCACTCTTTTTTCCAAATCCTCTCCAAATGTTCTTTCTCCAATTCTCCATACTTGTGCCATGATTCCTAATGGTTCTCTTATGTGTTGTTCATCTCCATTGTATTTTGCAAATGTGTGAGCTAGATATTTGAACTCTTTTGCTTCTTCTAATGTCCATGATTTCTCTTTTTGGGCACCTTCCCTTTCGGCTGAAGCTCATAGCACGTAACTTTTCTACATTTAATATTAAATCTATGTCTAGGTACCTAATTTTCAATAAAGTAACAATTTTTAATTACGATTTATTACATGTTTAATTACTTCACGAATGCATTTAAAGTGTTTCAAATTGTCCGCATAAGTATCGGATGTTTACGCTTTCTTTTGATCGTATGGAGATTGTTTTGCGCACCCATCCATAAATTATTCTCGGTACTCATAATTTAAAATTCTAATCACCCGAGGGGAACAAACAAAGATTTCATCTGCAAATAATGTGACACAAATAAATAAAGGTGGTCCTTTGGTTACACCCACGTTTCGATACCTGTTTGATGTTTGTTTCTTTCATATACGTAATATGATTATTATTTGAACAAAGTTGAAAGTTATCGTGGAATTTGTGTAACTTACCTGTATAGAATCTAAAGATAACTTTTGATATTATGTAAGTTTGTTTTTGGAATGAATTGATATAACTATTTCTTTTAATAGAATATAGAATCTCTAGGAAATTAGTATGCTTTTAACCATGGAAATGTATATACAGAGTGTTTCTGAAATAAGTAGCAAGCTTACAAGAGGTAATAAGTAAAGATTATGTGGTCCTAAAATTCGAGTAAAACGTATTTGAATGTACATTTAAGATTCAGTCCGACCCTGGTAGAATCACATAGGGAAATACCATTTGGAACACCGCATTCCATTAGCTGCAGCATCCATGTTGTATGAATATTTCGTTTGTATTTTGTATTCTTAATGTTATGTCGAGGTGTACCTTATATAATACTGCATACTATTAGCGATGAAAAAAGTAGTTATTTAGTTAATTGTTATTGTAATGGGGGTCTAAAGATTATTATGTTTAGTAGTTTAGTAATAAGCTATTGATTTTTACTTTATTAGTCGTTCTATAAACGTCACTATATACATTTTTCATTGATGTAGTTGCTTAATTGGTATCGCCAAGTTGCCAATTCACGACCAGGGCTGGCTTCCGATTCCAACTTCGTCTGATTTTCTTACGATATTTTCTCCCTTATTTATAAGCTTTTTTATTTTTTGTCAATGGAGCAGTACACTCAAAATTATTTCACATAAAAAACCTATTACGCGTTTCAACAAACCCCATCCAATAATTTTTATCTAATGAAAATGGAATACTTATCCTATTTATTATAATGACCGTCTGATTGACAATTTTCTAAAGCCTTGTTTACAACAGCATTTAATATAGTACCTGCTCTGTGGTAATTGCCTTGGCTGCTAATGCTGATATTTTTATTACCTGCATTTTATAGTTGACATAGACAGACTTGTCTGAATATTCCTTTAAAATAATCCTACCTGATGCAATATACCGTATTCAAGTTGATATCCACGGGGTTTCCTATCTATTAGTCCGACGTCGCAATTAATAATACTTTTTCCACTTACATGTTGTTTAGTGTAATGAGTTAAGTATTTTGACAAGAGTCCACGTAGGGGATCAGGTACTTCGTAGCAGATTATTTTACTACCGACGAACGACATCCTCTAATGTAATCATAATCAGGAAATTATCAGTGGTGTACCTGCAAGGCAGCTAAAAGGGCTGAAACCCTCCTTAGGTCACATTTGTTTACGGTGTAAGTTATATGCGTCATTAGACAGAACGATCTATTTATTGGAGACTCTCTTTTGAGCAGTTTTAACGTATTTTTGTCCTAATATTTTTGTGGAGACATTGAGTGAATTTACTCAAATGTTGGTTAAATTATTTCTGTAACATCCATTTGAAAATTATATGCTGTCCAGTCGTAGATGATCTTTTGTATAGTTTAAATTGTCTTTTTGTATTTCCATAACATAAAATACAACGTACGCCTCTGTAAATACAGGTAGTATAAAGACGATAACTCGATTTTCAAAAGTACCTACTCATAAACATGTGTAGGTACTGGATAGATTCTCAATTATTTATTTAATGAATACAGTTGGATGCATCAGGTAGACTCTGATGTCCGATGCTAATGAGTTAGAATTTTTGCTCAGCGGGGCGTATTAAAAATTATTGAAATGACTCCAAGCTTCTACGGTTTACAACACAAATATTATATATACATTTGTAGATTATTCATATGTATATTCTTCAACTGAACGAGGAGATGCTCGCAGACAATAATTGTAAACTTTGGCGTATCGCATTCGTTAATTAAATATTCGCATAATAAAATTATTATCCAGCTACTCAACTACATATCTATACAGGGTGTCTCACGGTGACCACCCATTAGGATATGGCAATGTCCGTGAGACACCCTGTATAAAAAACGATTTTCTTTGACAAGACAGCACAAAAAATAATCGCAGGTGAAATGACTTATTTTCGTTATTAGTCTTCTTGAAAATGCGCCAGCCTATTTTCTTAAAATTATCTTACCGCTTGCACTCTTTTCAGAAGCAAATAATAATTATATTTAGTTAACGGAAATTGTCAATGGCAACTGCCATTGTTAACTGTCCCGGGAAACTGTCAAGGGGAACTGTAAAGGCGAACTGTCAACGAGAACTAACAATAGGAACTAGCAATTGGAACGGTCCTAGGGGTACTTCTAGCTAAAACTATCAAACGGAAGTGGGGGCCAGTATTGATAGGGGGAAATGACAAGGGAAATTGTCAATGGGAACACTGAGAACCGTCAATGGGAACTGTCAACGGGAACTGACAGCAGGGAATGTCAATTGGAACTGTTAACGCGAATTGACAACGAATTTCAACGGGAATTGTACACGGGAACGATCCAAGGGCTACTGTCATTTGACAGCAGGACTTGACAACGGAAACTGTCAAAGGGAATACAATGGGAACTGTTAACGGGAATTATCCATGAGAACGGTCAAGGGCTACTGACAACTGAAACTTTCAACAGTAACTGGTGGTCGGAATTGATAGCGGGAAATGACAACGGAAACTGTCAACGGGAACACTGAGAACTGTCAATGGGAACTGCCAACGGGAACTGACAGCAGGGAATGTCAATTGGAACTGTTAACGCGAATTGACAACGAATTACAACGGGAATTGTCAACGGGAACGATCCAAGGGCTACTGTCATTTGACAGCAGGACTTTACAACGGAAACTGTCAAAGAGAATACAATGGGAACTGTTAACGGGAATTATCCATGGGAACGGTCAAGGGCTACTGTCAACTGAAACTTTCAACAGGAACTGGTGGTCGGAATTGATAGCGGGAAATGACAACGGAAACTGTCAACGGGAACTGTCAATGTACGGATGACGGCGGGAATTGCCCACGAGAACAATTAACGGGAATTGTGGATAGGAAGTGGTAGCGGGAATAACCAACGGAAACTATCAATGGTAACAGAACGGGAATTGTCAAAGGGACTGCTAAGGGTAACTGTCAACGGGATGTATACGCTTTCTTTTTTAGTTCAGTTTCATAGAACCCCATGTAATTTTGGAAACTGTAATGTTACATTCTTTTAGCATTTTATTTTAAAATTTCCTCAGAATTAAGACGCCAAGAATTATTCGTAGTCTAAGAATTTAAATAAAATATTTATTGAAGTTTTAATTATTCCCTGACGGCATTATCGATTAGCGGATACATGTTGGTCCTTGACCAGGTTCAGGTACCACCGCTTGTGTCTTCGCCGTTGCCACACACCCATACAAATACACACATACAACACGAATGTACATGTACACAGGTACGGACGTTAGATAACCGTGTCTAGTCTTTGGAAAGGTGTTATTAATAGAGTCAATAGGAAGTGCAATAAACAGGAACAATGTCAGCCAATCGGGAAATTAATGAACTATAAAATGAGCCTATACCAAAGTTCGTTGGCTCTTTAATTGTGTCGATGTTAAATACACGCGGACATGTCGAAGCTTTTACACATGACACTTATGTATATTGTAATTGATTATACAGTGGCGCGACACAAGGGTGCACGCCTAAATCAGGTCTATTATGAAATATAAACATCTATAGATATATTAAACTGAAGTCTCGTATTCAACGTTCGCGAAAAAGAGTGCGGGACGATTGGTCACCCGTGCCGTAAGAACAAGTATACTTCGTTTAGTTTCTGTAGCGACGTGACCTTCAGTTTGACCGGCGCAAAGTAGAAAAGAACAGCACTAGGCCAGAAAAGGAAGGAGACAACTCTCGCCCAAACTCTTAACCGGTGAGGAGCGTATAATCCGTACAGTACTGCTCGGAAAAATTGACCATTTTATCCACTGCAATTGTATTGCTCAAATGTGCTGCTATTGGTACCATTTACTACTGACAATATCAACGAGATGTTTATTTATATTTGAAGACATTACAGGCTTTAACGCTTGTTTTCGACTCGCACTACTTTTCATGATTGAACAAAACTTTTGGCATGTACTGTATGAAAAAGTATGTTTAATGAGCAAGAGTTGAGAGTATAATGAGCTTTTTTCTCCCTACCTACGATTTTGCCAGCGCGCATCCAAGACATTGGAAGGGGCACATCGCTAGAGAAAGTAAATGAAGTATACATGTACTTCTGTGAAATTTTTGAGCAAAAAGGTCACTGACCACTTTTTAAAAGCACACGGATGTTTCGAGTAAAACCATGGAGTGTAATAAATTTAAATGACTGTTGGGCAGGACGACAAGTCGACGTTTGAAATTAAGACACTAAACTGCCATTGAGCTGCTCAAGATAATGGCCCATGAGATTCTAAACTACCTCTAACATTAAGCTTAGTGTTTTCGTATGCTTTTCTGGTGTCTTCCCAGAAAAGCGTACAAGGAAATTTGCACCGCCACTGAGGCTATTATCAATAAACGTAGTAGTGTGTGTGTGAAACTTGAGTAGGTTAATTCGTTCAATTTGTTGTAAAGTAAACTGGAAAATAACGACAACTGCGACTGGTTCAAGTCGACACCCGCTTTTAATAAAGGAGCGAATAAGTGCATAAGTAAATATGGAAAGCAAAGTTATGTACATGCGCTGAGTTACAGTTATAACGATAAAAGCAATCGTACGTGAGGTAATCCTTGTTTGCAAAAAAACATTATCGAGAAAGTGTGCGAGTCAATTATTCAACGACATGCCTACGTAAACAAAAGAACAATGCTAATAACTAATTGAGATTATTTTATACCTTTATCTTATTAATTTTTGTTATACGGGCGTTTGAGAATTATTGACCCTGCATTTACCATTGTAATATATTACCAAAGATATAAATACAGTAGGCTGTGCCAAAAAAACTCGATATTTTTTCTTTCTTGCTCTCCGCTCAAAATGTCGTAAAATATGTCTAAAGAAATCTGCTGTTACAAGCGGAGCTCATAATTTCAATTTTAAGAGGTCCATCATCGAATCTGAAATTTTACTTTTTAAAAAACAGAAAAATTATTTTTTTACCGTATTTATTCTTGCAACCCAGGAAGAAATTTTTTTTCTATAAAATCCATGGCTATATCTTATAGTACTTACACTAAATTTGGAACAAAAAATCTCATTGAGCCGAATTTCCATTTTCATTATTTTTTATTGGATTTTTGTGCAAACATCAATATTTTACTTACAAAAAGTTAATAATACAAAAATAATGACTTTACACGCCTGTAACTTTTCAAGTATTGACGATACAAAAAAATATGTATATAACTTTTTTGTAGGACATCAAATAATCTACAATATTGCTATTTAACTTTTTCGTCTAACTTTAATAGTTTAGCTGAAAAAAGCAAAAAACGGTAAATTTTGATTTCAAAGCTCTGTAAAAAAACCAAATAATGAAAATGGAAATTCGGCTCAATGAGATTTTTTGTTCCAAATTTAGTGTACTATAAGATATAGCCATGGATTTTATAGAAAAAAAATTTCTTCCTGGGTTGTAAGAATAAATACGGTAAAAAAATCATTTTTCTGTGTTTTTTAAACGGTAAAATTTCAGATTTGATGATGGACCTCTTAAAATTGAAATTATGAGCTCCGCTTCTAACAGGATATTTGTTTAGACATATTTTACGATATTTTGAGCGGAGAGCAAGAAAAAAAAATATCGAGTTTTTTTGGCACAGCCTAATATACATGGGCTGTTTATGTGAGTACATGGTAAGAAACTATTGCGTTACAATAATTACACGCTTACCTGTACAACTTTTTCAAGAAAAATAAAAAAGAAAACTAAAGGAATGAGAGTCTGCGAAGGTTACAAAGTATCGATTCAATTTAGTTGATTTCTTGTAATTTATTTTAGTAAAAAAGTCTTAAGCCCTACAATCAACCAGTAGCTCGTTAACGTTTTTCTCGTTTGTTTGGTTGATGATGTCTCATTTCATTTTCTTTTGTTAAAAATTAGAAAGAAAAGTACAAAAGACACAATGTGCCATTGAAGTTTCAATTTGTTGCCAAGAAACACAGAAAGAGCTTCTCATACAAATTTTTTTAAGATAGACCTAAATAATTTCAGTTAGTCTGAGCAGAATGTTTTTTCAATTTTTTTCCTTTGATAAATTATAGAATAAATGAAAAGTACTAATACCTCTTAACCGTGCTAAATTATGCAAATGGCAATTAATAAACTAAACCAGTTTCCATTTTAATTGATTGAACGTAATTGCATCAGTTGCTACAATTCCAATACCTGATAGAATTGTGTAACAGTAAAATTGAAATATTTTAATGTAATGACTACTTCTAAATAATTTTGTTTAATGGGTGAAGTGCTCAGTACATTCCACACAACGTTTACTCATCACATTAAAATGTGACTAAGCATGATTTTTTATTCATTCATTTGTTATGCCGTTCTATTAAATAATACTTTACTGAATTATTAACGCGTTTACCTGAACGATGAGAAACATTTTTTTTCTGTTTGATTTTATGGTGGGATCCGATCGCCAGCCGCTTGATGATTTACACCACATTTTAGGAAAGACGACAGACCTGTGGGGAACTGTATTTATTATCGGCATCTTCCTCTTATACTTTGGAGTCGAATTATAGGAAGGTGATTCATAAAAATGTACGAACTTCAGCAAGTTTTTTGATGACGGGGTTAGTTGAAAAGTTTGTGTCTTTATATGAGTTGCAGTGAAAATGAATGTTTTATTTTATTTAATATTCACCACATGATTCTACGTCTATAATTAAAATTTGTTAGATTTTTATATTTTTGTCTAACAACATGTTAATTCTATCAAGTAATCATAATTGCCGTTTCTTTTTATATTTTTATTGATAGCTTGCTATTGAATCCCTTATTGTGAGCCACAGATTTACTAGCAGATAATTATTAGTCGAATACACCTTTCATTATTTTTCAATAACTTTGAAAAACTTTTGACAACGGAAACTGTCAAAGGGAATACAATGGGNATAACATGATCACGAACGTAGGAAATATGACGTTCGCGTCACTTACTTCCCTGGAAATTCTGCGTTTAGATGGCAACAAGTTGGTTACGTTTCCGGTATGGCAACTCGGTATGAACAAGCGACTCGCAGAGGTCACACTCGGCGGTAATACGTGGTCGTGTCGGTGTAAATTTCTGCAAGAATTCTCTTTGTGGGTAAACGATAACGTGGCCATTGTAAGAGACGTTATGGACATCACGTGTTTAAACGTTGACTCTAGTCCACCGCAAGTGCGCGAAATTAAACTGAACAGCACCGTGTGTAGCGATTATTATGCCGTAGGTTCGGTAATTGATAGCATGTTCGTATCGGACTATTTGCCGATGGCCGTTGTGTCGTTGTGCGTGGTGCTCCTGATCCTTTTGGGGCTGATATTGTGGTTCTCGTTCCGCGATTCGGCACGGGTGTGGTTGTACTCGCGCTACGGCGTCCGTTTGTGCAGCTTCCGGGCAACGGCCGCAAAACAGTGCGAGGACAGAGACAAACTCTACGATTGTTTCGTGTGTTACAGTCCGAAAGACGAAGAATGGGTGGTGCAGTCGCTCGCGGCGGAACTGGAGCCGACGTTTCAGCTTTGTCTGCACTACAGAGACGTTCCTCATGCCGCGTATGTGCAACACGCCGCGCCCGCCGTACTGGAAGCGGCCGAAGCCAGCCGCAGGGTGATATTAGTGCTAACTCGCAATTTCTTGCAGACCGAGTGGTCGCGTTACGAACTGAGGCAAGCTTTACACGAAGCCCTCAAGGGCCGAGTGTTCAAGCTCATCATTTTAGAAGAAGGCCCGATACCAGAAGCCGAACTGGACCTCGAATTACGACCGTATCTGAAAACCGGACATCGGATCCGATGGAACGATAAGCGATTTTTCGAGAAACTAAGGTACGCTCTGCCGTAAATATTAAATCTATAATAAAGGTATAATTGGCTTTTTAAATTCTATATTATGATGTGCCTAAATCACGGAACCCTGATTACTGGCTTCTTTTCCGTTTAAATATAGTGAAGAGCAGTGGTTCCTAAATGGTGTTCCGCGGAACCCTTTGTGTTCCATGCAAGGGTCACAGGGGTTCCGATAGGGCAAATACTAGGGTGTCAGGGATATTAAAAATGAAATTATTGCCTATTAATTTTTTATTTCTGAGATGGGGTTCCTCTAAGAAAAGTTAGGGTTCCATGCCCGAAAAAAATAAGAAACCGCTAATGGTGTAGACTGTAGAGAATAGACTTGACTCGTATGATGTCGATTAAAATAGTATTCAGTAAAGGTAAATCCTTTTGCCAGACTTTGAATAATTAGTCATCGACAAATTACCACGAAAAGGCGCCTGGACTAAATTATAGTCTGAAACGAGGTAGATGGTCGTTTAGAGAAAATGATTGCGTTAATGAATCCATACGTTCAGTTGTCAAAACTTGGAATTTCCTGAAATTGTTAAGTCGTTTGTTAATTCCGAATGGACCGTTTACGGCTTGCAATATAATACCATCTAATTTGCATAGAATTTGTCTCCTAATTTTCTGATGTTAGATATCGAATTTATATACTCCATGAATCATTAACCGCAAAGTGATTTCAGCGACATTTTTCTCCGGTTTCTGTTTAAGGATTTCCAAGAAATCATCTTAGATATACAAGTAAATTGTAATTGTTCATTGTTTTGGATTACCATAAGTGATTAGAGATAGACTTTTTTATTTTGGACATAAAGTTACATTGGATTTTTTAATTTAATTTGATAATTTCGGACAATAACACAAAAACAAATATATGCAGAATTGAGGCGGGTACCCGATTTGGATTCGGCACCCACCGGCACTTCTTTTAAGGTCCGATGGGTACCGGCAATGGAATTGAATAATTCTGTAATGTCAGGTAACTCAATCATGGTAAAAAAACAACAGTAATGATGATAAATTAATAAGTACAGTGTAAACTCTTTATAACGTCACTCGATTTAACGACAAACTCCTTAAAACGTCGAAATTGCATGACTTTGGTTGGTTTACATTGTTTTATATACAATATTACACTCTATATAGCGTCACGCTCACTCTATTTAACGACAACAATGCGGCATTATAAAGCATTAAGCAATACTTTCTAAGTTGCCGAAATAGATAACAACTGCAGCTGTGTACGTTGTTGAAGAAGACGATCCTGTCCCTCCACCAAGCATCAAACAAGCACTTGATGCAGCGAAACTATTAAAAAAATACTTTTTATATAATCAAATTGATCCAGCAGTATCTCAAGCTATGAGTAAGATACGTAACAAAATACAATTAAAATATTGGAGCAGCAAAAACCATCAGACGAAGTTAACAGGCTATACGCATTGTACGAATAATAATGTTCGTGTGCAAAATGTGTACTATATTGGTAAATGCATATTATTATAGAATAGTAAAATAATATCTTTTATTTTTCTCCATTTAACTACCACTCTTTATAACGCCGAAAAATGTTCAGTCCTTTAAGTGTCGTTATATAGAGTTTGCAGTGTATAATAATTATGAGATGATGCGGAAGAAAAAGACCACTAACGTATCATTACAAAAATTAACTTATCCGAGTGAAAAACCTTAACTTCTAATCCTAGGTCATGTTGAACGACCAAAAGTTGGTTAGCTAAAGTCTCAACATTGAATATATTCACTAAAGGGTAAATGTTTTTTTAAATCTTCTTATGTAAATTTAATTCATTGTTAATTGTTTCAATTTCCAAAATATTTTTCATGTTTTCAATCAAAATTCAATTGTATAAAATTTCATTTGCCAGAAAACGTTTGTAGGTATCTTATTACTTGCATTCAAAGAACCATTAACAAAAAGTATCGTATTTATTTCTATTTGAAAGCTGCTGAAAGGCTTTCGTTTGTAAAAGCGTCGTGTCTTAACTGTTATTATAATAAGCAATTCCGTTTAACCCTTTTGTTGTTGGAAACGCAAGCCTTCTTTAGTTTTGTTCTTAACGCCAAAGATTTACACATTTTTAAACGTTCGACACGAAAGCCTCTTATCGGATTTCAATGTAATCTTACGCCAGTGCCTTTTGTCATGCTTCCTGCAAAAAGTACAATGCTGTATACTTTTCGAACAATGCAAACAGATAAACAGGACACTTTATCTGTTTCTCAACCAACTTAGTTCTCTAAAAATTGTCCCATTGTGGTGACGAAATGTAAGCGTATATTATACAAAAACGGAAACGATTCTTATTTCGAACTATACCTATCAAGAATTAATGAAATAATTCTTCGTGGCTTTTTACATGCCACAAATTGGATTTGTAATAGTCTCATATCTTATCACTCACTACTTTTAATTAAAAATTTAAACAATCCCAAAACGAAAGAAAAAAAAAATATTAAGGATGTTTGGGAGGTATATCAAACAAATAAAAAAAATTAAAAATTTGGAAGAACGTTCTTCATTCAATTCTAAAAGTCCTGTAAAAATTACAAATCGATTCACTAAACCGTTAAAAAGTTATTGAAATTTTAAAAAATTGTAATTTTACACGTCATTTTATGGAGATTCGTTAACCGAACAGATTAAATTTATTTTTATTAACAGAAAAAAAGCTACCAGAAATTTCAAACTTTTATAATAAGTAACTTGAACTCTGGAGAATCACTTTAGCGTAAGGTTATTCAAATTCACTAAATGGTTATCGAGGAAAAAATGAAAAATTAGCTGAAAATCTCGTTTTTACTTGATAATATAATGATAATATTTATAATTGTCTGAAATAAATGCAATTTTAAAGTTTTAATTATTATTTAAACATATTAAAAAGTTTTACGCTCATTATTAATAGAGATTGAAACTAAATATTTTTTTGTTTCGAAGTTGAAATCAAAGCATATTCACTGCCAAAAGTCAGTTAAAAATTTTCCATATTATTCGTTATTTCTTATTTTATTCAAAGTTTTTGGTTAAATTCCAAATTTTCTCTCAAACCGTATAGTTTTTTTTAATATAGATAGTATTTATTTAGCTTATGATATGCTGCAAAACCTAATTAATCACGAATTTCTAATTTTATGTAGTACTCTTGTCTCCGATTGTATCTCCCAAACATCCTTAAGAAAAAAAGGCTGAAATCCGAAGAAGAAAGCAATAGGAACGAAAATAATAGGTTACTAATACACTAGACGAAGATTAAATTTTAGATTTAACCCTAAAACCTTGTATCGATTCTAGGATCCATCCTGTAGGTAGTAAGAATTACTTTTTCCAACAAAAAAAAGTTAAAATCGCATCTGCATTGTACTAAATATACCTACAAACCTACACGGGTAATCTGTGTTCCTAGAAGTTAAGTAGCGAAGGCAGAATAAGACCCTTTGTCAAGCGTGTTAATCTTCACTTTTGTTCTCCGGTAAGAACGTTTACTTGTTTCTCAAAGTAAGGACAACAAAAGCTCCTATTCTAAGCAGTCGGGATCTTTGTTAATCTTTAATACACGTTACGTTTTCTATCTCCACTGACCATTAGTTTTTCATCTTCCAGTTGCTAGCGCCCTCGATCCTCACGGCAACAAGTCGAACTTTCGTTTAGTTTCCTAGAGGGCGCTTGCGCCAGTTTTCACTCAACTCGAAGGACTATATACCGCAGTAAGCTCGTGGAGTCGGTTTAGTTTTGTGCCGTGTTCGAGTCGATTGTGATCGTGAAAGTCGACTCGGTCCTCTCTCGCGCGGCAGTAGCAGAAAGTTTCAGTTGTTCGACAGATGTTAGCCGAAACAGTCGTGACATCCGAATACGAAAAGAATCACTGAATATGTGCAAAGTTAAGTTGTTACTGAAAGTTTAACGGCGGTAGTACCCGTTTGCGGTATGAAGTTTTTGAAAGTTGGATACTTCAGATTCCCGTAACAACAATTTCCCAACATGTGGATTCAATTATTGGGAAGTGTCCTGTTTATGGTGTTCACTTTGGCAAAAGGAAAACCGGAAGGTCTGGAACAGTGTACGTGGTCAGCCGATAACAAAGACTCTTCGCCTGGTAAAATTGTGGTCACTTGTAAATTTCGAACTCTCGACGGAAGTGGAACAAATTTAAGTGCGCTTCCAGTGGAAGGAACCACGAAGTTGCGGCTGCAGTGCAGCGATGTGCTCTTCTTCGACAGCGAGCTTCCGTCACAAGGACTGCAACGATTACATGAACTTCAAGATCTTCAAATATCCCGCTGCAAGTTGCTCACAGTTGAACCCAGTTCGCTGGAAAACTTGCAGAATCTCCGTAAACTTGTTGTAAACACTTTCAACGCGGAATGGAGCAACTCGAAATCATTGGAACTTCATGGAAAAAGCTTTGTCGGTTTGAAGGAGCTGCAAATTTTGGATTTGGGATACAATAACATCCGAAATATTCCGGAAGAAGTGTTTTGTTCTTTGCCCAGCTTGCACAATCTCAACTTGACCCGGAATCGGATCAGAAGTGCGGAAAGGCTCGGTTTCGGTGGTGAATTCTCGTCAAAAACGGACTGCAGCAACAGTGACCTGCAAATATTAGACTTGTCATACAATGAAATTAGTTCGTTACCGGAAGGGTCTGGATTTTCGCGTTTACGTCGTCTCCAAACACTCGATCTAAAATTTAACAATATCAGTGAAGTCTCCGGGGAAGCCCTCAACGGTCTGGTATCCCTTCGCGTACTCAACCTAGCGAACAACAGAATTGGATCTCTACCTCAGGGACTATTTGCCGGCTCGAGAGAATTGCGCGAAGTACATCTCCAGAACAATTCGTTATTTTCTCTTGCTAAAGGTCTTTTTCACCGTTTGGAGCAGCTGCTTGTTCTCGATTTATCGGGAAACCAGTTGACCAGCAGCCATATTGATGCTGGTACATTTATCGGCCTGATACGGCTAATAGTTCTCAATTTATCGCACAATGCCCTAACCCGGATCGATGGCCGCACATTCAAGGACCTATTCTTCCTCCAGATTCTCGATCTAAAGAACAATTCGATAGGATTCATCGAAGACAACGCGTTCCTACCTCTCTACAACCTGCACACTCTCAATCTGGCTGAAAACCGCTTGAATACAATCGGTCCGCTTCTATTCAATGGGCTATTTGTTTTGAGTAAATTGACACTTAACAACAATCTCATTCTAAACATCGATCCCCAAGCATTCCGAAATTGCTCCGACCTGAAAGAGCTCGACTTGAGTTCCAATGCACTCGAAGAAGTTCCTGAAGCTATACAAGAACTGTCTTTCTTGAAAACGTTGGACTTGGGTGAAAATCAAATAAGCGATTTTCACAACGGTTCCTTTAAAAATTTAAATCAGCTGACTGGGTTACGACTGATCGATAACAACATCGGGAATCTAACGAAAGGAATGTTGTGGGATTTGCCTAGTTTGCAAGTGTTGAATTTAGCAAAAAACAAGGTGCAGAGCATCGAACGTGGTACATTCGACCGCAACACACAAATCGAAGCCATTCGCCTCGACGAAAATTATCTGTTCGACATAAACGGCGTGTTCGCAACGCTGGCGAGCCTCTTGTGGTTGAATCTTTCGAAAAACCACATCGTATGGTTCGATTACGCTTTTATTCCGAGCAATTTGAAGTGGTTAGATATTCATGGGAACTTCATCGAACACCTCGCCAACTATTACAAAATTCAAAAAGAGATACGCGTCAAAACCTTGGACGCAAGTCACAACCGGATAACCGACATCTCGTCCATGTCCATACCGAACAGCATTGAACTATTATTTATCAATAACAATTTTATAAAATCCGTACATCCAAACACGTTCCTAGAAAAGACGAATTTAGTGAGAGTCGACATGTACGCCAATTTCTTGGTAAACTTGGACTTGAACGCCCTGAGGTTATCGCCGGTGTCTTCTAACCGAACTCTACCAGAAATCTACATCGGCGGCAACCCTTTCTATTGCGATTGCTCAATGGAATGGTTACAACTTATCAACAACATGTCGAATACGAGACAATACCCTCGCGTGATGGATTTAGAAAACATAATGTGCAGCATGACATATTCCAGAGGAATGACTCAAATGCCACTACTGACGGCGAAAACTAGTGACTTTCTATGTTCGTACGAAACGCATTGCTTCACACTCTGCAACTGTTGTGACTACGACGCATGTGATTGCGAGATGACATGTCCGCAGAACTGTTCCTGTTATCACGATCAAACGTGGAATACGAACATCGTGGACTGTTCCAATCTCAAAACCAACAAAATACCGCAACGCATTCCCATGGACGCAACCGAGGTCTATCTGGACGGCAACAATCTCACAGAATTGCAAGATCATGTGTTCATCGGTCGGAAAAATATGAGAGTGCTCTTCGTGAATAACAGTGGCATCGAGTCGATCCAGAACAGAACCTTTAACGGGCTTAACGCATTACGAATCCTACACCTGGAAGAGAACAACTTACGCGAGTTGAAAGGTTACGAGTTCGAAAGTTTGTCGCAGATGAAGGAACTTTACCTACAAAATAACATGATCACGAACGTAGGAAATATGACGTTCGCGTCACTTACTTCCCTGGAAATTCTGCGTTTAGATGGCAACAAGTTGGTTACGTTTCCGGTATGGCAACTCGGTATGAACAAGCGACTCGCAGAGGTCACACTCGGCGGTAATACGTGGTCGTGTCGGTGTAAATTTCTGCAAGAATTCTCTTTGTGGGTAAACGATAACGTGGCCATTGTAAGAGACGTTATGGACATCACGTGTTTAAACGTTGACTCTAGTCCACCGCAAGTGCGCGAAATTAAACTGAACAGCACCGTGTGTAGCGATTATTATGCCGTAGGTTCGGTAATTGATAGCATGTTCGTATCGGACTATTTGCCGATGGCCGTTGTGTCGTTGTGCGTGGTGCTCCTGATCCTTTTGGGGCTGATATTGTGGTTCTCGTTCCGCGATTCGGCACGGGTGTGGTTGTACTCGCGCTACGGCGTCCGTTTGTGCAGCTTCCGGGCAACGGCCGCAAAACAGTGCGAGGACAGAGACAAACTCTACGATTGTTTCGTGTGTTACAGTCCGAAAGACGAAGAATGGGTGGTGCAGTCGCTCGCGGCGGAACTGGAGCCGACGTTTCAGCTTTGTCTGCACTACAGAGACGTTCCTCATGCCGCGTATGTGCAACACGCCGCGCCCGCCGTACTGGAAGCGGCCGAAGCCAGCCGCAGGGTGATATTAGTGCTAACTCGCAATTTCTTGCAGACCGAGTGGTCGCGTTACGAACTGAGGCAAGCTTTACACGAAGCCCTCAAGGGCCGAGTGTTCAAGCTCATCATTTTAGAAGAAGGCCCGATACCAGAAGCCGAACTGGACCTCGAATTACGACCGTATCTGAAAACCGGACATCGGATCCGATGGAACGATAAGCGATTTTTCGAGAAACTAAGGTACGCTCTGCCGTCAGTCGAGCCGCGTAGTAAAATTAATGCCAATTATCGACGTAACATAAATAATTATACGATCGACTCGCGCGTAGTAGCCAACGGCACGCACCATCATACGTATCCAGAGAAAATAAAAAATCCCGCTCCCCCTTCGCCCGGTCTCCAGATGTTCCCACCGCCGGCGTACAGTGCCGGAATCGCCCAGGAAGTTGACGACGCGAATTATTCTTCGGCTACCACGGCAACGCCATCTCCTAAGCCGAATCGCAGGATGCAAGAGCCCAGGCCCCTGTCCGATCACATCTATTCCAGTATAGATTCAGATTATAGTACTCTAGAAAGGGGCGGTTCCGGCCGAAGGGGACCTCCGTGGAGGCCTAAGGTCATGATGCACCATGCCGGAGGAGGCAGCGGGCAAGCTTACCTCGTGTGATATAACTGACTGATTAGTCGTAACTAAGACTTTTATTAATAATAATTATAATTACTATAATTATCATGATGATAATATTAAATTAAAGAACAAAAAAAGAAAGTAAAGGCTTTTCGAATTTTCGTGTAACTTCGATTTGTATATTTCCTGTAAATAGTCGTATTTATTTTAATGATTCATTTTGTATTATTTGTGTATATTTACACCAGTTGTATAAAAGACTAATAAAAAGATACCATGTGAATTTTAAATTTTGTATTTATTCGACTCAAAGTTACGAACTATTTCAGATAATTTGTAATGCGAAAATATCGAAATTGATAGGTATGTTAATGGTGCAACAAAAAAAGTAGTTATTATTAATCTAAATATGAGGTAATGGAAAACATTCGGAAAAATTCTAATTACAGATTATATCTGAATTTATTACGATAAATTTTACGAGTTGCTACATTTAATATTCAGTCCAGTTCTGCCTACATCTCGCTTAATATCCACTGGTTTAAAAAATCATATTGAACTGGTTCTAGCAGGAAACTTGTCGTCATGCCTTGACCGTGAGGTCTAGCGACAACATGAAGCCGAGGATTTATAAGAAGCTTTTAGAAAGCATGAACGCAATACCTACTTTTCTTAAAATAAAAAAAATAGTAAGTAGAGTTGTTTTCAACTGAATTAATATTAAGTAATTATTCTAGTAAGTAGAGATTTCTTGAGGTAAGACATTTAAAATGCACAAACAATGGTTTACAATAGATAACTGTATGTAACAATAAATTTTCAAAATTAAAACTGACAATGGTATTAATTAAGAATGAAAAATCTGCCCTTTATTAATCTGTAATAGAAAATTTACTTAAAGTCGTTGTTTTATTGAAAAAAATACTTTTGAACTAGTACAACTTAATTACTTTACACATTCTTAGTGGTTTTATTATTGAGCTAATTTGTTTTTTATTATTTTTCAAAAATATTTCACAATAAATGTAAAACATATTCTATTAAGTTTGCTTTTTAACAGAATCTTTTGAATTAAAACAAATATATAACAAGAAACATGTTGTCGGTATTTTTTTTATTGTATTGTAGTTTTGACGATATATATGTGATTTATTTAATTTAAATTCAATGGTTAATGTGGTAAAAAGCCAAAAGGATATCTGGCTGGATTGAATCGAGGCTGTAAAGTACGGTAGAACAGCGACAAAATGTGTCAAATGGTTTTCTTGTTTGTGCGATATGTGCGACAAAGAACCAGCTAAATTAAATTCCTCTGGAAGATTGTTTCGAAATCGAAGCGAATATTTTCGATCAAATTTAAGCGCACGGCAACATGATTGCGAGGACACAGAGCCGTAACGAATTCTTCGAAAAATCCTCAAGATGATTGTGTCACCATTTTGTCTGCTAGCGTTGCTTATTCTCTTTTTTCTGTTTGCCTTGCTTCTCGTTGGTTGTTTAAACAATAAATGTCGAGAACGATCGGCATCTCGGTTTCAGGAATTTTGAATCTGTACGTACTATTGCAATCTGATGCTACTCTGTTCTTATCTAGAAATATGCACTGTAATGAGTCTGTAACAATTTGTTGCAATAAAAATCTTGTATTTTTGCTAGCATAAAAAATAATCTATGAAAGATTTAAATCTAATTTTTCAGGTGTATATCTCGTATAATTAGTAAATTTGTCAAGTCAAACAATTGGATTTAGTTTTAAACAATAAACCATAGACTGTCATTGGCTGTAGTGTATTATGTAGTGAAATCATTTCAGTTTCATTAATAAGAATTCGCTCTAAGTTCTAATAATGTTTTTAAAATCTTGTGTATGGTACCTGTATTATTTGCTTTCCTTTGTTTGGCCCTTCACAAATGGGGTCTGTAGGAGGCAAACTGGTTGTGTCTACTCTCAGCCGACTGGGGTGTAAATATAGTTGCCGGTGGGGTGCCTGCCCATACATCAATCCATCCCCTGGCATGTCGACTGTGTAGTGGTCTGGCTCATATCAGGCTGACGTTTCAAAACAGAAATATTTAATGACTTTTGAACGTTTCCAGTTCAATCAGACCGATTTGAGTTATTTCATAATTTATATGACTATATGCTGGTTTATCAGAATGGGAAACGGGGAATCATATTGAATTGAAAAATTTAAAACAACACTTCCAGATGTGTAAAGTAATTACAAATACATATCGCACCTGGTTGCTTTATTTTTTTATAAAAATTATTTTGAGTTTTGAGTTTGACAAAAATTTCGTCAAAACGTGCCCTATTATTGGACGACTGCAATACAAAAGAACATAATCACTTCGTTTTTGTTGCTTTTTCCTACCGTAGTATTAAAATTCTAAGCAATTAATCAAAAATTCTATCAACTATCAATGCCCTTCCGAATGCTAAGCCGCTTGACGAAGTGCCTTTTGACTGTTGCTTTCTTAAATATGAACAAATAAGATTTTGATATATTTACAATAACAACTGTGCTTCCCACAATATGGTCAAACTGTCCACGGTACCCAACTGAAAGTCTATGTAAAGAAATTCCCTGTAGTCGGCAGGTAAAAGTGCTCAATATATAGAATAACTTTGATGATCGCGTAGGATTTTACTTATAATAAACGTTGAATATTTATCATTATTATTAATTTGTAATGGAGCTGAGACTGCAAAGTAGAGAAATAAACATTATTAAGGGAGTCAGACAGGGATGCACACTGCCACCGCTACTTTTTAATCTGTACATCGAAGAAGCGATCAATATCATTAAAGACAGTACAACTGTAGGAATAGATATACAGTGGCAAAAGATTTGTATGTTTAGATTTGCAGATGATAGGAAAGAAAAAATAGGGAAAGAGCGAATAGAAAGATAGGAGACAAAATAATTATAAGAAGTGGCCGATTTTAGGTATCTACGAAGTCAGATAAGTCAGGACGGAAGGAGTAGTAGGAATATAAAGCAGAGGATAGCGCAGGGTCGAGTCGCCTTCAATAAAAAGAATTCACTTCTATGTTCGCGAACGGTTAATTTAGAAATTCGAAAAAGGTTGTTAAAGGTGTATGTTTGGAGCGCGGCGCTGTAAGGGTGCGAAACATGGACGATGAGCGCGGCGGAAAAGAAAAGGTTAGAAGTGTTCGAAATGTGGTGTTACAGGAGAATAATGAGGATACCGTGGATAGAAAAGGTTAGAAATGAAGCTGTATTAAAATGATTATGACAGATATATAGAAAGATATAACAGAAGACTCTATGGAAATCAATAATAAATAGGCGAGATAGGTTGGTAGGACACCTTCTCGGATATGAAGGTCTAGTCAGAGACATATACCGAGATTAGATTACTGTTCGCAAATAGTTAAGGATGTGGGATGTTCTAATTTTAGGGAAATGCGAAGATTAGCTCAGAATAGTGGAGGTACGTGTCCAACCAGTCTTAAGACTGATGACCTTATGACGATGATAATTGAGAATTTATTTGGAGCTATTGTAATCATGCAATATCGTACTAATAATAATTTTCGAAACTGTGTGTAAAACAATTTACGGAATCTGTACGTTTGCCTGGAATAATATTGACTTCAGTTTCATTGGTGGTACCTGTTTACCTTAAAATTTATTCAAGCATCACCACAAGTTTGCCAAGTACCTATTTCATTAACATTTCAGACGGTGTTTGGCTTAGCGCCCGCGAGGGCGTCGAACAGAATTAGATTTTATTTCCGTTAACAAACGTCCCGACAGCGTGCATTGAATGTTAATTTTTTTTTTCAATTTCGCCTTCCTCTTGCACGGGTCGCGGCCCATCGTAATAATGATGACCACGATCGGTACCGATTAGAATACATCGATTTGCATTGTATGTGCCTACAGATACGTATATACGGGCAAGTTGCCCTATTTATAACAATAAGGTCAATTATTCGGACATGGGTATTGTGTAAACGATTCGTCCGCTAAATAAGTTTTTACGGGATGTTAAGCGTAATCAGGCATTGTTCTCATTCACAGGACACTACGACAGAAATATTTACTGTAATATGCAAAACAGACTACGTTCATATAAAATACGGCGTGTAATACGTAAATATTCAATTCATGCGTTTCTAAATTTTAATGCGCTTTCTGTCCATGTGTGTGTGTTTTGGTCGAATTCATATTTAATATTCAAAGCCGACTTTATTATATGCGGTTTAACTGTGGTGGGTAGGGACGGTCCTTATGTGTACCTTTGTGTATGTGTATGGGGATCGAGGTCTCGTGTACTTACGTAACGGCTACGTGAGCAGAAAATACAAGCCACTGACTCCCGGTGCCCAAAAACGCCAATTTTATTGACCCGCCGCAAATTCCGTCTTGCGGTAGAGCCATGTGGAAGGGCTGTTTAGGAAAATGTTTTAGAAAGCAGCAGTTTAAGGAAATCATCATCATAAGGTCGTCAGCCCTAAGACTGGTTGGACATGCACCTCTACTCCTTCCTATCCTGAGCTAATCTTCGCATTTCCCTAAAACTAGACTCCTTAACTATTTGCGAACAGTAATTTAATCTAGGTCTACCTCTACCCCTCCTAACTCCTGTTTCTGGCTCTAATATGTCTCTGACTAGACCTTCATAACTGAGAACGTGTCCTACCAACCTATCTCGCCTATTCTTGATTGACTTCCATAGAGTCCACTGTTCTCCGATTCTTTCTAATATCTCTTCATTTCTAACCTTTTCTACATCGAACTCTTATCTCATAACATAGCTCACCTATCTCCACACTATCTTCCTTCTTAACTCATGCGTGCCTGCGTATAGGTTCTCTAAATATTCTTTCCACCTATCTGCCTTTTTCTCATTTTCTATCAAAATGACTCCTGCCTACATCTCTAAAACTCCTATTAATTAATTGTACTATAAGCGTCATCCGTTTTAACTGCTTCAAACTTTTCCTCTACTTCTTTACATCTCATATCAATCCACTGTTCCTTAGCTGTCCCACACTTCCTAATGATTTCCCACTTTATAGACTTATATCTGTCCTGTTTTTGTATTTCCGTCTTTCTTCTATTGATCCTACAATCTCGTTTGTTATCCAGGGTTTCCTAGTTTTGTTTTGTTTGAGACCTAGTGATTCTGTAGCTGCTAAGAAATAATAATAATAAGAAATTGTTTACATTATAAGTATAGATTTTTATTACTAACTGGGAAATTAAGAATAAGAACATGTTTTTAGACTGAGTCTGTAACGAGTTGGAAGCGAGTCTTCTGCTAAAGCAAATCAGTTTTTCGGTCCAACAAACGGCTTAGATCTTTAGAAAATACCAATTAATATTTTTAGTAAACGTTTTAATAAAAACGGGCTGCTTTGTCAGCAATTTTAAATAGTCCGTGGGCTTAGTTTATGGGCACCTGCTGCATTATTATTAAAGGCGATGTGTCTTAACGGCTGGAGATTACAATGTTGGGGACTGATCCTTTTAATGGGTTATCGCTAGTAAGTGCTACCTTTAGTTAACTAATTGTCGCAATTTATGGATTACGACAGCCATCTACAGCGTATTATAAAAATTTCGCTGTTTTTCCAAATTAGTTTCCACGAACTGCAGGTTTAATCGCCAGTTATCGTCACTTTATTTCCACGAACAAACCTAATTAATATTCTTACAAAGTATATTGCAGATCCCTGTAATAAGTATGTATGTAGAAAACCGGACACATTTTTTCGGAATTCATTATAAAAGGGTGGCAGCAGTAACGTCAAAATGCATATTTTTCTTAGCAGTAAATTTTTAAATCTCGTAAAATACGGTTCTGTTTATTATTGCGGTTACCATACAACACAAGCTTTAATAAAAATTAATTTGAGATTACATTTAATGCTCTTATAAAAACTAATTATACCGTTTACAAAACCATTAACGTTTGTACAAATTATGTCCTCTGCTCGTAAAATTTTTCTCTAGATTTAATCGTTGGTCATTTTTAAATAATAATTGACAAAGGAGTAATTAATTAACATTCTCGCAGATCAAATCAGATATATATATAGATAAAAGAATTAGTATTCAAAAGTTCTGCTACATGGGGTTTATCGGTTGTATCGGTTGTCACATGGACTTAACTTCGTACCTAGTTCGGTCATAAATATTGTTGACCATGAATGTCTGCAGTTAAAAAATCCGCTTATACATATACCGTGCAAAAGAGTTAACAAGCATACGGATAGGTATCATTAGAAATTACGAATTATGTTTTTGCAACATTTAGTTTATGTTTTCTTGTTTTGAAATGCTAGTCAAGATAATCGCTGAAGGAATTTTTAAAAACGCCGTACATTTATGACTCTTTGGTTATAAAAATTTAAAGAAACATCTCTGCCGTCCGAGCGACATGGCCTAGACGTTTAGACCATTGCTTAGCATTCGGGAGGACGCCGATTCTATTCCAGGTCCGTCTGCCTTAGTACAAGTTTTTCTGTGGTTTCCTTGGATCACACTGGGGCAGTAATATTCCACAGATAATCTTTCATTCTCTTCTGTTTTTATTTCGTCATTTCCCCACCCATTCCCACGATTCCTGAAGAGGGCCTTCCATCCTACCTTCCGGCGTAGTCCGGAGGGACTGCCAGCACACAAGTATTAGTGGCTGGTGGGAATGAAACACCCAATATTTTTTTTTTGCCCTGCCGATTATGGATCGATGTTGTGTATTTATTAAATAAGTACGGAAATGCGTTTGCAGTTAGTTTGGACTATTCCTTAAGCTGGTAGACGTCTTTCGAAGTTATTACTGCTGTAACCTCATGTAGCTTAGTGATCAGTGCATCAGCGGGTAAAGCCAAAGGTCTCAGGTTCGATTCTCGGCGAGGGTCTGACAGTACCAACAATTTTTTTTTATTAGTATGAGGTAATCTGTAGATGGTTGAATATTAATTCAATTAAACTTAATAGTCAACGCATTTGTCTGCTCATTTGAACTCAAAAAAGGTTCATACTGTGATCAATTACGACTCGATAATGCTCACATGGACCATGTAGAAATGCAATATTTTTCCCACCATTAGGATTGTGTGCTATTAGTGTGTTAATGCGATAGTAAGGTGTGTTATACAGGGGTAAGACAGAAAAAACGAAAGAGTCTTTGTGATTCCCTGCGCAGATGTGAGAAGGGTGTAAATAACCGTGAACGAACAAAAGTCACGTATCTGCAATTTGTCAGGCATTATATTTAATTGAAGGATGCCAGAATGTGGTTCGATTGCGCATTTGTCTTGCACCTTGAAAGCAATAAATTCAGTCACGCGGAAGAATTTGTTTCATTCCAATATTTCATCAGTTTGCACCAATGCAATACCTATAGTGTAAACCTTATCGCGAATACTTCCCACTATTTTTCGTCCGACAAAAAGTTACAGTTGCGTTTTCACTGTAGCTTACAATACATACTAAAGTGCAGGATAACAAATGTATGTATGCGTGGTAATGATAAAAGTTGAAAGTAATTGTTCAGTGCGTATTTAGAGTCTACTATATCCGTATGTCGAACTAGGATTTCTGGAAAGCGAGGGAATTAGGGATATTTTCCGGTTAGAACAATTACAGTTAAGTAGTCAGTTACGAATATAAAAGAGGATAATGAGGCCATCAGAAATGAGGATGAGATATTTGAAAGAGTATCAAAGGGAGAGAAAGGAAGGGCTACTGAAAGACGTAGTAGAAGTAGAAACAGAGGTAAAAGGGGGCAGATGATTGCCTACATTAGATGATCTCGAGAAATGCAAAGGTTTACTTAGGAGAGACAGGAGTAGAGATGTATGACAGACCAAGCCAAAGATTTTTTCTTTCTCCTAAATGGAATCCCCGATGGTTACATGAAGCTTAAATAAATAAAAATAAATGAAAGTTAAACAAGAATACTGGTATGCAAGGGAAGAAAAGGTAGGGAAAGAGCGAATGTAAAGATAGGAGACCTAAGATCAGAAGAAGTGACTGACGTTAGGTATCTAGGAAGTTAGATAAGTCAGGACGGAAAGAGTAGTAGGAATATAAAGCAGAGGATAGAGCAGGGTCGAGTCGCCTTCATGGATGGTGGACGCTGCGGAAAAGAAAAGATTAGAATCGTTCTAAATGTGGTGTTACCGGTAAATGATGAGGATACCGTGGATAGAGAAGGTTGGAAACGGAGAGGTATTGGAAAGAATGGCAAAACAGAGAACTCTATGGAAGTCAATCAAAAATAGGCGAGATAGGTTGGTAGGACACCTTTTAAGGCATGAAGAGTCAGCAGTTAAGAGGAGTAGAGATAGACCTAGATTAGAGTACTGTTCGCAAATAGTTAAGGATGTGGGATGTTTTAGTTTTAGGGAAATGCGAAGATTAATTCAGGATAGGAAGGAGTGGAGGTGCACGTCCAACCAGTCTTAGGACTGACGACCTTATGATGATAATGAAATTGATTATAATCATTCTAAAGCATCTCTAGAAGAAAATATTTTAATTTATTTCAAAAGTGTTATTTCAAAAAGAACTACCTCAAGGAAAAATGTTGAAAACTGCACCAGTCTTGTTCTAAGATAGCAAATGTATCTAGGTCCATCGAAGCCTACTTTAGTGGCATTTTCTGCGTGCTTGGTTGTTTGCCAATTTTATTTCCTTTTGTCTTTAACATTTATAAGTAGTTGGTGATTCATTTAAGTGCAATGTTCAATTTCTTAACGGTGGCGAATCGTTTATCATCCAAATAGATGGGGTATGCACTATGCAGTGGTTAAATTTTTGCAAGCGATACATTATTCAAGTTGCAATGAAGTAGTAATTTTACCCACTGTAGGGGTAGATACATGTTCGTCTTTCTTTTGATTCGGCTTCCGTGCTGTTATTCTTGTATTTTTGTTCCATTCAGTTTCGTGTTGCAAAGATGAAGTTATTTTTGTATTTGTGTCATTTTAGAAGCGGGATTCAGTGGAAATCTAAATAACGAGCTCCCTGGCAAAAAGCATTTCGAAAACGTCATTATTTCTTCCATGCACTGTTTCGGGGAAAACCGTAGTTTTAATTTAACCGTTTTCGCTTTACCGTAGTCAGCAATTGCATATTCTAATAATTCTCCAACTTCTCAGCCCCCTTTGCCGCCACGTCCCACACGCCACGTGTAACGCCTTTCGCAAGCCCTTCGCGTAATTTTATCGCGCTGTTTGCATGCAGGAACTTGTTGATTTGTGGCCCTGTAAGTTTTCATTAGGAATAATAAATATTACTGCAGCGTTCGTTGTTCGTCGTCACACACCACTGTTTCTATTACTTACATACATGTATTTATTTGAACATATGTCACACAATTCGCCATTTTGATTTTCATACTGCATCTGCTCAATATGGCAACTCGGAGAGAAGGCCACATGGACTTAAGAAAAGGAAAATTATTTCTTTTTAATGTGCTATATCTTACTACTCTTATCATAACTGGGGACATTTTCTGGGCTCGTCAAAATTTTTGTCATGCATTCTGTTTACTGTCCTCCAACTCGTTCACAAGTTATTTTCATCTGCTACTTTGAGTAGTTCTTTCCGGCCAGGTAGTGACCGATTGAGGGTGTGCATTTTCCTTATGATCATTCCGGCAATTGCAGAGAAAGGTTGGATTCATGCCCGCAAGTGTTTTGCCAAAAAACTATCCCCCCGTGGCCGTGTCCCTCATAGAGTTAGGATTTAGCCCTGTGCAGCTTTTGTTTCTTCCCAGAAAAGAAATACTCCCTCAAGGATATTCATCATGGCGACGTGGAAAAGGCCAAAGCAGCTGTAACGACAATTCTGTACTCCATAACTTCAAAAGGTCAGGAAGTGTGTTTCCAGGAGTGAGAAAGTTGCTATAAGGGCCGATAATAATGTATTGAGCAAAAATTAATTCACTTGTGTTTTATTTACACATTCCCGAAACTTAATTGCCACACCTCGTATCTTGTTGTTATCTAATGCTTTGCAAAATGAATAATTGTACCTCCATCAGCTGTATGACCTCCCAACTTTCAGCAAACACTTCTCTGGTATGTACGGCTACACAACACTTGCACAGACGGCTTTGTATCTGCCCATGTATGCACATATGTATCTATGTCGGTAAGTTGAAGGTACCGTACGTAGTGCCTTGTAGTTTTTATGAGGTGTCGCTTTTAACTTGCACTTGTCGTAAGTAAACATACTCAAAACGTTCATTAAGCCTTATCACTTTACTTTACAAGGGTGCTTGAAAAATTGTTGTCCATTTTTGTAATACGTAAACTTTTTTTTACGCTGGCGATGAATTGCTTTTTCTTCTGATTTTGTTGAACGTCAACGCGCTGTCCAGTAGTTAGAAAATGAACCATGAAATGATCCAAAAAGTTCAAAGAAGAAGTACATCTAGTAGTAAAATCGTTTTTCATATTGAGTTCGCACAACTGTAGGGATAGATGTGCAAGGGCAAAAGATTAGTATGCTTAAATTTGCAGATGATATAGCAGTATTAGCATCTAGCAAGGAGAACCTAGAGATAGCTTTAAATAAAATGGAAACGGTACTGACAGATCAGTATTGAATGAAAATAAATAAAAGTAAAACTAAAATACTGATATGCAAGGGAAGAAAAAGTAGGGAAAGAGCGAATATAGAGATAGGAGACGAAAAATTAGAAGAAGATAAGTCAGGATGGAAGGAGTAGTAGGGATATAAAGCAGAGAATAGCGCAGAGTCGTGTCGCCTTTAATAAAAAGAAGTCACTTCTATGCTCGCAAACGGTTAATTTAGAAATTCGAAAAAGGTTGTTAAAGGTGTATGTTTAGAGCACGGCATTATACGGGTGCGAAACATGGACAATGGGAGCGGCGGAAAAGAAAAGGTTAGAAGTGTTCGAAATGTGATGTTATAGGCGGATGATGAGGATATCGTGGGTAGAAAAGGTTAGAAATGAAGAGGTATTGGAAAGAATAGGAGAACAGAGGACTCTATGGAAATCAATAAAAAATAGGCGAGATAGGTTGGTAGGACACCTTCTTAGGCATAAAGGTTTAAACAGAGACATATTAGAGGCAGAAACAGGAGGTGGGAGGGGTAGAGGTAGACCTAGATTAGATTACTGTTCGCAAATAGTTAAGGCTGTGGGCTGTTCTAGTTTTAGGGAAATGCGAAGTTTAACTCAGGATAGGAAAGAGTGGAGGTACATTTTCAACCAGTCTTATGACTGACGACCTTATGATGATGATGATTGAGTTCGCATTCCCGATACAACCCATTCTAACAGGTGCTATCTAGGTACTCATTGTTTAGCCCATTATTATCGTTTCATATTATTCATTAGTCATATGAGAATAATAATTTAAATATTTATGTTTAAGCGTTCTTCATTTAGGTGTAGCCATTAAAGTTTACTTTGCATTTAATCACAAAAAGGAGTTCCCTACTTGTTGTCATTACCTGAAATTATTCAAATTACCATGCATACTTCCGTATGATGTACTCGATTCAACTCATTTATAAACATATTATATACGAGAAGATCGCGTTATGATGACGTTCCACATATTTTATTTGGATGTTCGCATAGAAGAAAACGCTGACGCTTAGCAGATGTTATAATATAATCCAGTAGTTTCTTGCAGACCATGTTATAATAATTGAAAGGAGTCGGCGTGATATTTAGTCATTGTTTAGTATAATACTAAAGAAATGTTACATCATAAGTAAACAGAAGGTTACTTACTACTACTTAGGCATAGTTTCACATGAAAGTGTTCCCATCGAAGTTACGCTTACAATGAAATCGATTTTTATCGCCCAGTATATAAATATGTAACACAATATAGAATAAAAGGCGGAAGTAATGGAAAAATGGAAAACACAATTTTTTTTAATTAAAAAAAAAAAAAATAAGAAGGTATGCAATTTTTTCAGAACCTTGAAGAAGCATCTCTTCTTCTTTGACAAAGGTGATGGATCTCAAACCTAAAACCTGCATAATGTTTATGTCGATTAAAAAAGAGTGAAATTTATTGTGAAAAGATTCGATTTCTTGCAGACGAGCATCATGTATGTTACAGACAGTCTTCGGGATGTTCTGGACAGCTCCTGATACCTTTAGGTACAAAAAAAAATTTAGAACACTCTCTGCAGGGTTTTTGAAGCAATAAAATGAATTTTGTATCTAGGCAATTAATTAGTGACTTCAGAAGCTTATTAAGAAAAATATGTAGAATATTATACGAAGTTATTAGAGTACAATAAACCAGCTAGCAGTAGGTATACGTTAATTATTGTAATATTATTTATAATTAGCATAAAAAGGCACTTTGCATCTATGCAGAGCCATTAATTGGAATTTCTTTCGAGTTCATACTTTTTATGACTAGTTCTCCACATGCATAAATTTACCGGATTAAAACGGTTTTTTCTTCTTATTCGGACAAGCAACAACATAATGTTCTGAAATCTTGTTACGATTTTAAATTCAACATGACGTACCTACACGGAACCATAAGTAGACAAAGAGATCTTTGGTCAGTCTGCTAGCAAATAGTGTACCAAGGGAGTCGTCGTCGTTACAATGGTCAGCTCGCGTTGTCATCGTCGTTAATGAACCCGGTCTTGGTCGGAATATAACGTGATGTGCACCGTCATCCTGCGACCACCATATACACTCTATATATCTATACAAGCACCGGGAATGTGCTTAATCAACCATGCATTACGAAACCAAAAGGATAAATTAGGACCGGATACGAATGCTAAAACCTGACCGCTCTCGTGCTAGACCGGGTTATTAAAATTGAACCTGTTGTTGCAGATTTATTCAAAAGTAACCACACAACACAATCATCATTTCTCATCATGTGGTGTTGTTGTTGTTAAAGAAAGCTGATCAAACTCCTGTTGATTTTATTGGCATGCAAGGAATATAAAAGTAGGGTTAGAACTAATATAGGTAAAAATGGAATACGAAACACTGGAAGAAGTGTCTGATTTTCGATTTCGGGAGTCAGATAACTCAGGATGCAAAAGAGCTCGAGATATAAAACAAGGAATAGGTCAGGGTCAGGTCGCTTTTAACAAAAACGAATCGTTTTTGTCTTAAAGGCCGGTTGGAATATAAAAGTAGGGTTAGAACTAATACATGTAAAAATGGAAGACGATACACTGGAAGGAGTGTCTGATTTTCGATTTCGGGAGTCAGATAACCCAGGATGCAAAAGAGCTAGAGATATAAAACAAGGAATAGTACAGGGTCAGATCGCTTTTAACAAAAGGAAATCATCCTTGTCTTAAAGACCGGTTGGAATATAAAAGTAGGGTTAGAACTAATATAGGTAAAAATGGAAGACGAAGCACTGGAAGAAGTGTCTGATTTTCGATTTCGGGAGTCAGATAACTTGGATGCAAACAAGCTAGAGATATAAAACAAGGAATAATACAGAGTCAGATCGCTTTTAACAAAAAGAAATCACCTTTGTCTTAAAGGCCGGTTGGAATATAAAAGTAGGGTTAGAACTAATATAGGTAAAAATGGAAGACGAAACACTGAAAGAAGTGCCTGATTTTCGATCTCGGGAGTCAGATGACTCAGGATGCAAAAGAGCTAGAGATATAAACAAGCAATAGTGCAGGGTTAGATCGCTTTTAACTAAAAGAAATCACTTTTGTTTTAAAGACTGTTTGGAATATAAAAGTAGGGTTAGAACTAATACATGTAAAAATGGAAAACGAAACACTGGAACAAGTGTCTGATTTTCGATTTCGGGAGTCAGATAACAGGATGCAAAAGAGCTAGAGATATAAAACAAGTAATAGATCAGGGTCAGGTCGCTTTTAACAAAAGGAAATCACTTTTGTCTTAAAGACCGGCTGGACCCCATATACAAGTATTATGCCACCCATGGGCCATTATCACGGCCGGTATCTTGAAAGGAAAATTGATTTCGGAAACTTTGAAAAAATGTTCTTTGAATCATCCTTTTCAAAAAATTCAATGGCCAAAAAATTTCCAGTTTTCGATTGTGTGGCAAATTCCACTGTGCCGATTCAGGGTTGTTAACAACAACAATTTATTACAGTACACATACTATTACAGTGAAAAGTTTATTTTTGTTTTATATCATGTCGAAATATTCCAGACCAGGACTAAGTAGTAGAGTTTCAGTTTTATCTTTATGGTCTAATCTCAGTTTCGTTTTAACGACGTTATTATTCACGACCCTATTGTGAATGTTGGGTCACTGACGACGCAAAACTTGTACACAGAATCGGCAAACCTTCTACTCATGAACATTTAATTGCAGCAATAAAGGTAAGAATGGCTGACTCTAATTAAAAGAGCAGTCGGAGGGCAATTCGTAAAGATCGCCACATGAGATAGAATATGCTACCTGCATCGATTCAAAGGAAAAATGACATTAAGGGAATAATAGAAATTCTTCTTTGATTAGTCATTTAATTACATAGATACCTACATTATTTTTGTGAATGGAAATTGTTAATTAAGTGAAAAAGAATGCTCGGTTATCATCATCATCATAAGGTCATCAGTCCTAGGACTGGTTGGACACGTACCTCCACTCTTTCCTATCCTGAGCCAAACTTCGCATTTCCCTAAAACTAAAACAGCCCACAATCTTAACTATTTGCGAAGAGTAATCTAATCTAGGTCTACCTCTACCCCTCCTAACTCCTGTTTCTGCCTCTAAGATGTCTCTGACTAGACCTTCATGCCTGAGAAGGTGTCCTACCAACCTATCTCGCCTATTTTTTATTGACTTCTATAGAGTCCTCTGTTCTCCTATTCTTTCCAATACCTCTTCATTTCTAACATTTTCTACCCACGATATCCTCATCATCCGCCTATAACACCACATTTCGAACGCTTCTAACCTTTTCTTTTCCGCCGCTCCCACTGTCCATGTTTTGCACCCGTACAACGCCGTGCTCCAAACATACACCTTTAACAACCTTTTTCGAATTTCTAAATTAACCGTTCGCGAGCATAGAAGTGACTTCTTTTTATTAAAGGCGACACGACCCTGCGCTATCCTCTGCTTTATATCCCTACTACTCCTTCCATCCTCACTTATCTGACTTCCTAGGTATCTAAAATCAGCCACTTCTTCTAATTTTTCGTCTCTTGTCTTTATATTCGCTCTTTCCCTACTTTTTCTTCCCTTGCATACCAGTATTTTAGTTTTACTTTTATTTATTTTCATACAGTACTGATCTGTCAGTACCGCTCGGTTATCATTTATTATAAATTGGATTCACTCATAGATAGAATATAAAATCTGCTTCCAAGATGATATGTAACTGAGTTGAATTTGAATGAACTTGAATTTTTGGGATTATTATCAAAATAATCACTTTATTTTCTCATTCGTGCTCGACTATTTAATGATAGTATAAGACAATGATGCGATAATGACTGATGATGTAGTTAAGAATGCACTGAATATGGTTTTTGATGTTGTTTATTGATTTGCATGTACAATGATGGTTAGTGAACAGATGATATGCTTCTTTTTTGAATGATGGTTGAATACTTATTTTTCGTCTTATGGTAGGTCAAGCACTTGACTTTTCTTTTAACCAGCTCGGTCCACACCACCATAAATCTTGATTTACGAGAAGATCGGCTGTACTACCCCGTGAAATTATGTTTGCGAGATTTTATGCTGTAGGGACATGATGCCAATTGCAATATTGTGTAAGATTTTGGATTTCAGCGACCCTATTGGCCACGAATGTTTCGTAATTGCGTGACGGGGATTCCAACTAAGCTAAAACTGTCATTGAATCGGTCCAACAGTAATAACTGGAGATAGGTAAATTAATTGAAAGTTTGATTTTATTCATGAATTTTCCAATTATCAAGAACCTTGTTTAGAATCTCTGGATCTTCTGTAATCCTTTCTTTTGTCTTCGTTCCAATTTTCTTCTTCTGTTTTCGTATCGCCAGTTTTCTGAAGCGTGTCACGAGTCGTAGTGCTACATGAAAAGCAGAAAAAAAAGGGGAACAGACTACACACTTATGTGCAGCATGTAGGCACGGTAAATTCTTCACGATTTTTCGTCGTCATTATTATAGAGGAACGTCGTGGAATAGTTTAACATTATATTTACATGGAACAACATCGATAGCTACGTTTGCCATGATAACCGTCCACTTGCTGTCTTTATTCCTCTGCTGATGGGCGACCATGCCGATCGTACGGGATGTATCTGTGGCTACATCGCAGTGGACTAGTTTACCGGCTGGCCGTACACAGGTCATTTAACCTGCTTCTATGATGCTGCGGTCGCAAAATGGACCGCTAGTTTCTACCATCACTATCGCTACCTTCAACTTCTCTGTCTATGTTCTGAGGCCAAGATGGTCCATCAAAAACGACAACAAAACAGCAAGTAAACAATCACACTGGCGCCATTTGTTTATAAAAGATGGAGACGAGGTGTTTTTAGTCAATAGAATATTTATCACCGGTTGTTGATCATTTTGAATCAGTTCAGATTATTCAACAAATGAACAAAATATGTTTAGCTAATTATGGTATTTATGGTAACGTACCTATCACGTTGAGGTTAGCTACGCCGGGATTCGTTTCAGCAATATATTTAAATGGACCTTGTTGGAGCATACGTAATCCTAAAATGTAGCATCGTACTACAGATGGCGTTTACCGCGCCACTTGTAGTATTTTCTAAAACGCGCTGTTAAGACAGCAGATAAAAGTTGGTCTGTGTTCTGTCGGAGCTGCCTGCGACGCGCTGATGAGATCCAAAACAGAATACAGACCACTTCGAATTATTCTATTCGAATATGTTTAGCTGAATGTCACCAGTTGGACAGTGGAGTACCTACGCCACTAGTTCAACATGGCTGCAGCACTTGCAGCAAAGTCTGCTAGATGGAATCTCTTTCAAAATAAGTTTATCTACATTGAAAAATTAATTAATCATGTCAACCATAATATTTCACGTAGGTGCATTGCTATTGGCAGATTTCCTTGCTTGAGCAAGCTCATCAGCTACAGCTTGCGATGTAAGTGCACGTTGCACACATGTAGGGTACCTATGTGGCTTATATTGACACACACACGGGTTTACATGCTAGCTGGGGGCAAAATATTCTGCACACGATTGCGTAATTACCACGTTGTGTTGTATATTAAAAATGCAAGAGATAAAATTGCACATGAATGCAGCTTTTGACTTGGCAAGTCATAATAATTAAACGTGACCTTAATTAATACGTTCCTAAATAAGCTTTGATATCTTCAACTCTATACATTAGTTGTTTTGAGAAGAAATTGCTAAAAGTAGAAGATAGAAGGGACTATAATAAAACATTAGATGAGAGTGGATGGCTAACTAGAAAAAGATAAAGAAAGACTGTGGAATTTGTCTACATTACCCACAGAAACCATAGAATAGCTTGGATCAAAGCAACAATCGGTGTCCTACTGATTACTGAACTGTGGATTTTTGTGGATAAGTTGAGGTCAAATTGAAAATAAGAATGATGACAGTGTCAGAGGGATCCACATGTTTCAATTATTTAGGACTAAAAGGATTTGAAGATAAAAACAACGCAAGAAAACAGTGGTGACTGTGGAATTTGTCTACATTACCCAAAGAAACCGTAGAATTACTTGGATCATAGCAACAATCGGTGTCCTACTCAATACTGAATTGTGGATTTTTGTGGAAAAGTTGAGGCAAAATTGAAAATAAGGATGACGACAGTGTCAGAAGGACCCATATGATTCAATTATTTAGGACTAAAAGGATTTGAAGATAGAAATAACGCAAAGAAAACAGTGGTAACTGTGGAATTTGTCTACATTACCCAAGGAAACCGTAGTATAGCTTGGATCAAAGCAACAACCGGTTTCCTACTGATTACTGAACTGTGGATTTTTGTAGAGAAGTTGAGGCAAAATTGAAAATAAGGATCACCACAGTGTCAGAGGGACCCATATGATTCAATTATTTAGGACTCAAAGGATTTGAAGATAAAAATAATGCAACGAAAACAGTGGTGACTGTGGAATTTATCTACATTACCCAAAGAAACCGTAGAATAACTTGGATCATAGCAACAATCGGTGTCCTACTCAATACTGAATTGTGGATTTTTATGGAAAAGTTGAGGCAAAATTGAATATAAGGATGACGACAGTGTCAAAGGGACCCATATGACTCAATTATTTAGGACTAAAAGGATTTGAAGATAGAAATAACGCAAAGAAAACAGTGGTGACTGTGGAATTTGTCTACATTACCCATGCAAACCATCGAATAGCTTGGATCATAGCAACAATCGGTGTCCTATTCAATACTGAATTGTGGATTTTTGTGGAAAAGTTGAGGCAAAATTGAATATAAGGATGACGACAGTGTCAAAGGGACCCATATGACTCAATTATTTAGGACTAAAAGGATTTGAAGATAGAAATAACGCAAAGAAAACAGTGGTGACTGTGGAATTTGTCTACATTACCCATGCAAACCATCGAATAGCTTGGATCATAGCAACAATCGGTGTCCTATTCAATACTGAATTGTGGATTTTTGTGGAAAAGTTGAGGCAAAATTGAATATAAGGATGACGACAGTGTCAAAGGGACCCATATGACTCAATTATTTAGGACTAAAAGGATTTGAAGATAGAAATAACGCAAAGAAAACAGTGGTGACTGTGGAATTTGTCTACATTACCCATGCAAACCATCGAATAGCTTGGATCATAGCAACAATCGGTGTCCTATTCAATACTGAATTGTGGATTTTTGTGGAAAAGTTGAGGCAAAATTGAATATAAGGATGACGACAGTGTCAAAGGGACCCATATGACTCAATTATTTAGGACTAAAAGGAGAGAGAAGGACAAAATATGGTAACCAAACATATCAAAGATGATTTGACCGAAATAATTACATTCGAATTTATTTGGACATTGGTGCAGGATGGTACCGGACGATCGTAAAAGCAACGTATTCGGACGACACTATTCGACACCTGACGGATCCACATGAAGTAATTAGGGTTGTAGCGTTGGGCTATTTTGTTGGTGTTTATGTTATACAGTGTTCGAGATTTTGCGACTTTAAAGCTAACAAGCGGCATTGTTGCATGTGCGGCTAATGCGGAAAATGTGGGCATTTGCGGAAGTAAATGTCGGGATGGCCAGACGAACTGGCTGGATGAGTGGATTATGTAGATTGCGTTAGAGCCGCAGCTTGGAGGCGTTATCGTTATTAGTGAAGCTCAGTTCGACGCAGTACGTCTGAAAATGCAAATGAACCGTATTAAATTTTATGAGGAGTTATTTTGATAAACTCCATGCCACCGAAACTACTCGCCGTGCCCCTTTGCATATTTCGAAAACGATTAATTTCGATACATAGTTGGACATTGGTACAAATCTGGATTGTCTTAAAAATCAGTAGAGAATCCCAAAACTGCATTTTCCATTTTACCAAAATAACAGACGAAATCAATCAAATCATCTGAACAATCTTGATGATCAGTCCCACATCCTCACTTCCGACAAAACAATGAAATATCATCGACAAGGGACTTGATTATTTCAATTTCATCTCATGGGCATGGATTCTCAATTACCTAATACACTAGTATGTTGACAGACACTACGCAACCAAATCTGCGACTTGAGTTCTTCTGATAGATGATGATACCCTTTCAATTTGAAGGATTTTCATTCCATTGATGTTAAAGAAGAGACAGAGAGAAAACTGTAGACTGTGAAGTAGGCATGAGCATGGTACAGTTGGACAGGGATATTTACAATTACAACTTTTGTACAACCTTTGAAGATTAAGTCGTGGCTCAGCATTGTTGTCTAAAGGGTAATTGTAATCAAAGGGTTCGTGCAATTTGGAATACCAAATTTTGTTTTGTATAGAACGAATTAAAGATCCAATTGGAATAGTATTTGGGCTTTGGAAAGTCATCGTTTCTTGATCTTGGTCTTTTGGTCTTTGGTATTTTCGATGGGGGGATTTTTGTATTGCTTGTAATCTGTAATCGCTTAAACATTTTTATGTCCTCTTCTATTAAAGATAAAGAACATACGAATGTATGTATCTGCTGTGTGTATGTACCTTGAATTCCAAAAATTCAATTAATCCCTGCAATTATCGTTAAACATAAATCTTTATTTGTGCGCCAACGTGCAGAAAAGTTACGACTGTAAACGACGTCTCCTTAATTTTACGGTCTTTACGAAATAGTAAAACCTCTGAAGTTGGTTACAGTTAATAACAGCTTGACAGATTGATGTTGATAGAGAAGTTGTTCTGACGACGTGGGTCACAAACCTCTTCGACGTTTATTTATAGCAAAGTAACCTAACCGCGTCTCTATTTGAATTACACGAACATAATCTGGCACCACCTTTTTACTACTTAGTACATTATTTATACACCTTTCAACGCGTGCTAATTCTGTTGTGTACGTATTGTTTACAAAGCGATTGACGTGATCTCGTTCAAAACAAATCGACAGCAAGGTTATGGACTAATTCTAAGTTGAAAAGTAAAAAAACGTGCACAATTTTCAGACCAAAATATTGCCAATCGTGATTTCTGAATTGTAACCACGTTAGTTTTAATTCAGAAATCCCATTGCTTGGAAGATACTTGGATGGATCAAGGGAACGCTACGACGTAAAGTGATGGGTGGATGGAAGACATTCTTCAGCCAGCTTTGGGAATCGTGGCAACTGGAGGGTGAAGCAGTGAAAGAAAACAGTATGGGCGAAATGAAGATACCAAAAGTCTGAATGTGGAAGATGGAAAACGACGAAACAAGCGAAATGAAGACACCAGAAGAGTGAGAGGCTATCTATGGACTATTACTGAGAATTCACAGGAAAACATGACTAAAGGCAGGCGGAACCGGAATCGAGCTGGTGTAATCCTAAATGACGTAACCAGTAATAGACTACGCCGCTCGGAAGCTGTTAGGAGAGAGAAGGATTTGGATCTTTTGAGTTCTCTGTCCAAGAACCTGTTGATGTATTTCCTTTAATTCTGAAAATCCATTAGGATTGAACCCGCTTAACTGGGCGCTCAAAATATTCCTAGGAATTCATAGGGAATCATGACTAAAGACAGGCGGAACCGGAATCGAACTGATGTCATCCCAGATGATGTAACTACTAATACACGAGGCCTCTCGGAAACTGATGGGGGAGAGAGTTTTTTGCCCATGAATCTCCTGATGTATTTCCTTTTAATTCTGAAAATCTGTAAGGATTAAACCTGCTTAACTGGACTATCAAAGTCTTCCCCGTTATAAAGAGATTTTCTAAACTTAACGTAAAGTGATGGGTAAGCACGAAATTGTGACAATGTGATGGTGGAGGACGACGGAACGGACGAAATGAGGATACCAGAAGAATGAGAGGCTGTTTGTGGAATATGACTGGGAATTCACGGGAAAACATGATTAAAGGCAGGCGGAACCGGAATCGAACTGATGTTATCCCAGATGACTGGATTTGGATNATTCCCGGCGGGGGTGCGACAACAGCAACAATTTTTCCCTCATTAATTTGAGGTAGTTTGTAGTGGGTAAATAAAAAATCGAAAAAATGATTTCAAATTAATATTGCATATTTATCCTGTTGTAAAATGTAGAGGATATTTTAACATCTTAATATAAGTGAATACCGAAACGTTTTCTGTAAAATTTCCGATAAAATCCGCTGCAAATATTGCTAAAATACTTTAATTAACGTTGTGGAAAACACTTTGTTCTGAACTATTTTGTGCAAATGACAGAAATCCGAGTGGGTATTTTATTAATTAGCCAGCCAGACTGCTACAACGATGACAGTTTCCGAGACTTCTGTAAATCCGATATACGTTTGTAGCAATCGAACAATTCCCCGACGTTGCTCCGTTATTCCCAACAATGAACTACTCCAATAGCTATGCAATTGGTTCATTCGATCAGAAATACTAGTATATATTGTATTGGCTCGTTAGTTTATATACGGGGCCTTTTGTTTCTCAAGATAAATTGTTATACATGTGTGTATTCTTCATAATTAATTAGGCATATTATGGTTCGATAACCTGTCGGTAGCCATACAATAGATGTTTCGCCAATTCTCTCCGTTTTGGTTGGGGAATACGTATATCGCTTTTACCGGTATGAATGAAAATTGAAACTGATACACGCCATAATATTCGTATATATTTAAATATGGAGAGCGATAAGCAGCATTTTCGACATATCTTACTGTTTTACTACAGAAAGGGTAAAAATGCTGTTCAAGCCAGAAAGAAATTGACTGATGTGTATGGAGAAGGTGTGTTGACAGTACGCCAGT
>NW_020442461.1:2687358-2689095 GCF_000699045.2 Agrilus planipennis | reverse complement strand
CCTAATTTGTATTATTTATTGATTACTATACTAAATAATTTGTTATTTCGATATAGTTCTTCTTGTGGTTACTTTTTCTCGTGAACAATAACAGATCAGATAAATGTTAGAATTTTTGTTTCTTGATGGTACATCAGGTTTTGATTAACGATAACTGCGACAATTTTGGAACCTATAATAATATACTTTGGAATGTTGATGATGCTACCGCATTTAATGGAAAACCTATCCGCACGCATAGACCTGAAGCATTAACCGTAGTGGTTTTGACGAGTAGGTACTCGTACTAGTAGATATCCGATACTCGGCAAAATCAGTAAATCAATCAAAATCTGTAGTAAATACAAAAGTAAAAAATTTTCTCAATTTCGTTATTTCGTTCGATTATGGTCAAATTTCAATTCTTCGTAATTGTGCATTGGTGAGGCTCCACTTCAATTTTACAAAAATTTTTTTTGATGTTTAACACATCTTCAGAATATTGGAAAATCGGTTTGGGGGAAGCGGGGAAAAATTGTTGCAGACTTTTAGTGTTTACATTGTAAACTCGTTTCAATAGTTTTAAATCAACCCTCTTGCTGGAATCCGTCAACTAAGAATTAAAATTTCAATGGTTAAGTGTTTCAAAAACAACTTTTTTAATTGGACTTAATGTTTGTTAAATCATAAAAAACTGTCTCCTCCACCTTCTAATATCTTATGTAGAGTGATCGGAAATCGATGAAAAAAAATTTTGGAGCAATTTTGGCCTGGAGCCCTAATTCTGGACAATTACCGAATACATCAATAGGAAATCCGATTTTGTCAACGCGAGTTAATGAGAAATTAAAGGGGAAAACGTAACATTAGCATGTCAGACATTATATACGATATTGAAGAGTTTTTCTCGTCGGAAGAAGCAACAAACCATTTCGCGAACAATGGACTATTAACGTTAAGATTTCTATGGTAGTCGTAAGAGTGGAAATGGAGAAAAAGCATCAGGGGCGGCGGACGTCCAACGCTGGTCGTCATCGGCGCATTCCCCGAAGGAAGAGCCGACGAGAATTAATAATTAAGCCGCAAAAACCCCGCACAGACTTAACCCGACCATATTTCTACGCGCAGAGAATAACACCACGGCGAAATCGGCAAAAGAAAGCGAATTTATAATAGCCTATAAGGGATATTAAAACCTGGGCCGAAGCAGTTTACGAACGACGAATACCAAAAAAAAAAAGCCGATAATTGTAGATACCGCAAGAGCTGACCGAAAGAGACTGCGCGATTGTAATATTTACCCACAATAAAAACCAATAGATGCAAAGAATATTGATTTATTATATTTTACCAATTAAGCAGACTAACAATAGTCATAAGGGATAGATATTTACTCGTAGATATATACGTCAATCATAGGTAAACACTTTGACATTTACTTAATATTAAACGTCAAAGTGTTTAATATAGTATTAATGGGATCCGTCAAATAGGAGGAGCCTAAAAACATGGCGCCGATTAGGGAAAATTTATCGTAGTTCCTATAGTGTACCGTGCAATTTCCAAGTTTTTAAATTACGATAAAATGATAAGTATTGACACAATATGTGATTGGGCTGACACAAAGCCTCGGAAAGGAAATTTCGTTGAAGGTGAGCGTGTTTTAAATGCCAATCACATTATAAAATTCGGAAATAACAAATTCCGAAGCTAGCCTTCAAATTCCGTCAAGTTTACTGCCTACTTTTTACAAACTTC
>NW_020442461.1:2674040-2683726 GCF_000699045.2 Agrilus planipennis | reverse complement strand
CATCATCATCATCATCATCATCATCATCATCATCATCATCATCATCATCATCATCATTAGCATAGGGTCGTCAGTCCTAAAAATTGGTTGGATCCGTCACTCTTTCCTTTCCCCAGCTAGTTTTCTCCTACAACATCCTCCAAACTTTTTATGTTCATGGATCTATACTAGAAACTATTCTTTGAAGTTTATAACAACCGATTCTTGGATTTAAATTCCTTTAAAATTTATTAACGAATCCATAAAATCGCACCGTTTTCGAATCTTTAATTCATTATTTAAAGAAAACCGAGATCATCATCAGCAAAGGTCGTCAGTCCTAAGACTGGTTGGATCCATCACTCTTTCCTATCCTGAGCTAATCTTTGTAATTCGCTAAAACTACAACATCCTTTAAACTTTTTGTGATCATAGACCTGAACTGACAAAAATTTATTTCTATTTAGGAATTGCCTTATAGTTTTATCTTATTCCTGGTCTAGACTCTACTCATTGTATAAGACCTTTCTTTGGCAGAATGTTGGAATAGGTTCAAAGTTTTGTTTGCTCCCGATATCTTAAGAGAAACCCCTGAGGAGGACCAGTATGCTCAAAGACGATATTTAGAATAGACATCGTGCGTACCACCAAACAAAATCCTGAACATCCCTGTTTTATAATTGATTACGTAGGTGTCAAACACAAAAATCCAGTACTGCTTTTAAATGTGTTTCCGCTTTGTTTTCCAGTAGTTTAAAGAGTTCTCCTCGGATTTCACTAACAGCGTCTTCAATGGTGACAGATTCACTGTGGAAGCCTAAAAAAAGATAACTGATACGCATATTTTTTGTGTTCTTTTACGCATAATTCTTATCGCAAAATAATAAGATGTCAACAAAAAAAATTACTTTGTTAGTTCGTAATCAGTAGGTATTATTTGATGTTGCGTGTTCTTTGCCAAGCAAGCAAACAGGAATTTCTTTATTATAACATACTTTCGAAAGGAAAAAGAAACGAGTCAAGTCAGTGAGTGAGTTCGTCGAAAAAGAATCGATATCCAACCAACACAGAGCCACGGCCAACTCCGAACGAACCCAACGAACGAATTGTCGGTCGCGCTGGCCTTGCAAACGAAAACAAAACGAACGTTCCGCCAGCAATGACGAAAGCGTTTTAGTCACGAAATTAATTCAAGTCAATATATTCATAAAGCTGTCAACGTTCGGAATGACTCCGGAGCATGCCTTCAACACAGCCTGGTATTATAATAATCCAGCCGTTCAACGGAATCGAGCGTAACGTTCAACATAATCGAGAGATACAGTAACTTGGCTGGTTGATCATACTCCAGTCGACTGGGTGCATATGATGGGTACGTGGACGTCGGTAATATGACTTGTGACCGCCCTGCCGTACAAACTACTGTCGGTTGACGGGAATCCTCTGGTTTTCATCTTCCCCAATGCTTTTATAATAACAGGCATCTTTGCGTCATCGGCGATCGTCGTGTTCACCTGCCTGACTCGACTCGAAAGTGCTTCAGAACAATATTGTTAACATAACTCAACGATATGGGTCCCAATAAATGTCTTACAGTTTTTGAAGCAGTTGCGCCTTTATCTGCTATTAAACGGCTTCGTAATGATTTAACAGATTTCGTAATCGGTTTTGCCACACTTTCGTTTAATTTAGGCGTTGATGATGTTCGTGAAAAACGTATATAAAAACAATCAAATAGTCATGCTTGGGTGGGTAACAGCCTCTTTTACAAAATAATCGAAATGGTGTTGAGGTTTGAACCTCATAGACTGATTTACGAAGAATTTTTATGTAATTTCTATTCGCAATTCGTAATCATTAAGTAGTTGTAAGGAAGTTGTATGGTATCGTGGAGCAGCCGATCAATATTAATCATAAAGGACCCTGCTAGATCTTTACCTACATAAAATGACACTATTTCAAACTTTTGGACACTTTGGATTCTGGTAGTAGTTGTTTATCTTCTTGAGATATGGTCCCTTAAAGTTGCATCCTTCTATAAGGACTTCCAAGGTACAATTATACCTATTATAGGTAGATACAGTTGGTATTCCTAAATTATTTATTTAAAATACACAAGCTGTGTTAGTAAGTCAACCGTTTAAATAGGAAATCTATAATTATAATATGACAGGGTGAGACGACTTACCGTCTTCACTAACCCTGTCATTTCTACGTTCCGCAATTATCTAATAAGTTAATCTATGATTATTATTATATTATTAAATAATTACTTAATGAATTGTAGTTGACATGGTAGAAAATTTGCTTCTTCGATGTAACACTATTGAATTATTTGAATTTATTGTGGTAAAGTGCAAAAAGCGGTGTATAAAAATGAAATGTTTTGGGAAAAATGCTGTCCCATTCGTTGGTATTTTGTCGACGGTGTGTCGAAAGACGTAAGCCGTCATTGACCCAAACGGCTTTTCTCATAATCGTCAATTTCGACTAAGTGTCCACGTTTGACGGTATGAACAAAAGCAGTTTTACTGCTTGCCATTAATTAACGTTGAAATTGCTAAGCCTAATAGGTGGACACTGCTTCAACATATATAACTACCATGATTTTATTAGAAATTAACATTGGGCAGTTGTAAAAATTCTAAAATCCATGCAGGTGTAGATTATCCAAAAGCCTGTTAAATTATCCACATTCTAATTTTTNAAGACACCAGAAGAGTGAGAGGCTATCTATGGACTATTACTGAGAATTCACAGGAAAACATGACCAAAGGCAGGCGGAACCGGAATCGAGCTGGTGTAATCCTAAATGACGTAACCAGTAATAGACTACGCCGCTCGGAAGCTGTTAGGAGAGAGAAGGATTTGGATCTTTTGAGTTCTTTGCCCAAGAACCTGTTGATGTATTTCCTTTAATTCTGAAAATGTATTAGGATTGAATCCGCTTAACTGGGCGCTCAGAATATTCCTGGGAAATCGTAGGGAAACATGACTAAAAACAGACGGAACCGGAATCGAACTGATGATCCCAGATGATGTAACTACTAATACACGAGGCCTCTCGGAAACTGATGGGGGAGAGAGTTTTTTGCCCATGAATCTCCTGATGTATTTTCTTTTAATTCTGAAAATCTGTAAGGATTAAACCTGCTTAACTGGACTATCAAAGTCTTCCCCGTTATAAAGAGATTTTCTAAACTTAACGTAAAGTGATGGGTAAGCACGAAATTGTGACAATGTGATGGTGGAGGACGACGGAACGGACGAAATGAGGATACCAGAAGAATGAGAGGCTGTTTGTGGAATATGACTGGGAATTCACGGGAAAACATGATTAAAGGCGGGCGGAACCGGAATCGAACTGATGCCATCCCAGATAACGCAACTACTAATAGACTGAACTGGTCGGAAGCTGATGGCTGAATGAAGGATTTGGATCTTTTCAGTTCTCTGCCCAAGATCATCTTAATGTAGTTCCCCTTTAGTTCTGAAAATCTGTTAGGATTGAACCTGCTTAACTGAACGCTCAAAGTCTTCCCCGTTATAAAGAAATTTTCTAAACGTATGGTGATGGGTAGGCACGGAAGGCACTCTTCAATCGCCTTTAGGGATTGATGGTGGAGGATGACGGAACGAACAAAATGATGGTAGCAGAAGACTGAAAAGCTCTTGTGGAATATTATAGGGATTCACAGGAAAAAATGGTGAAAGACAGGGAAACTGGAATCGGATTAGTATAACCCCACATGCTAAGCTATGCTAAGCTCGGAACATTTTCAATTAATCCCGGAATTGAGACTGTTTGTCTGAATGACCAAAGCCTTCTCAATTATAAAGAAATTTTCCTTACTTCAAGGAACTCCAGACGTTCTCTTTTGACTCTTTGAGTCGTCAACATAAATATGTAACAACACAAACAGGTATGCACTATCGCAATCGTTTAGAGGACTAGTTCTGATAGGGAACGTAGCATGGACAGTAGTTTTTCCATTGTACACTACCTGGCATTACGTTTAACATGTGTCAAACCAGTCTTCCGTTAGCAGTAGTGTAACTGCTGGGAGGTCCGGTTGAATACAAGGACCCGTCACGCATGAGAACTCTTGTGGATTAAGCAGCAACCGTAGACATACGTTCTTACACACACACACACACACACACACACATGGTAAAATACAGACATATCTTTGCATATCTATTCACTTACATGCACATCTACACGCACAATAAACATACACATGTGTGCGCTTTAGAGCAAGTACGTCTTCTGTCTCTATTATTGTCGTTGACTACATTCAATTGCAATTAACAAGTGAATGAAGCCACGCAGACGTGACAATTTGCAGGGGAATATTCGGCGGTTAATGCCGTGTCTCTATAACGAGCAAAAAAATGTTTTACAATCTCATTACGTAGTAGGTACCGTTTACAGCCTCTTAAAACAGTCATTACTGTTACTGAATACGACGGCGCAACAGATGTAACAAGTGAATTATCTATCGGATGAAATTACTTATAACTTGCGGTACTTCGCTCTCTTATATTATTCGATAAACTTAGATTTTGATTAGACTATTAAAGGTTCCTCAAGGGTGTAACTGCGGCCCTCTATTATTCATCGCAGTTGTAGGACTTCTAATGCTCTGAAGCATTTACGACTTAAATGGATGAAATTGTTAGATTCTTCAGAGATTGGTCTCATTTTTTTTTATATCTGAAGACAAATTGCTCACTTGTCCATTCCAGGCATGGTTAAAAGTCAAACGGTTCAAACGAAGCATACATAACTAGATAATTGACCTGTTATTCGAGCCATTATTTCCACACAATTACAACTGCCTTCCGTAAGAGTATAAGTACGCCTAAATGCAACACAACAACAACAATAACAACAGTAACAAATAACAAGAACAGCCAACATCATTCTTTTTGATCTTCGACGTTAATTTAATTAATCTCTGATTCCGTACAATCCGATTGGGAGTTCCTTGTAGATGTCGTGATTGCGCGTTATCAGTAATTACTTGTATTATGTAATAAACGCAGCGTATTGGTTCGCATTGATTACTACATTGGTATTATACGTCCGATGACAATTAGTTGGATTATCCGGTCTATGTGCCTATGCATATACATATATATCTACAGAAACGTATTCATGTGGAGGTTTACGCTCAGAAATGCGCGGCACTTGTAGAACTACATCATTACGACGATCTAACAGTAATTTGTTATATCAAGATCTATCGATAACGCAGTAATTCCAAATGCGTGTAAATTTCAAATAACATCTTAACTTTTTTGTATGTACCACAAGAATACTCTGCAGGAATATCTTTTCGACACTGCATCCAATTCTTTCAGGACAAAGTCTTTGACTTTTCTGTTTGAATTCTTCTTCCAAAATAGACCCTTGCACCGGTGAAAATCCTTCTGAAATTTATTGATCGCCTGCTTTTTTTTTCATATGCTTACATGGCACATCCTTAACAATGTGGAAACTGTAGGTATACCTCTACTCCTCCTAACTCCTGTTTCTGCCTCTAATTTGTCTCTGACTACACCTTCATACCTCAGAAGGTGTCCTACCAACCTATATCGCCTATTTCTTATTGACTTCCGTAGAGTCCTCTGTTCTCCTATTCTTTCTAATACCTCTTCATTTCTAACCTTCTCTATCCACGGTATCCTCATCATTCGCCAGTAACACCACATTTTGAAAGTTTCTATCTTTTTCTTTTCCGCCGCGCCCACTGTCCATGTTTCGCAGTCATACAGCGGCGCGCTCCAAACACACCTTTAGCAACCTTTTTCGAATTTCTAAATTAATCGTTCGCAAGCATAGAAGTGACTTCTTTTTACTGAGGGCGACTCGACCCTGCGCTATCCTCTGCTTTATATTCCTAATACTCCTTCCGTCCTGACTTATCAGACTTCCTAGATAACTAAAATCAACCACTTCTTCTAATCTTTCGTCTGCTATCTTTACATTAGCTTTTATCCAACTGTTTCTTCCCTTACATACCAGTATTTTTGTTACAAAAATAAAAACCATGTTGAAATATGCCCAGTTAGTTTTGGAGTTTCATGGATATTAAAATTATTCTAACCAATTATTTAATAAAATTGAAAATATCGATGAGTACATTTTTTTGCGAATTAATTCATTTTATGGTTTAATTCAGTCAACAATTTCATTTATTATTTTGTTTCAGAAAGGTGAAAAAATGGCAGTCCAGGACTGCAGAAATAGATCTATCTGGAAGCTATAGGTGAGTGAAATATGATATAATTGCTGTGTTCCCTGTTATTCTACTTATTGCAAATTTGTTAAAGCACAAAATTGAACTAAAGGTTAACCTTTAGCGACAAATTCGTCTAAAACTATTCCATTAATTAATTCGAACTGACTCATTGATTAAGACGGAAAAACTTTAATTAGTTCTAAAGGGAATAGCAATTAAGCGGATAGAGTTGCATTGTCTTATTTTGCGGTTGTTTGCAATTCCAAGTGAAGTAGACCAATAAATAATTAGCGCTAATTTCTTCTGTGTACATTTTTCTCCGTATCGGCCGTGCATTGTAAGGTATGCTGTTAGTTTGTCGTATACCTAACAAGCTGGAAAACCATTCGGGACCATCAATCAACTTATATGCAATGACGTAAAAGGATCATAGCAAAGACGGACTAGAACAGGGTCATTAGTTGAACAGAAACACGCAACTACCCACATACAATGTGTCTGTTTAGGTGGCTGCATGTTCAAGGGCTTTAGTCCAACTACAGCCACTATTATTTAGTAAAAAAGTGAAAATTGGTTCTGATTGAATTAATATAATAATTAAAACATGATTAAAGGCGGGCGGAACCGGAATCGAACTGATGCCATCCCAGATAACGCAACTACTAATAGACTGAACTGGTCGGAAGCTGATGGCTGAATGAAGGATTTGGATCTTTTCAGTTCTCTGCCCAAGATCATCTTAATGTAGTTCCCCTTTAGTTCTGAAAATCTGTTAGGATTGAACCTGCTTAACTGAACGCTCAAAGTCTTCCCCGTTATAAAGAAATTTTCTAAACGTATGGTGATGGGTAGGCACGGAAGGCACTCTTCAATCGCCTTTAGGGATTGATGGTGGAGGATGACGGAACGAACAAAATGATGGTAGCAGAAGACTGAAAAGCTCTTGTGGAATATTATAGGGATTCACAGGAAAAAATGGTGAAAGACAGGGAAACTGGAATCGGATTAGTATAACCCCACATGCTAAGCTATGCTAAGCTCGGAACATTTTCAATTAATCCCGGAATTGAGACTGTTTGGCTGAATGACCAAAGCCTTCCCAATTATGAAGAAATTTTCCTAACTTCAAGGAACTCCAGACCATCTCTTTTGACTCTTTGAGTCGTCAACATAAATATGTAACAACACAAACAGGTATGCACTATCGCAATCGTTTAGAGGACTAGTTCTGATAGGGAACGTAGCATGGACAGTAGTTTTTCCATTGTACACTACCTGGCATTACGTTTAACATGTGTCAAACCAGTCTTCCGTTAGCAGTAGTGTAACTGCTGGGAGGTCCGGTTGAATACAAGGACCCGTCACGCATGAGAACTCTTGTGGATTAAGCAGCAACCGTAGACATACGTTCTTACACACACACACACACACACACACACATGGTAAAATACAGACATATCTTTGCATATCTATTCACTTACATGCACATCTACACGTACAATAAACATACACATGTGTGCGCTTTAGAGCAAGTACGTCTTCTGTCTCTATTATTGTCGTTGACTACATTCAATTGCAATTAACAAGTGAATGAAGCCACGCAGACGTGACAATTTGCAGGGGAATATTCGGCGGTTAATGCCGTGTCTCTATAACGAGCAAAAAAATGTTTTACAATCTCATTACGTAGTAGGTACCGTTTACAGCCTCTTAAAACAGTCATTACTGTTACTGAATACGACGGCGCAACAGATGTAACAAGTGAANTGATAAAGACGCGATAAAGGCATTAGTTGATGTGAACCGGCGAATAACAACACGTGAGATCGGATTGAGGTTAAATTTATCAAATTCAACAGTTTATGACCACTTGAAAGGCCTGGGATTATCCTCGAAGCTCGATGTATAGGGAAGGTTAGAAATGAAGAGGTATTAGAAAGAATCGGAGAACAGAGGACTCTATGGAAGTCAATAAGAAATAGGCGATATAGGTTGGTAGGACTCCTTCTCAGGTATGAAGGTCTAGTCAGAGACATATGAGAGGCAGAAACAGGAGTTAGGAGGAGTCAAGGTAGACTTAGATTAGATTCGCAAGTAGTTAAAGATGGGGGATATTCTAGGAAATGCGATGATTAGCCCAGGATAGGAAGGAGTGGAGATGTGTGTCCCACCAGTCTTAGGACTGACGACCTTAGTAGTTATTGGCGGGACGATCCGAGGCTTCAAGTAAGTTATTTTCTTAAAAGAAATGACGTGCAAGATTATTACCACCATAGTGTTTCTGTTCTCTCAGTTGTGCTTCATTTTTGATGATATGTAAAAGGTAGAAAGTGTGCATAGTTCAGAAGAAAATATTTAATTTTTAAAATAAACAATATTTATAGGGTACTGTTTCAGAAACGTATCGGTTCATCTTTGAAGAGATAGAGATTCGCGATCACCGGACCGAAAAAATAATTTCATGCATAAGCCACTGCGTGCTTCGGTAATAATAGTATTGAAAATTACTAGTTTCTCATTAAATAATGGTAACATTGCATCTCGTGCACCGGGAGTTGTTCCCGTGTTATGGCATTACGGCCAGAAGGACCTATAATAACATACCATTACTATTATCTTCAACCTCAGGGATAATTGCTATTGAATGTTTAACAGCCCCCAGTCCTCTTTTCTAGAACTATTATTTCAAAGTGTCTAGGGAGTCGCTTCACATGGAAACAATAAAACCACCTAATCATTGAATGATTTTGTACGACCGCGGCCCCTGCAGGTGAAAAAAAAAGCACCCTTTCAGCAGGCACAGCCATCGTAATACGTATCATAAAATCTAAACGGCCTAAAATTGATAAACTCAAGAATAACGTTAACAAAAACTGCTACGATAAAACGCGATGAGGTCAGGGACGCACTAACGTCGGGAAAACCCTTAGGAATTGGAGAATATGTATAAATATGGATGGATTTAAAGTGACTGGTGTATCTACAGGTGTAAAAACTTATTAGACAAATTAATTGTCTCGGTTCCAATAAAACTTCTTTTCATAAAACAATATATTAAAGGCTCATAAAATATTTTTCCTTAATAGTTTTAGATTTGATTTGAACACATAGTAATTATCCAGAATTGAAGCTCCAGAATAAAATCACTCCAAAATTTTTTTCATCGATTTTGGATCGATTCTAGTACAGTGTAAACTCTATATAACGACACTTAAGGGATTGAACATTTTTCGGCGTTATAAAGAGTGGTCGTTAAATGGAGAGAAATAAAAGATATTATTAAGTACTGCTCAATGATTTATAATGCCGCATTGTTGTCGTTGAATAGAGTGAGCGTAACGCTATAAAGAGTGTAATATTGTATAGAAAACAATGTAAACCAACCAAAGTCAAGCAATTTCGACGTTTTAAGGAGTTTGTCGTTAAATCGAGTGACGTTATAAAGAGTTTACACTGTAT
>NW_020442461.1:2665902-2672954 GCF_000699045.2 Agrilus planipennis | reverse complement strand
TGGGTGATTTAAGCAATATCATATCAATGACTTGCACGTGCAAAGCCGATTTAAGAGAACGTTGCAAACACATTATTGCAACTTTGTTGTATTGCAGCAGGTAGGTTCTTAACCTCAAAATACTTATATCGTATCATTAGAATTGTGTTAAATCAATTACACAGGAATAAATAATTTCTCACTTTATAATTTTAGTATGATTCTAGTTTTAAATATTAAGGTTATGACTGATGGTAAATACTTGCTGAAATATAATCATGTGCATTAAAATGACGTGAACAAATTTTTATTCCGGAATTTACTTCTTTGATGCCTACTGCTTTGATGTAGAGAGGAGTGCTGCGGTTGTCTAAAGAAAAATAGACTTCCAAAAATGAGAATATTACACTAAAATGTCCAAAATAATTTGATTGCCTCCACACATACCTATCACTTATCAATATAAGTAAATGTTTTGGGGAAATTAAGCCTGTAAAAACTTCAACAAATAAAATTATATTGGCAACCGAAAGTTTTATTGAAATGAAATCAGACTGCTCGAAATCTATGGGTACAATTCAGTGGGATTGCAGTGAGTCTGAGCCTCATTGTGCTTGATATTATAATCGTTTTTCAGTTTTGCGGTCAAGCTATTCTCCAAAATTCGCAGGAAATATTCCGGTTCGTCGTGTCGCCGTTTGCACACAGGTCCTTGAATACAGTATTTTGAAGTGGGGCTCGCAGATTACGTCGGAAAATCGAAATAACTTTTCTCTGCATTTCGGGACACTAATTAGAACTTAAACATTTAACAAGCCTGAAATTTCGGCATTAAAATTGGCATTACAAGAGCTCCGAATGCTCAACTGGCAAACCTTTTTCAAAAAGTTTTCAGGGGGTTTTATTCACAACATTGCCCTGGCATTTCGTTCCTGTTTTGTCTGAAAAACGAATCGCTTCTGCTAATTGAGGTCGCATAAAAAAACACTTTTTTTTTAAATTAACCACTGAAAAAACAATAAAAAAAACCTTTCCATCATTATGAAGTTTAACGAGAAGGCAATGAATTGAGTAAATTCTAAATGCCTTTTAGTTTTGTGTACCTATTATGTACCCAATTCCCGTGCTTTTCCTTTCATTCCTCAGCCAACATTTGCATTTTTTCCTCTAATTTTTCAGTTTGTTTAAGTTTTATATTCTTCAGACGCGATCAACATTATTAAAGAGACTGGGGATTGATACACAGGGACAAAAAATTAGTATGCTTAGATTTGCAGATGATATAGCAATATTAGCATCTAGCAAGGAGGAGTTAGAGATAGACATAAATAAAATGGAAGCGGTATTGATAAAACAATATTTTATGAAAATAGATAAAAGTAAAACAAATATACTGGTATGCAAGGGAAGTAAAAGTGGGGAAAGAGCGAATTTAAAAATAGGAGACGAAAAAATATAAGAATTGGCTGATTTTCGGTATCTAGGAAGTCAAATTACTCAGTATACGTATAAGGAGCAGTATAGACATAAAACAGAGGGTAGCACATGGCTGAGTCACTTTCAATAAAAAAAGTCACTTCTGTGCTCGCGAAGGGTTACAGATGTTATATCTGGAGCAAGAGACAAGGACGGTGGGAGAGGCCGAAAAGAAAAGGTTAGAGCGTTCAAAATGTCGTGTTACAGGCGAATGATGAGGATACTGCGGATAGAGAAGGTTAAAAGCGAAGAGGCACTAGAAAGAATAGGAGACTCTATGGAGATCAATAAGAAATAGACTAGATAGACTGGTAGGACACCTATTCAGGCATGAAGGGCTAGTTAAAGGAATATTAGAAGCAGGAACAGGAGTTAAGAGGAGTAGAGGTAGACCCAGATTAGATTACTGTTTTCAAATAGTTGAAGATGTGGAATGTTCTGGTTTTTGGGGAAAATGCGATGATTAGCTCAGGATAGGAAAGAGTGGAGGTGCGTGTCCAACCAGTCTTAGGACTGATGACCTTATGATGATGATGATGATTCTTTAGGTATCTAATTTAGTTTTTATTATTGACCTTTTTGTTAGCATCCCTTCCGAAACATCTACATTATGTATAACAGTAATTCTTTAATGTTTTCTTAGTAATCCTATGGTTACAAATATATCACTATATAATTTCGAGTTTTCTGTAGTGAGAATCGATATTAATTTGTTAAGCATATATACATTTACTGTAGTTACTTTTAATACCGGTATAAGCAATTGGTATTGATAAAATAATTATCCTTCGGAAAAACATCGGACCTAATAACATTCTTTGTAATATTGAACTACTCTGTTCATAATTCCGCTGTGCTACAATCAAACTTTATGTTTGACCCTTTCATCAATACACATACTGTCCCGAAAGTAAGTTTATCGAGTTCAAAATGCGTGTTTACCTATCAATTAACAACAATTTTAATTACAAAAAGGCGGAGAAAGATACAATATGGTTTATCACCAGTGCATTGTAGTAGGGTTGAGTTGTTCGATCCTCGGATTTGAACTCCTTGGATTATTATTTACAAGGTCATCGGTACTCCAGTGGAAAATGTGGAAAATTTGGGGAAATAGCTAGTTGTAATTCAATAAGAAATGACTCTCTTGTTTTTGAAAGAGTAATAAAACAGGGAGTAACCCGCTTGTTTAAAAAATATGGCTCAGTTAGTCGTTGCTCTAAAAGTTTGTACCTGTGTAAGTGACGATTTATTGCAATCGAGTACATAGTAACTGTGCAGCAAGTAATATTCATTATCATCATCATAAGGTCAACAGTCCTAAAACTTGCTGGATACGCACCTCCACTCCTTCCTATCCTGAGCTAATCTTCGCATATCCCTAAAACTAGAACATCCCATATCCTTAACTATTTGCGAACAGTAACCTAATCTAGGTCTACTCTACTCCTCCTAACTTCCGTTTCTGCTTCTAATATGTCTCTGACTAGACCTTCATGCCTGAAACGGTGTCCTTCTAACCTATCTCGTCTTTTTCTTATTGACTTCCATAGAGTCCTCTGTTCTCCTTTCTCCTTTCTAATACCTCTTCATTTCTAACCTTCTCTATCCACGGTATCCTCATCGTTCGCCGGTAACACCACATTTCGAACACTTTTAACCTTTTCATTTGCGCCACGTCCACTGTCCATATTTTTGCGCCGTGCTCCAAACATACACTTTTAACAACCCTTTTCGAATTTCTAACTTAATCCTTCGCGGGCATAGAAGTGACTTCTTCTTATTGAAGGCGACAAGACCCTGCGCTATCCTCTGCTGTCTGCTTTATATTCTTACTACTCCTTCCGTCTTGACTTATCTGACTTCCTAGATACCGAAAATCAGCCACTTCTTCTAATGTTTCGTCTTCTATCTTTACATTCATTATTTCCCTACTTTTTCTGTTTTGTCAATACCGCTTCGATTTTATTTAAAGCTATCTTCAACTCCTCCTTGCTAGATGCTGATACTGCTATAAGTATGTAATATTATGTATTAAAAAACTTATTTTTCTTTCAATTACTTTGGATACTGTGTCTTCTACACCGTGAACTAATACTTTAACAATAAGTTGATGCTTGAGTTACTTCTTCTTTGTTGCGGATGGTCTCTGTTTGTAAATTATATCATTAACCTCTGGAAGAAGAAGAACTCCACAACGTAGATAATTACGTACAGACCGGTAATAGAAGAGCAGAAGAAGCTCACGTCGTTTCATACTTACATACATGTACACATATACGTAAGTATCTATGTACATACATACATACATACATACATACAATACGGTTGCTGTTACTTCCTTTATGGATGTTTTGTACTATGTCTTGTAAGAACCGTTACCGTTATGTTACATCTTTGCGTTTCGAACGTTGAGATTCTTTCTAATTGAGTTGATATTTACCGGGAACACACACTGTGACGCGCGGAAACTATTCTTTGAAGTTTGTAACAACCGATTCTTGGATTTAAATTTCTTAAAAATCTATTAACGAATCAATAAAATCGTACCATTTTCGAATCTTTAATTCATAATTTAAACGAAGTCGAAACAACAAAGCCGAACTATACTTTGAAACAGAGAATAAAACAGAAAACCGAGATCAGGGACTTCATTATCATCATCATCATCATCATCATCATCATCATCATCATCATCATCATTAGCATAGGGTCGTCAGTCCTAAAAATTGGTTGGATCCGTCACTCTTTCCTTTCCCCAGCTAGTTTTCTCCTACAACATCCTCCAAACTTTTTATGTTCATGGATCTATACTAGAAACTATTCTTTGAAGTTTATAACAACCGATTCTTGGATTTAAATTCCTTTAAAATTTATTAACGAATCCATAAAATCGCACCGTTTTCGAATCTTTAATTCATTATTTAAAGAAAACCGAGATCATCATCAGCAAAGGTCGTCAGTCCTAAGACTGGTTGGATCCATCACTCTTTCCTATCCTGAGCTAATCTTTGTAATTCGCTAAAACTACAACATCCTTTAAACTTTTTGTGATCATAGACCTGAACTGACAAAAATTTATTTCTATTTAGGAATTGCCTTATAGTTTTATCTTATTCCTGGTCTAGACTCTACTCATTGTATAAGACCTTTCTTTGGCAGAATGTTGGAATAGGTTCAAAGTTTTGTTTGCTCCCGATATCTTAAGAGAAACCCCTGAGGAGGACCAGTATGCTCAAAGACGATATTTAGAATAGACATCGTGCGTACCACCAAATAAAATCCTGAACATCCCTGTTTTATAATTGATTACGTAGGTGTCAAACACAAAAATCCAGTACTGCTTTTAAATGTGTTTCCGCTTTGTTTTCCAGTAGTTTAAAGAGTTCTCCTCGGATTTCACTAACAGCGTCTTCAATGGTGACAGATTCACTGTGGAAGCCTAAAAAAAGATAACTGATACGCATATTTTTTGTGTTCTTTTACGCATAATTCTTATCGCAAAATAATAAGATGTCAACAAAAAAAATTACTTTGTTAGTTCGTAATCAGTAGGTATTATTTGATGTTGCGTGTTCTTTGCCAAGCAAGCAAACAGGAATTTCTTTATTATAACATACTTTCGAAAGGAAAAAGAAACGAGTCAAGTCAGTGAGTGAGTTCGTCGAAAAAGAATCGATATCCAACCAACACAGAGCCACGGCCAACTCCGAACGAACCCAACGAACGAATTGTCGGTCGCGCTGGCCTTGCAAACGAAAACAAAACGAACGTTCCGCCAGCAATGACGAAAGCGTTTTAGTCACGAAATTAATTCAAGTCAATATATTCATAAAGCTGTCAACGTTCGGAATGACTCCGGAGCATGCCTTCAACACAGCCTGGTATTATAATAATCCAGCCGTTCAACGGAATCGAGCGTAACGTTCAACATAATCGAGAGATACAGTAACTTGGCTGGTTGATCATACTCCAGTCGACTGGGTGCATATGATGGGTACGTGGACGTCGGTAATATGACTTGTGACCGCCCTGCCGTACAAACTACTGTCGGTTGACGGGAATCCTCTGGTTTTCATCTTCCCCAATGCTTTTATAATAACAGGCATCTTTGCGTCATCGGCGATCGTCGTGTTCACCTGCCTGACTCGACTCGAAAGTGCTTCAGAACAATATTGTTAACATAACTCAACGATATGGGTCCCAATAAATGTCTTACAGTTTTTGAAGCAGTTGCGCCTTTATCTGCTATTAAACGGCTTCGTAATGATTTAACAGATTTCGTAATCGGTTTTGCCACACTTTCGTTTAATTTAGGCGTTGATGATGTTCGTGAAAAACGTATATAAAAACAATCAAATAGTCATGCTTGGGTGGGTAACAGCCTCTTTTACAAAATAATCGAAATGGTGTTGAGGTTTGAACCTCATAGACTGATTTACGAAGAATTTTTATGTAATTTCTATTCGCAATTCGTAATCATTAAGTAGTTGTAAGGAAGTTGTATGGTATCGTGGAGCAGCCGATCAATATTAATCATAAAGGACCCTGCTAGATCTTTACCTACATAAAATGACACTATTTCAAACTTTTGGACACTTTGGATTCTGGTAGTAGTTGTTTATCTTCTTGAGATATGGTCCCTTAAAGTTGCATCCTTCTATAAGGACTTCCAAGGTACAATTATACCTATTATAGGTAGATACAGTTGGTATTCCTAAATTATTTATTTAAAATACACAAGCTGTGTTAGTAAGTCAACCGTTTAAATAGGAAATCTATAATTATAATATGACAGGGTGAGACGACTTACCGTCTTCACTAACCCTGTCATTTCTACGTTCCGCAATTATCTAATAAGTTAATCTATGATTATTATTATATTATTAAATAATTACTTAATGAATTGTAGTTGACATGGTAGAAAATTTGCTTCTTCGATGTAACACTATTGAATTATTTGAATTTATTGTGGTAAAGTGCAAAAAGCGGTGTATAAAAATGAAATGTTTTGGGAAAAATGCTGTCCCATTCGTTGGTATTTTGTCGACGGTGTGTCGAAAGACGTAAGCCGTCATTGACCCAAACGGCTTTTCTCATAATCGTCAATTTCGACTAAGTGTCCACGTTTGACGGTATGAACAAAAGCAGTTTTACTGCTTGCCATTAATTAACGTTGAAATTGCTAAGCCTAATAGGTGGACACTGCTTCAACATATATAACTACCATGATTTTATTAGAAATTAACATTGGGCAGTTGTAAAAATTCTAAAATCCATGCAGGTGTAGATTATCCAAAAGCCTGTTAAATTATCCACATTCTAATTTTTGTTTTTTATTTATCAATTTAGTGATAGTTTGCTTCTCGTCTAATATTCCAATCGGCTCTGCGGGAAACAAACGAAACAAGACATTTGCTTGTTCCTACCATATTTTGTCGTAATATTAAATTTTTAATTGTTTATATACCTGTTGAGGGTTTATTGTTTTTCAGCTTTTTTTTAATTGACATGTAGGATTCATTTAAATAACAGCTGGATGTTGTTTTATTAATTATTAGATAATTAAGATTTTCGTTGACTATGCTCGCAGTAGG
>NW_020442461.1:2647895-2665647 GCF_000699045.2 Agrilus planipennis | reverse complement strand
CTGTTAAGACAGCAGGTAAAAGTTGGTCTGTGTTCTGTCGGAGCTGCCTGCGACGCGCTGATGAGATCCAAAAAGATCGAAATCGCGATCCGCGTCTGGCAGTTTCGACAGAATACAGACCACTTCGAATTATTTTATTCGATTATGGTAACGTGCCTACCACGTTGAGGTGAGCTACGCCGGGATTCGTTTCAGCAAGTAGATATCCATATATTTAAATGGACCTTGTTGAAGCATACGTAATCCTAAAATGTAGCACTGCACTACAGATGGCGTTTACAGCGCCATTTGTCGTATTTTCCAGATAACTACTCGCAAATAATTAAGAATGTGGGATATTCGAACGGAAGGAGTAGGGGTGGTGAATGTCCAGCTACTCCAAAATTAAAACTTTTGGGTGTTTCAATCTCATCAGCTACTAATACTTTGAAAGGGATCGGGGGAAGACTTTTGGCCATGTATGTATACATAGTATTAGCTGACTACATTATTACAACAGAAGCAACACAAGTGTAAACGTATCACGATCTTCTTCATGGATTCATAAATTTCATATAAGTAGGTATGGGGCAAGTTCAAAAGCGACTGGAGTGATATTTTTGACAGTACGCAGTCCGAGTTGTCATAATTCTGCAAATTATTACAGCCCAAGTATTTTGTAAACGCGTCCATTTGTTTCATATTAACACGAACGTTTGCTCGTGTGTGGACAGGCTTTAAGTTTATGGACCTGCATGTTTGTTAATTTATCTGTCATCGCAGAGCTCTCCTCAAAGCAAACAAATGCCGCGTGTACCGTACGCACAAACGCCAGAAAAACGCTCACGCCAATGTGAAACATGTGTTCTTCGGTTACTATTTTTCGACTGTCTCTGAATCGAAGATAATAATTCACGTAGACGAAACGTTCCTTTTTTATTTATGCGCCGTATAATGTTACTTTCGACTGTATAATATCCCCGAGACACTTTATTACCTCTTCCGAAGACAACCACCCACCACCCCGGTGTCCGGACACACGCAGGACTCTGCTTACACTGCTAAATTTGTTTCTATTCGTTTTAAAAATGGAAACATGAGAAAAACATCATTTACCGTTTAATAATGAGAGGAAATGTAAATGAAAAGAAAATTTTTCAAAACAAGTCATTGATCCGCTACATGGCATTCTAAATGCTAAAATACTGATGTTAAATAATGGTGAATCATTTTCGGTCAGTATGTCATGATAATAACAACATAGTAAAAAATTACATCTCAAAGATGCTCATGCACCCCCCCTCTTTCCGACGCTTCACTAATAGTTTAATGATAACTAAGGGGTTGTCATACGGAGTGTCATTGTGAAACCTCAGTACAAATATATTCTGTATCTGTCGTAAGTAAAGCCATTGAATCGTTATTATATAATGCTGATTTATGACCGCCTGCAAAAAAGGAACGCCAGATTTTTAGGTTAGATTGAAGAAGTGAACCTACTAGTTTAAGAAACTAACACTTTATTGGCACATAAAGGACTATTTAAACTTCCCATTGGAGTAATGATACATAAATGTAACGAATGTTACTGTAAATCCAAAGTAGAGAATAGTGGAGCAATGTTAAAGAGTTGACGTCAATCATGTGAAGCGTCCCGAATGTTTGATTGTGGGGAGCAGCTTCCCTGCCATGCACATACAGGTACACAAATATAGATGTGCGCAAAAAGGACGAATAACAAAAAGGAAAACGCGTTATTGAAAGCGAAATTTGAGTATACGTCAATGGGAGGTGTTAACCTTTCAGACATGAATTATTTATCGGAAGGTCTCGGGTTTCGCGAATAACCTGTTATCCACACCGACGCGTATTTACACTTGGAGCAAAAGAGAGCCAAGCATTTTTGAAATGGTGCGGGTCAGGTGCCATTATAAAGGGAAAGAAAACGTCAAAACAATGTGGGTATAGTTAAACTGCAGCCATACATTTCAAAAAAATTACTCTCTCATTCTCACTCTTAATATAAGTCATACATTAACCTACAAATACATTCGTAACTATTTGCGAACAGTAATTTAATTTACCTCTACTCCTTTTAACTTATGTTTCTGCCTCTAGTATATTTCTAACTAGCCCTTCATGCCTGAGATGATGTTCCACCAATCCACCTCGCCTGTTTCTTATTGACCTCCATAGAGTCCTCCTCATTTCCAACCTTCTCTATCCACGGTATCCTCATACAGAGTCGCGCTTCAAACATACACTTTTAACAATCTTTTTCGAACTTCCGTTCGCGAGCATAGAAGTGACTTCTTTTTATTGAAGGCGACTCGACCGTGCACTATCCTCTGCTTTATATCCCTACTACTCTTTCCGTCCTGACTTATCTGACTTCTTAGATACCGATTAGCCACTTCTTCTAAGTTTTCGTCTCCTATATTTTTTCTCCTCTTGCATAACAGTATTTTCATTTTAATTTTATTTATTTTCATACTATACTGTTTTGTCAAAATCGTTTCCATGTTATTTAAAGCTATCTCTAACTCCTCCTTGCTAGATGCTAATATTGCTATATCATCTGTATATCTAAGCATATTAATCTTTTGCCCCTGTATATTTATCCCTACAGTTGTACTGTCTTTAATGATGTTGATCGCGTTTTCAATGTATAGATTAAAAAGTAGTGGTAACAGTGTGCATTCCTGTCTGACTCCCTTCCTAATATTTACTTCTCTACGTTGCAGTCCCAGCTCTATAANACTTTAGTGGCACATAAAGGTCTATTTAAACTTCCCATTGGAGTAATGATACATAAATGTAACGAATGTAACTGTAAATCCAAAGTAGAGAATAGTGGAGCAATGTTAAAGAGTTGACGTCAATCATGTGAAGCGTCCCGAATGTTTGATTGTAGGGAGCAGCTTCCCTGCCATGCACATACAGGTACACAAATATAGATGTGCGCAAAAAGGACGAATAACAAAAAGGAAAACGCGTTATTGAAAGCGAAATTTGAGTATACGTCAATGGGAGGTGTTAACCTTTCAGACATGAATTATTTATCGGAAGGTCTCGGGTTTCGCGAATAACCTGTTATCCACACCGACGCGTATTTACACTCGGAGCAAAAGAGAGCCAAGCATTTTTGAAATGGTGTGGGTCAGGTGCCATTATAAAGGGAAAGAAAACGTCAAAACAATGTGGGTATAGTTAAACTGCAGCCATACATTTCAAAAAAATTACTCTCTCATTCTCACTCTTAATATAAGTCATACATTAACCTACAAATACATCCCTAATTATTTGCGAACAGTAATCTAATTTATCTCTACTCCTTTTAACTTATGTTTCTGCCTCTAGTATATTTCTAACTAGCCCTTCATGCCTGAGATGATGTTCCACCAATCCACCTCGCCTGTTTCTTATTGACCTCCATAGAGTCCTCCTCATTTCCAACCTTCTCTATCCACGGTATCCTCATACAGAGTCCCGCTTTAAACATACACTTTTAACAATCTTTTCCGAATTTCCGTTCGCGAGCATAGAAGTGACTTCTTTTTATTGAAGGCGACTGAACCCTGCACTATCCTCTGCTTTATATCCCTACTACTCCTTCCGTCCTGACTTATCTGACTTCTTAGATATCGACCAGCCACTTGTTCTAAGTTTTCGTCTCCTATCTTTTTCTCCTCTTGCATACCAGTATTTTTATTTTTATTTTATATATTTTCATACTATACTGTTTTGTCAAAATCGTTTCCATGTTATTTAAAGCTATCTCTAACTCCTCCTTGCTAGATGCTAATATTGCTATATCATCTGTATATCTAAGCATATTAATCTTTTGCCCCTGTATATTTATCCCTACAGTTGTACTGTCTTTAATGATGTTGATCGCGTTTTCAATGTATAGATTAAAAAGTAGTGGTGACAGTGTGCATTCCTGTCTGACTCCCTTCCTAATATTTACTTCTCTACGTTGCAGCCCCAGCTCTATAAATCCCTGTTACTCTTTATACAAACTAAGTATCACTCTTCTATCTCTGTAACTCATCTCTATATTTTTAACGTCTTGACCCATTCGACATTAATTAGGGCAGTAAGTCAAGTTTTTTCCTGTAGTTTCCTCGGTCTATTTGGGTAAATTCTGTAACACTAACATTTTCTTCTGTCGTCATTTCGTCCATCTCATTTTCGGCCTTGCCCTTCAATTTAGCCCTAGGATAGAAATGAAACACATAAAACTCTTCATCCCCCGAAACCCTGTCTGGGCGTGCTTCGTTAGCTAAGCAAAAAAAAAACATGAATTACTATCAAATCCAAATTCGGTTCGTTTTCAAAAGATCATTTGTACCATCAACGGTAAGCATTACAGTCAAAAAATTTCAATACCAACATGCATTTATGAATAAACGATTAAGTTATCATCAAATAATGGAGTTCTTCCCTTTCTACACCCCACCGTCCTCCCCGTTCGGTAGTGCGATGACGGATTGAAGAAAAGATTTGATGTAATAACAAGTAGTTGAAGAGCTGTTTGCTGAAACATGTTAATTGCTTTTTGTAATGTGATACAGTGTTTGGCCTTTGTATTGTAATGGATTTGTTAGTACCTGATTGTCATGCATTGTTGATGGATCCGAGTGTGCCTTGTAATCGACACCAATTGAGAAATAGAATAATTCGATACGCCTCTTGGCTGGTACGCCTCGAACGTGAAAAAAAATCGCCGAAAGACGTTTTTATTCGCTTAGTTAGCAGTTCACCGACGGAAAACTTGTCTCAGAACTCTGCTACGAGGACCAATTAAAGATCTTACATTCTTAATGCCGGATTGATAATTTAATACGCCTTTCTTTGCCTTCGGTTTTTACCGGGACGCCACAATAACGTCTCTAACAAAAGATGTCTACTAGATCTTTTATCGGTAATTAAGAAGAGCCTGAAGTAAAAAGACTCATCTCCAGATAACAAGTCCGGTTAAGTACAAAAAAATGATTACCAATTCTCCCGTATCTAAATAATATTACAGATGAATAGAAAATAGAGTTTTATGCCTTGAGTTGCTTTGAATTTCATGGAAAAGCAATTTCATGTTGGAGTCTACGTACTCGTATGCTACTACAATAAAGTCAGGGCTAAGCCCTAAGAGTCCAGGGGCCCTCGTTCCGTCAAAAATAATAATGGTTGAACACATTTATTTTTTCTATAGGTAGGCAAAATGCAAAATAGTTTAATTCGGGCCTCAAAAATATTTTGCACCTGAAGCCTTGATTATCCATTGGACAAAGCTCTTCATTATGAAGATATTTCTTGAGCTTGACCGGTTTACTATGTTTAGTTTTAGACAGTTTATCAGAATTTTACAACATGAAGATAAAACAGATATCTTCTTCATGTCTACGTAACAAGCAAGAAATTCATAGAAACTCGACGAAAAAAATTGTTGGAAATAGTAATCCGTTCTTAAACGAGTTGATAAGCATCCTTATCGTAAGCTTATTTATGTAAACGTCTAAAACAGAAACACAAAGATAAGGGCTCATCCCTTGTCACATTTCCTATTTTTCAACATTAACCTCTCACCCAATGTTTTACTTTTGAAATTTGTTATAAATGTCTTCTTCGGTTTATCAAACTTTTAAATGTACATAAAGCTTCATCATTGACAAAGTGAACTAGAAGTAATAAATTTTCTTAATTGGAGTCAGCCTTGTTGTTGTTGTTACACTTAATTGAAGCGATTAACACATGTTTCGTGTTGCGTTTTATTGATTAGACGTGATGATTAAACAAATCGGTTCTGTTCTGATAAGGTTGATTGACCAGCGTGTCTAACATTATTGATAAATAATCATTGTAAAAGATGTGTGTACAAAACGCATGTAGTCTCTGAATTAATTTTTACCACTACTAATAACCTCAAATTATTGAGAAAAAACTGTTGCCGCTAAGACGCCCTCGTCGGGATTCGAACTCGGTCTATGGCTTTATGCACCATTGCTTTATCATTACATTGTGACCTTGAGGAAAGCTGCGCGAATAGAAGGAACACATTCTAGGCAAGAGCAAGGCTAATATACAGTTTAAATAAGATAAAATATGACTGAATTTGCAATTTTGTCGCGACGCATTTAGGTAAAGGGAAATGGGATATCTCTAACCGCTTGAAATGAGTTGTACGTAGCTCACAGAATAGAACCAATGTGTAATCATTATAAACATGAGACATTTAGAAGAATTTTTGTAGACTTAAGTAGTACTTATTGCTGTGGACAAGAGTTTAAATAATTTCGAAATTCTGAAGCTAAAACCACTCAGTCCAACAATGCGAAATGGCACTGTGTGGCATTTATTAGATATTTAACTGGTTAGAAAAAAATGCTGTCCACCTGATGGTCGACCATTTCCTCAGCTATTCAAGGAATAATTCTTCTCCATTTTATGCCTGTACGTACAAAGTATTTTATGCGTTGGTATGAATGCTCCCGTGGACTTGTTAGATATCCCGGTTATGGAGGTAGGTGCACCGCTAATTAATCCGCATAGACGCATGAGTGTAATGCATTTCCTACAATTACAGTTCGTTCATTAAAATGCCGGAGATGATATAACTCCTTGTTAGTGTGGCTCGGGCTCGGAGCGTTTTTCATTCGTTGCCAATTAGAAGGAATACGTATTTTATATAATTATGGAAACATCATTCATAAAATCGTCGGAAGGATGAACAAAAAGCAACAGACTATGGAACCGGTCCAACTCACCGACTTCTCTCTTAATAATACGTAATACGTATATACGTATCCCTGATGAAGAATTTTTACGTCCATAGCATAATGAAATAATAGCAACAGATAACAGTGACAATGGCAATGGCTGCATAAATATTGTAGTTACATATGAATGAACGAAGAGAGGATGTTGGAAGTAGATACTTGTCCTTCGATTTAATTACACATGAAGGAATCAAATCAATAATTGCTCGTGAGGAACTCGTAGACGTATTATTTATGCTGCGATTGAAGTGATTATTTAGGTAATTGATGAATTAACTGAATAGAGTGTATTGTAAACCAAACAAAAAAATCTTTTGGGTGTTTCATTCCCACCAGCCAGTAATGCTGATTGGCGGACAGTCCCTCTGGACTACGCTGGAAGGTAGGGCGGAAGGCCTTCTTCAGTCTCCTTTCAGGAATCGTGGGAATGGTTGGNCTAAATTATTTATTTAAAATACACAAGCTGTGTTAGTAAGTCAACCGTTTAAATAGGAAATCTATAATTATAATATGACAGGGTGAGACGACTTACCGTCTTCACTAACCCTGTCATTTCTACGTTCCGCAATTATCTAATAAGTTAATCTATGATCCTTCCTATCCTGAGCTAATCTTCGCATATCCCTAAAACTAGAACATCCCATATCCTTAACTATTTGCGAACAGTAATCTAATTTATCTCTACTCCTTTTAACTTATGTTTCTGCCTCTAGTATATTTCTAACTAGCCCTTCATGCCTGAGATGATGTTCCACCAATCCACCTCGCCTGTTTCTTATTGACCTCCATAGAGTCCTCCTCATTTCCAACCTTCTCTATCCACGGTATCCTCATACAGAGTCCCGCTTTAAACATACACTTTTAACAATCTTTTCCGAATTTCCGTTCGCGAGCATAGAAGTGACTTCTTTTTATTGAAGGCGACTGAACCCTGCACTATCCTCTGCTTTATATCCCTACTACTCCTTCCGTCCTGACTTATCTGACTTCTTAGATATCGACCAGCCACTTGTTCTAAGTTTTCGTCTCCTATCTTTTTCTCCTCTTGCATACCAGTATTTTTATTTTTATTTTATATATTTTCATACTATACTGTTTTGTCAAAATCGTTTCCATGTTATTTAAAGCTATCTCTAACTCCTTGCTAGATGCTAATACTGCTATATTATCTGTAGTGGTTCAGGCAAATGATGAGGATATAGTTGGGACGGTTAAAGTTGGCAAAGTCCACAATAAATTATCTGTGAGAATGGGCGTATCTTCTTTCTTGTTTCCACTTAGTTAGTGTCCGCTGCAATTCCTAAGTGGCATCTCTCTTATATATGTTTACGATATTAACTACAACGTCTGTCGTGAACAAAAATAGGCGTTCTGTCAGCAACGGCTCTAATCTAGTTAATAAGTTGAAACAAGAAAGTAAATGAAACAGTTTTATTGCTGACTACGCCAATTTTGAACGTTATAACTATACCATTGATAGAGAAAATTAGAAATGAGGAGATATTAAAAAGGGTAGGAAAATATCCATCTTACAAGAAAGATGGCAGTAAAAAAGTAGTAATTTGACTGTTACTTTAGATAGATATTAACTATTAACCAAAGAATTTGCTACAACATTAGTTGTTGACTAATATATTAACCATAAATTTTAGCTATTTCATAAAGCCGGTGCATGGTGCTTTATAAATAGTTGTTTATATAATGTACTCGAATATGTCAGGCTAATTACTGTGTCTACCGTCCAGCTGTCTCATAATATATTCTATTTTATTAAATCTTGAGAATTTCTGACCTGCAAGATCATTCGTGCAGTAAACGAGTGTAGTAGTGGTCTATATGTGCGGATGGATGAATGCAGTAGGCGAACGTCGGACAATTTGTACACACTAATTAAGCAAAACAAAGGATTTCGGTTGTCGGATAAGTGGCACAAGGATTCCCTCTTTACGAAGAAGTGATAATTCATGGGCTACCGAATGGGACAATTGGGGAAAATACATCACGGTCACCAAATCTCGAACCACATGAAAGGCCATTTTCACCACCACTTTCAATAGGCATATATATATATCATTACACTTATGTATAGGGTTGTTCGGAAAGTCATTTCGTTTTTTCCCGACAGAGGATTTAATTGTATTCTTTTGCACCCAACTTCACATTTAAGTCGTATAATTTTTATATGCTTTGAGAGCTCATATAGCAAGGCTTGTGTGTGAAAAATTCCAATTAATTCTACGCAGTAGTTTTTGGTTGGTGCCCTTTTAAATATGGAGAGCGATAAGCAGCATTTTCGACATATCTTACTGTTTTACTACAGAAAGGGTAAAAATGCTGTTCAAGCCAGAAAGAAATTGACTGATGTGTATGGAGAAGGTGTGTTGACAGTACGCCAGTGCCAGAACTGGTTCGCTAAATTTCGATCCGGCAATTTTGATGTCGAAGATGCACCACGTTCGGGAAGGCCGGTTGAAGCTGATAAAGACGCGATAAAGGCATTAGTTGATGTGAACCGGCGAATAACAACACGTGAGATCGGATTGAGGTTAAATTTATCAAATTCAACAGTTTATGACCACTTGAAAGGCCTGGGATTATCCTCGAAGCTCGATGTATGGGTTCCCCATGTTCTCACAGAGAGAAATCTGTGTCGCCGCATTGACGTCTGCGATTCGCTTCTCAAACGTCACGAAAATGATCCGTTTTTGAAGCGCATCATCACTGGGGACGAAAAATGGGTTGTATACAACAACGTCAAACGCAAGAGGTCATGGAGCAAAAAAGATGAACCGGCTCAAACCATTTCCAAAGCCGATATTCACCAAAAAAAGGTGATGCTGTCTGTTTGGTGGGATTTTAAAGGAATCGTTTTTTTTGAGCTTTTACCGGATAACACAACGATTAATTCGGAAGTCTACTGTCATCAGCTGGACAAACTGAATGATGCACTTCAACAGAAAAGGTCAGAACTAATCAACAGGAAAGGTGTAGTGTTTCACCAAGACAACGCGAGACCTCACACAAGTTTGGTCACTCGCCAAAAGCTTTTACAGCTTGAATGGGATACAATGCTACACCCACCATATTCTCCAGACCTGGCACCATCGGATTATTATTTGTTCCGGTCACTCCAAAATTTTTTAGACGGTAAAACCTTCACCTCAAATGAGGAGGTCAAAAACCTCCTCGATCAGTTTTTTGCCAGCAAAGACCAAAAATTTTATGAGCGTGGAATTATGCTACTACCAGAAAGATGGCAAAAGGTGTTGGACCAGAACGGTCAATATATAATTTAATAAAGTATTTGTTTATTATACGAAAACTGTCTTTCATTTCCAAAAAAAAAAAAACGAAATGACTTTCCGAACAACCCTATATAATTAAAACTGGACGATTTTATTGTGAGGGGCGTACTTAGGACGTTAAGCTACCGTTTGCGATAACCGATGTGCGAACATATAAATAAATAAAATCAAGTTTATCTATAGTTTTCCTCTTAACTTGTAGTGCTGGAATAAATTTGAATAAATGATGTAAATGTTCAGGTGGTAAGTTGTGGCATTCGTCTAAATTTGAACGTAAATAAATTGGATTCCTACACCATTTAGCTGACGCTGATTATTAAGAAAGTTACATTTGTTTTTTATTAGAACAAGAAATATTTAACTATATTGAAATTGTGATCCTCGGCCTAACTACGGCCCTTATACGATGTGCGAAAGACGTTACGAGCTGTACTTATAATTATTGTACTGGTTCTTGTAATATAAACAACTGATAAATGTAGTCTAGTATCTGCCTTAGACCAAAATTTTCTGTTGTTTCTTTGGATTACATCAAGACCTCATTATTTGTCACACCTTTAAATTAAATTTCTTTTCGTTCTTATATCCTTATATACGCAAAACTTTCTAAGGAAAGGTGTGAATTCAATTTATTCTCAAAACACATAAAATTTATGCTGTAAATCTTTTCCTTTTACCGTTATTTCATCAACGTTGTTAATTGTCGCGATTGTTTTGTAAGAAAACCCATTTCTTTTCGGTAAAAGTGTTTATTATTCTTCGCGTTCATATATATGTATTGATCAGCAAGCAAAGGTGTTAATGATACATGGTCGGGAAGTGTTAATTTTTATACAACCGCCACATTGTTCTCCATAGTGATCCTCGCCGACCTCGTCGACCTACCGGTAATCTACTGTATGCGATTTCTTTCTCATAAAGGTGCAAATAGATACAGCGAGACGTGTATTAATTAAGAATTGTTGTTGCATCCAGCAGCTCGATCTTGTTATAAATGCCATGTCCTTCAGCTGCCCGATCGGAAGATTCGCATACCTAATGAATCAGGCAGTCACAGTGTGCGTTTCATAATGGACAACAATCTCGTTTTTAACTTACTGCTTCGCTATAAATATTTATATTATGTATTATGCAGGTATTAAAAGAAGTGACCAATTTCTCATTAAATGAGAATAATAATTCAGTTCTGTCAAATAGAACTCTGTAGTATTTCCCGTAAATATTACAATCGTTTAGGGGATTTTGGGGTTGAATGTGAAGTCCGTTTTTATGTATTATGTTAGGATTTTTTTAAGGACGAAAAATGGACGAATTGAAAATTGAGCTGTTAGTACTTATACAAGGTGTAACAGTGCTGAAGTTTAGAGGGTGTACACTACAAGAATTAAACCATCGCATGATGAGTTCAGCAAGGTGGTTTAGGGCCAAAAAATATTTTTAGAAAAGCACAATTCTTCTCTCTTCTCTTTTTTATGTGTCAATATCGTGCTCTTCGTTTTTTTCCCCACCCTTTTCCTTCCTTGTCCTTATTCACATTATTTTCCACATTCTTGTATGCTCACATTTTTCTAGGACATGTTGTAGTGTTTCCTCCTCTTTCTTACACATTCTGCATAGTCTTTCCTTTTCTGGTAGCCAATATTCATTCGTATTGTATTGTTGAATTAATTTATTGAATTGTACATCGATTGCCTTAAATCATATTATTCGAAGGAAATCGCAACTATAGATGCCTGTCTCGAATACTTTGGCTCTGATATTAAATATTAACGAAATTTTCGACATTCCTGACTTGGTTAATTGGGCACGCAATCAAATAATTAAATCACAAGAAGTTGAGAATGTCGTGGCGTGGAGGGTTGAACAAAATGAGAACTATGTTCTGATGAGGTGCTTGACGCGGTTGATCCGCGTATTTGACGTCAAACAATTAGGGGTCCCGAGTGGCTTCAATAGCCGTAGAAATGGGAAGCGTAATGGTGACTTAAAGGTCGAGAAACAACATTTCCGTGGAGCTGGAGTTTACGAAGTTTACACGTACGTAGGAATATGGTCTTGGGGGTAATTCGATAGGAGGGTCGAGGTAAATGTAACCGTTCCCTGGTAAACCTGTCAATTAAAACATGATACCGCCAATCTAATCAGAAACGTAGTTTTGCCCTTTAAGGGGAATCAATATTAGCGATCACTTTGTTATAATTAGATTTTATTTATCCATTAATTTATTGACAAATGCCAGACACTATATGAAACATTCGACAGCGTTTCTTTGGTTCATTTCCTGGAAGTTAATATTGTAATGTTCGTGGGTTTAACAAAATTAACTTCTAAGACTGATAAAGACAAAAACTATTTATTTACACTAATATAATATTGGCTATAATAACTATTCCCTGCGCTATTTATTTCACTGCTATCACTGTCAATTTATTTCTGGATTCACTTCTGCAACGGTCAATTTATTTCTTCTTATCGCGGCTATCGTCTCTTCCTTTAAATACTCTTTTGTTAACTTTCGGGCACCTTCTGGAAACGTCCGGATAGTTTCTTTTTTTCTTTTAACTGTTTCACTGCTTTCCCAGAACGCAGGTACGACACACACATTTACAAATACGGCGCACATGAAGAAAGGCGCCCGCGGCTAGTCGGCGAATCGATAAGCCGTTCACGCACACGTGTGCCCGATCGCACACAAACACACTCGTGCTCGCTACAATATGAACATTTATAAGAATCATAACAATCGATTGAAAATTAATAGCGCAACAATTACCTGGGTCCAATGTAGCATACTGACTGATATAAATTCGCGGTTCTATGCTAACAAATAGGGTTGCTGATTTCCGATGTTGCTCGCAAAACTATCTCAGTTCAATAATAAATATAAAAGATATATTGACGGCGCCCTGATTTTTAATTTATTAAGTAACAGTAACACTGAAACTTCTTTACAATAAATTTTCTAATTTATTTTTGCACAACAAGAACTCACTCGCTATTACGAATGTTATGCGGTGTACCAGTTATTCAAAAGCAGTCGGTTACCGTAATAAAATGACGATAATTAAGATCTTCGTTCATCGAATCTGTTCTATAATTTATTGTTCGAAATATTCATATATATACATCCATATATTGTAGATGTAGATATACCTGCCTACGCATTGTATAGTTTGCCGTACATCAAAAGGAAACTCAGTCGGAATACTGTAATTACGTATATGTGACTAATTATTATCCATTTTAATTAATGGACCCAGTATAAGATATACGTGCATAATTTAGACCCCTTGCCGTGACTGATCAGTATTTTCAAATGTCCGGCATGTATAGGAGGCACATCATGTGTAGTGGGTTATTACGTCAAATTAAGACGCTGCAGGTGGTTCAGCTAGTAGATACCTTTCAATTCCATGGAATGATTATTTATTTTTTAACCAATACTCAACAAAGGTAGCCTACCAGAATAATTACCAAAAAAATTATTGAGAGAGTACGTTTGGGTCATAGACATAATGTGTCTGTAGGAATCAATGCATTGTAATGTTCGTAGGTTTAACAAAATTAACTTCTAAGACTGATAACGGCAAAAACTTTTTATTAACACTAATTATTAAAGAACTTAAGAACAGTATTAAATTATTGCTAAACTTATGTTATTAATTATTCTATTTATTTACACTACTGTTGATATATCACTATTGACTCCGCTGTTTATTAAACAACTGATAAATGTAGTCTAGTATCTGCCTTAGACCAAAATTTTCTGTTGTTTCTTTGGATTACATCAAGACCTCATTATTTGTCACACCTTTAAATTAAATTTCTTTTCGTTCTTATATCCTTATATACGCAAAACTTTCTAAGGAAAGGTGTGAATTCAATTTATTCTCAAAACACATAAAATTTATGCTGTAAATCTTTTCCTTTTACCGTTATTTCATCAACGTTGTTAATTGTCGCGATTGTTTTGTAAGAAAACCCATTTCTTTTCGGTAAAAGTGTTTATTATTCTTCGCGTTCATATATATGTATTGATCAGCAAGCAAAGGTGTTAATGATACATGGTCGGGNGAGGTGTTTAACTACTTTCCCAGAACGCAGGTACGACACACACATTTACAAATACGGCGCACATGAATAAAGGTGACCGCGGCTAGTCGGCGAATCGATAAGCCGTTCACGCACACGTGTGTCCGATCGCACACAAACACACTCGTGCTCGTTACACTATTATGCGGTAATCACCAATCCATCCGTTTCTAAAAGCAATACTAATAAGGATCTTCCGCCCTGCTTTCCGGCTTTTACTTCACAGTCTAAAGACGGAGGGACTCGCCAGCATTACGTAGTGGGAATGAAGCATTCAAAAGTTTAAAGTTTCTATTGTGTGCTATATAGTTCGCTGTGTATCTTCGAAATTTAGTTGAAGAGTTAAAGTACAGATAGGCACTTATTTGAAGTACAGTTTGAAGGCCATTTATCTTAAGAGATGATGAGCAGAGACAAGTGTACCGGTTTATCTGAAATGACATTTGACTGACTGCCATCAATCTGATGGTCCAAATAGAAAGAGTCACTCTAGGTTTTAAATGCGTATACTATATATATGTATATTGACAAAAACGCATATATACATGGGTATCTATACGTGGTATGACAAGGAACGATGTTTTAATAGTATTATTTTTCAGGGTCTCTTCATGCTGCCGCGATGGGGTCACGTTTGTACATAAATATCGGCAACATCGGCAGTGTGGGAATGCACACACGAATTCCATAACAATGTTAATAGATTATTCAAACGCGAGCATGTTAAAGAAAGCCACTGCTGATACATATCTCTGAACATGCAACATTAAAGAATTTTAAAACGATCGCACATTTTGTTTAGCTGTGTGCGGTGCACTGGATGAACATTAAATGACAAGCAAAGTAAAAGAAGATGCATTTTCGATCGAGTAGTATTGTAAAAAAATGTGGTAACACTACATTTCGAATGCTTCTAACCTTATCTTTCCTACCGCGCCCACCATCCATGTTTCGCACCCGTACAGCGCCGCGCACCAAACATACACTTTTAACAACCTTTTTCGAATTTCTAAGTTAATCATTCGCGAGCATAAAAGTGACTTCTTTTTATTGAAGCGACTCGATCCTGCGCTATCCTCTGCTTTATATCCCTACTACTCCTTCCATCCTGACCTATCTGACATCCTAGATACCTAAAATCGGCTACTTCTTCGAATTTTTCGCCTCCTATCTTTATATTCGCAGTTCCCTACTTTTCCTTCCCTTGCATACCAGTATTTTAGTTTTACTTTTATTTATTTTCATACAGTACTAATCTGTCAGTACCGCTTCCATTTTATTTAAAGCTATCTCTAACTCCTCCTTGCTAGATGCTAATACTGCTATATTATCTGCAAATCTAAGCATACTAATCTTTTGCCCTTGCACATCTATCGCTACAGTTGTACTGTCTTTAATGATGTTGATGGCGTCTTCGATGTGTAGTTTTAAAAGTAGCGGTGACAGTGTGCATCCCTGCCTGACTCCCTTCCTAATATCTCCTTCTCTACGTTGTTGTTCTTTGATTCTTGCTTTTAAAGCTCAACCTTTGTATTAGCATATTTCGAAAATAAGTTGTGCGGATGTGTTCTTGTCGCTACAAAAAAGGATGAAGGAATACGCTTTACAAATAAGTAATTCAGTCGCATAATGCGCATAATATTTTGGTTCTAAGTGACAATATAATTGACATATGCATTCCTAATTGTACAATTTGATATATTTGATATGTGTAGGGTTCCTATTCACAATTTATTAATCGGTAGGCGAAAGGGAACAATGCAAACTTAATATGAACCTTATCTTTTTTTATTATTGCCACTGGCGTGTACAAACTCGAATTGTTCCATAAATCATGCTCTAGTAAATGAAGAAAATTTCTCATTACTTCAGTAGGCAATTTGCAGGCGGCATTATGACAGGAATAATGGAAGGTACAGAAACCCGTAATTTAGTGTTTTCGTTCACTTAACTGCGTTCATAAGCTAACTGGCACGCACTAATTATAACGCATTTGTCAACGTTTAAGCAACCTAATTAAATTTTCACAATGGATGGAAATGTAATTTACTCCACGTCATTCTTTGTTCTGTAGAAGCGGCCAAAACCGAATTGAAAAACGAAAAGTCAAATCTTAACACTTACAAAGTAGTGGGAGCAGATATTTACTCTGAATTGACACCCAAGTGAGTGTATCTTCAACTTAACTCAGATGTTTAAGGTTCTACCTTGCAAGCAAGATCATTATCAATAGGTCGTCACTCCTAAGACTATACTAGAATAAAGATTCGGGCTATAGGACGGTGGTCCAAGTGAACTATTCTGTCCAGACGTTTCGTCGGCTACTGCGGCTAACATTTTCAGTGGTAGTCACTGTCGAGACTTCGAGATATAATCTACGTTCACGTTGTCAACGAAGCACTACCACTGAAGATGTCAGCGGCAGTAGCCGACAAAACGTCTGGACAAAATAGTTCATTTAGACCATGGCCCTATAGCCCGAATCTTTATTCTACTATGGATTCCGGCCGTGAAAGCTTTTGTTCTTATATAGTCCTAAGACTGTTTGGACACGCACCTCCATTCTTTTCAATCCTGAGCTAATCTTTGGATTTCCCTTAAAACTAGAACATCGCACATCTTTAACTATTCGTGAACAATAATCTAGTCTAGGTCTACCTCTACTCCTCTTAACACCTGTTTCTTCTTCTAATATGTCTCTCAACAAACGTCTTTGTTTTCCTAAATTCTTAAGAAGTCCGATGCTGGCAATATGTTCAAATTCTGCTTGTCTACGTCTCTTGCTGTTACATATCAATTAGCGTAATGTTATTCCTTTTTCTTTATTGGTGTCCGCTGCAATTCCTACCTGGTATCTCTTTTCTATGTTTACCATATTCCCTATTTCAAGAAGTTGGAGATATGCCCCTTCCCTTTATAAGGATGCGCCGTAGCATAATTCCAAATTCAATCATATTTGTCTGNGGTCTACCTCTACTCTTCTTAACTCCTGTTTCTTCTTCTAATATGTCTCTCAACAAACGTCTTTGTTTTTCTAAATTTTTAAGAAGCCCGATGCTGGCAATATGTTCAAATTCTGCTTGTCTACGTCTCTTTCTGTTGCATATCAATTAGAGTAATGTTATTCCTTTTTTTTTTATCAGTGTCCGCTGCAATTCCTACCTCGCATTTCTTTTCTATGTTTACGATATTACCTATAACGAGTACTGTTCGTTTCAAGAAGTTAGAGATATGCACCTTCCCTTTATTAGGATGCGCCGTAGCATAATTCCAAATTCAATTATATTTGCGGAGCTCATTTCTCCACCGATCATCGAGAGAGAACTAGACAAAACTGTACAGTACCATTTGCAAAATTATTTAAAGTGCCTCGCAAAAATTTAATAATACGCTTTATTTAAAAGCATATTTAGCCTAAAATAATAACAAGTGAATTAACGTAACGTTCTACACACCTATAAAACTTTTGCTTTGTTTTCTATTGTTAATTTATATACATTTTTGTTTTAAGAAATTGCTAAACATTTTCGTCTAGTACTGTACAGTTCTAGCCGATCTCCTAAGACCGCCCATCGAGAGCTCTGCTCGTTCAAGCTTGTT
>NW_020442461.1:2632724-2646836 GCF_000699045.2 Agrilus planipennis | reverse complement strand
GTTTTAAGAAATTGCTAAACATTTTCGTCTAGTACTGTACAGTTCTAGCCGATCTCCTAAAACCGCCCATCGAGAGCTCTGCTTGTTCCAACTATTTCTGTCTTGCTCACACCTAGTGTGTATTCTATCTGTCTTCGCGCAGATTTCTTCAAGGTCACAATTCTAACAAATTGAAATAGACTGTAAAAGTAGGTGTTCTGTCAACAACCGCTCATCATCATACCGTTGTTTTGAATTCATTTTTACTTTAACTAAATACATATTTGTTGTATAGACACCTACATAAATACTACCGAATAATTTTTCATGTCATCAATATTTGTATGATAAGCAGGTTTATGTACCTAGTTTGTTAAAATCGAACAATATTTATTCATAAACCGGTAAACACAATGGACTGTTATTTTTCGATGTTTCACAACGTTTTAACCAGTGCTTCTGTTGTAACGAAAATTGCTATTTACATTCGACTAATATGCTACACTGCGGTAATATGATAAATAATTTACTAAATTGCAGTAACGTTTTAAAAAACAAAGGATGCTTTGGTTTGACTATTGAATTGTTTATGAATGCACCAGCCGGTAGGTTTATTATGAATCGAAAATTTGAAAATATTTAATAAAATAATACTTAAAATATGAACTCGCTATTGTTTAAAAACAAATAATATTCAAATAATACAGTAGTGAATTAAATGAGTCCAGATTGCTACGTTATTTGACGCAACGCATCGACATTATTCAATCGTTGAATATTTGTCCTTCAGTATTAATTTACATTTACTTGTGAAGCAAAAGGAAAAATAATAATAATACTGCAAAAGCAACAATATGTAGGTAAACTAGATGTCATTGCTCTGCTAATAAAAGAAAAATAGGAAAACCGAAGGAAACTCATTACCTACAAATAAAAACCTAATTAACAAAAACTTCTTCTCGGAAGTCATTTAGAAATGTTGAAGATAGTCAATTCAACTTTTCAAAGAAGAAGTCATCAGGCTAACTAACGATAAGTAAGAAAGAAGCAGAAATCGTGTCAATGTGTACATTCTAAGATAGCGATTAATGTCAAGAAACTCCATTACGACGAGTTTCGAGAGGGAGAAGCGCTTTAATATCATTACTAATGAACTAAGCTTCTGTTCAAGGAAATAACTACTCTTGTAGTAAGCTATAAATGTAATCATGGGGCCGGCTAATGATTAAGGCATATTTTCCATAGAATTAAACGAAAACGTATCATCACACAGCTGACTACAACCTATAACTTACCAAGACAACGAAAGATTGTATGAAACGGTTATATTAGTAAGTAGAGGTAGTGCAGAATCTCATGAACACTGTCCTTGAACTGCGCAGTGACACAACTCCGCCCATTTATCTGCAGCTCCATTTCTGGTTGTGTATCGAAACACAACCGAGATGGAATAAGGTCCGTCTCAAGAAATTTTGAACTAGCTATAGCTGACAAACGTAGTGCTGGTCACATCACAGTAGATAATTAATTTTAAAATATATTTAATTTATTCGTACGTCAGCTACTTTTCTTTTTATTACAATTCTGTACCCAAAAGGATTGGAAAATTTCCGTTACTTATTTGTCGAGCCATTTTCTAATAGCCTTGACGTTTTATAAAATGCCTAAATACTTCTTCCTACAGTATACGCNTAATTTATTAGTACGTCAGCTACTTTTCTTTTTATTACAATTCTGTACCCAAAAGGATTGGAAAATTTCCGTTACTTATTTGTCGAGCCATTTTCTAATAGCCTTGACGTTTTATAAAATGCCTAAATACTTCTTCCTACAGTATACGCATACATACTCGTATGTATTTAAAAAAAATTGTAGAGCATCCGGTGAGAGTCTCGCAAACCGTTTTCCATTTAAAAGCGCTAGGTGATATGATACAAACGCATTAGTAGACAGTAGTAAGTGGAATCACACTAAATTGATAATTAGTGCAGTTGTGTGGTTTGTTAGAAAGGGTCGTCATGGTCGCGCTCAATCGCCCATGCGTGGTACTGCCCATGGTAATGTTGTAAAGTAATTGATTTCCTTTCGACTATTTGTATTTATGTAACCGTTCTTTTCGTAATTTAATTGTGTTTAATCTGCGTTTTTCTGTAATTAGTTGTGCCATCGAATTGAATCAATGCGTCGGGCTGATGAAATTATCGCTTTGTAAAATGTGAAAATAACAGAATAACAATGGGTAGCGCGAAATCCCGGTCGGATATTTATCAATCACGAACATCAGCGGTGAATGATAATTAAATAGAAACAATAGGAAATGTTAATCGAATGAAGGTGTAGCACGTATCTCATAATTTACAATTCTGATAACAGACAATAATCACTTTTCATTGGAATATTTAGAAATGTTTTAATTTATGCAGTAGATTGAGTGGGGAACATTTTTTACACACAAAATTTAAATGAACATAATAATATTGTTCTGCCTTATCAAACAAAAGGGAAAATGTCAGAGAACTGGCATAGAACAGTGACCTGCTTCACCACCCTAACTCACTTGTGACGCTGCTGATGATTGATTGGTCGTTCGAGCCCATTTGAATCTTAATTCTCACTATTTATACGAATGCTTAATTGGTATAACAAAGTTGTAGTGTATCCTACTATATAAAAATTTGTGTTTGAGAAAATTGACGTTCAAACAAGACTCAGGCTGCGGATGAAAACAGTATTGATCTACATAAATAATTATAAAACACTTGTAGATAACTGTGAAAAAATTGATTCAAATAACAAAAGACGTTTTGCACTTAATAGTTAAAACAAAATGAAACTGTGCTACAAGTTTTTATTGTTTCTTATCTTTTAGAACAATAAAGTAGTGGCGGTTATACAAACGGTCATATAATAAAAATTTCGCGAATGGTCACTCAAGGAGACAATAAAACAAAGAGGCAACTTTCACATCATAACCTAAATTTTATATTTTATTGCGCTACTACGATAAAATTTACCGTTTCGCACAAATAAAGTTTAATTTACATTGCAACAAAAACTAAACACAAAACTCATCCCTCTTTAATTTTATTTACGTATTATTCCTAAAAGATCAGAAATATCTCCAGCTGTATACGAACAGCGTTTAATACCTTTTATAAATAATCTTAAGACGACCGGCATTTTTAATCCAGTGTGCAAGTCCTAAAAAAACTTGGGTGCAAAAGTAACAAAAGACGTACTACAATTATTACTAAGGCGTCCGTCTCCTCAATAATAGAAAAGCTACCGTTTACCCCAGTTTCTCGAACAATAGAAATAGAGACTGCTCTCTTCCGAGAACGTTTTCTAGGTAACACCAATTCGACAGGCCCCAAATATTCCTCAGGACAAGTGTTTACGTAGAACTAAATAATTGAGCCATCGGATCAGTTCTCAGCCTGCTGCTGGACCTGTCATAAACGAGGGATTGTTGAGGATTTAAAAGTGGCAGAATACGATCATTTACTTATGGATGTAATTTACTGCCGGTGTGTAAATGCAGATAAATTATTATTGAACCGTAAAAGGGCCGACCAAGTCGAATATGTATGAGGGGTTGTTAGATATTTAGGTCGGGGTTATTTTATTGCTAGTTTTGTTATTTTATTACATGACCGTAAGACGGCTACTTGTCGGTAGAATTTTTGGGTCTACCTTTTGCTACTGTCCGACCAATTAAGTCGTAAAATTTTGGAAAGTTTCTTTTACGGTTTATGGATCGCCCATCGAATCATCTTTCATGACTGTAACTTTATTACCTGTAATATATCGAAGTAGAAAAGGTATTATTGTAGCTCTATTTTATATGAAAGGCAAAATTGCTCATTATAAACGGCTCAGTAAAATACAGAAAGAAAAATACGTTGCCTTCTGCAAATGTTCACAGAAAAATTGTGTAAGTTTATGGATATGGTAGGTAACATTTTCGAAATCGAATGAGTGCACAATTTAGCATAAATTATGCTACATATTTTGCATTGACAATGTTAATGTTGTTGATAAGCATGACGCACCGTAAAACACAAACCATCACAGTTAGATTAAATCAAGTTGCGTTAAATTATTTTAGAAACTTCTAGTGCGATTGACTACGCAGAATAGAAGTTATTAGTAATTACACAGGTCTGCGATAAAAAAGTTTTTTGTATAAATTTATCTTAAGTATATAAATGTTGGTCTATATTTTGCAAATATAAACTTTGTTTTCATTTTTATTTATGTACAATTGTACAGTGTCCACTAAAAGTAAATACGAATTTACGTTAACGTTATTATCTCAAATCACAATTTCCAAAATAAATTGCATTTGCTCCATACTGCAATTATACATCCAACTATTAAAATGTTTTTAGGGTTCCGCACCTTAAAGAGAAAAAGAAACCCTTATTGTCCGTCAGTTTATCTGACTGTCTGTCTATCAAGAACATTTTTCTCAAGGTATCAAGTTGGAATTAATACCAAATGCTCAGATTTTCAATCTCTTGGGGCTATGAAAAAATCAAACCTTTTTTCGTTGATTTAGATCACATTCGGAAGGTGAAAAACTGGACACCAAAAATGTTTTGAAAGTGAATTACTCTAAATAAATTATTTAAAAAGTATTTTCTTTAGTAGGGATATAAAGCAGAGAATAGCNTTCAAACGATTTCGCTCTATTAAGAAAACGAAAAAGATCTGCAAGTGACACACATTACCTCTCCGAACGAAAAGGGCGATAACCAATATACATACATAAGTAATTCCTTATAAGGAACATCGTTGGGAGGGTTCTTTTTAAGCGGAACTGAACAATACGATAATTATGTAAAGTGTTTATTTTGTCTAACAATTCATTCGTATGGAAAATTTATTTTACGAAAGGGCCAATGCCCTACGGAAATACATACTCGATTTAATTACAGAGGAAATAATATTCAGATTTACGCGGTCGTTATTTTAACGCAATTTTTTTTTATTGTTTGTTCCAGGTTGCTTCCAAAAGCTTTAGGCATATATCTAATAACGGTCGCAAATTTTAACTTAGAAGAATAAAGGATTTCTAAAATTTCATCAGATTTTATTAAGCACTTAAAAAGCTAAGAAAAATTTTTGAAATTGTATCGGTTGTATAATAACCTCTCATAATATTAGATATATTCTAAAAATGTTGATACGTATTCTACGTGGTAGAAAACAATTGGAAATAGTAGACGGGTCTAAATGTCTACATTCGGGTGTATATTTGGTTGCATAGGTACTATCGGATAACCATTAAATATTTACTTGACAGTACACATTTTATATAATTATTGAAAAATGTGAAGGATGATGAAGTACAACACACTAAAGGCATATGGCGGGCACTATTTGAAGTACCATGCACCATCGACAATGGTATCGTCCAAACGTTACGATTAGGTAATTGGTAAAACTAATAAATTAATATAGAGATACACATCTATTGGAATTTTTCATAGATGGTTATCTCTGTCACGAGTATCTCGCTGTAATATAATACTAATTTTATTTGTTTGCCTCTTTTGTTACGTACGTGGAGAATTCGCCTGAAGTGAATTTGAATTTATTTATAAATGATTATCAAGTAGCTGTCGCTGCAAATTTATTTGTTATTCATCTCGCAGACAGTTGCCAAGTCGTTGGCACTAGCAATATGGAGTTTAATGTATTCTACGGTATTTAATGGATTTGTCCTTCATCTTGTCATCTCAAGACGTTTGTGCATAAAGCTTTTTTCTCAAACGAAGCAATACGATTTATGCATTGGTACCATAAATCAATTCTTTAATTAATTGTAATGCGTACTGTCTCTGTCAACTGCGGGCTTTAAAATCAGAACTATTTCATTTTTATTTATGTACAATTGTACAGTGTCCACTAAAAGTAAATACGAATTTACGTTAACGTTATTATCTCAAATCACAATTTCCAAAATAAATTGTATTTACTTCATACTGCAATTATACATCTAACTATTAAAATGTTTTTAGGGTTCTGCACCTTAAAGAGAAAAAGGAACCCTTATTATCCGTCTGTTTATCTGACTGTCTGTCTATCAAGAACATTTTTCACAAGGTATCAAGTTGGAATTAATACCAAATATTCACATTTGCAATCCCTTGGGACTATGAAAAAATCAAACCTTTTTTCGTTGATTTTGATCACATTCGGAAGGTGAAAAACTGGACACCAAAAATGTTTTGAAAGTGAATTACTCTAAATAAATTATTTAAAAAGTATTTTCTTTAGTAGGGATATAAAGCAGAGAATAGCGCAGGGTCGTGTCGCCTTTAATAAAAAGAAGTCACTTCTATGCCCGCTAACGGTTTATTTAGAAAAGTACGGGTGCGAAACATGGACAGTGGGCGCGGCGGAAAAGAAAAGGTTAGAAGCTTTCAAAATGTGGTGTTATAGGCGAATGATGAGGATAAAGTAGGTAGAAATGAAGAGGTATTAGAAAGAATAGGAGAACAGAGGACTCTATGAGTCAATAAAAAATAGGTTAGTAGGACACCTTCTCAGACATCTCAAGGTCTAGTCAGAGACATATTAAAGGCAGAAACAGGAGTTAGGAGGGGTAGAAGAAGACCTAGGTTAGATTAGTGTTCGCAAATAGTTAAGGATGTGAGCTGTTCTAGTTTTAGGGAAATGCGAAGTTTAGCTCAGGATAGGAAAGAGTGGAGGTACGTGTCCAAACAGTCTTAGGACTGACAACCTTATGATGATTTTCTTTAGGTAACAAAGTAGGTATGTTTGAGCTTTAAAAGCCACCCTTATCATTTTTTGAGGGAATGAATATGTTTTCTCTGGATCTTGATAAAAATTTTCAAAAACATCTGGACCCCACCCAAAATTACTTGTCGACCCCTGATCTAGATTCATGAAATTTGGCAAAAAGTAATGTCTTATAGCACAAGTACAGGTAAAAATACAAAAATCGTAAATTTGTAAGGACTAATCTTGTAGTTATACGTTTAGATGATCTGAAGAGAGTAAACTTAAAACATACTCGGAAAACACTAGAAAAATCTTCGAATGGTTCTATTTACATATGCATCTGCAAGTTTTTTTAAAGGAAATAATTACATTAGCCAGTGAATGTTTGATGTGAGCCCTTCTGAAAAGCGTTTAATGCTTTAATATTTCCGTCAGTGCATTTCCCATGCTTGTCGTTTTCGTTTGTGATTTGTGTTCTTGCGTGGAGCATTTTTCGCAGCTGATTACCATAAAATATGGATTTTACGGTAAGCAGGCCTTTCTCTCTCTCTCTCTCTCTCGCTTCTCAGCAGCGAGCAACGTTAGGACCCTTTTCTTCTTAGTAGGCTGTTCGCTCTTCTCGACGGCTCTTGCTGTAAAACACGATCAGTTTTACAATGTACTTCGGCTTGCCCGGATTTTAATAAATTCCAAATTTCATTGTCGGTGGTTTTATTTATGGCCACTTTATATAGGCCGCCATAAAAAAATATCGCCCGGTGTCGGCCATATTGCGGCCACTTTTCCTCGGTGGTTAGAATTTTTGCCTTTTATGTTTACAAGAAAGCGACGGTCGTTCTTGAAATACGAGATCATCCCGTCCATTTCGTCCGGGCATTACTTTATCATAATACTTTTAATTAATGGAATATATTCAGAAAAGGACCTATCTACATAATGTTATGATCAAAAAGTTTAAAAAAAATCTTACATATACTTTTTTGGCATACAAAGGATTTCAAGGATGACGGAATTTATACAAAAAACACGGTATTTCTTAAATTACAAAAGGACAAGTGCGATAAGGAGTGAGAATCACCTTTTAGAATATAAATAAGTTACAGTTTTTACATCAGTGGTTATAATTAATGTTCACAGAGCCTTTGTTTTAATGATCTATTTGTTTGTCCGATGTAGACCTTGCTGTGAATGAAAGGTCTAACATTAAAATTATAGATAGTTATCTAATATTGCTATTACTTATATGTAGAATCTCCATTTTAAAAAAAGAAGTACCTCTTCAATTACAGTGCAAACCCTTTATAACGTCACTCGATTTAACGACAAACTCCTTAAAACATCGAAATTGCTTTACTTTGGTTGGTTTACATTGTTTTCTACACAATATTATACTCTATATAGCGTCACGCTCACTCTATTTAACGACAACAATGCGGCATTATAAATCATTAAGTAGTACATTCTAAGTTGCCGAAATAGATAAGAACTGCAGCTGTGTACGTTGTTGAAGAAGACGATCCTGTCCCTCCACCAAGCATCAAACAAGCACTTGATGCAGCGAAACTATTAAAAAAATACTTTTTATATAATCAAATTGATCCAGCAGTATCTCAAGATATGAGTAAGATACGTAACAAAATACAATTAAAATATTGGAGCAGCAAAAAACATCAGACGAAGATAACAGGCTATACGCAATGTATGAATAATAATGTTCGTGTGCAAAATGTGTACTATATTGGTAAATGCATATTGTTATAGAATAGTAAAATAATATTTTTTATTTCTCTTCATTTAACGACCACTCTTTATAACGCCGAAAAATGTTCAGTCCCTTAAGTGTCGTTATATAGAGTTTACACTGTATTTCGAAAACGTCTAGTTAAATGCATGTTTTCTGGAGTAGTTAGAGATAACTTAACATTATTTTCTCTCATTCTTTTTTTGTTAAAGGTCTATGTAATTCCATAGCGGTCAATAACATTAAACGAGCTGATGTTAGAATAGATTTAGCATTGTTTGTGTGTTGTAATTCCTATAATGCGTTGCTGATTTCTTTCAATTAGCCTTAATTAAAGCAAAGTTGTGTCGTTTATGATACACCCGGTTCGGTCGGTCACTGTTTCAATGCTTAAACATCGCAGCTACCCGAGAGAATAACGTTAACGGTTTTATTAAATTACAGAGTTCCCTTCTCTCACGGTTAGAATCAAGCCGCCCGCTTGTCTAACAAACACATCGTTTCTCTGTTAATTGTTCGATACACATATTTGCGGTTCGTTACAGTATCATAATCATCGAACGTCTCTGATCTCGGGTTTGAACTATAATTACGCTAATTAATGCTCCAAATGGGGGTTGCATTCTGATCGATATTCAAGTCCTCCCTGTATACACACTCTGTAGTGCCGGTAGTCGCGTCGTATCCGATGATAATTATATCGACGGAAGGGCTACGTTGTAATTTATTATTTCAATAATTAAAAAGGATTACAATGTCGGAAACGTGAAAGAAAACGACAAGAGTTTTAATGGTAGGTATCGAATCGCCGACGAATAATTATAATATAATATAACTAACTGGAGCTCTTCAGTTTTATTAATTAATAATGGCTCTGGAAACGTAGAAATTAATAGTGAAATTGAAATAGTGGTAGATACGTTGTAAAACCTCTCGTTTGCGTAATGATGAAATCGAAAGTATTTTTACGACTATTAAAACCGTATACGTAATGGGAACGAAAAAGCGACTGTAGTTTCTAGAAGAATTTTCCGATTGCTGAAATATAATCAATTTAGAAGAAACTAAGGATTTCACTATTATAAATACCCCTCATGGTCCTTTTCGTCCCTTTGGTGCGTAAATTACAATGAGTTAACTATGCATATGTTTGCTATTCCCTGAGAGTAGGTACAGTGGTTGGGTAAGGTTAGGTTAGGTTCACTTAAAGAAAGGTACACGATACCAAATCGATGTGCACGGACAGTCCTCATGAGCGTAAATGTTGGAAGTTATTGCCATTGATCGGAAACATCTGAGGGTAAACGATCGGCCGTATTCCGAGGACTTACGCTGTACCTTTCTCTAAGGGAACGGACAATACCTTCGATCCTTTTGTCCTTCTGCGATCAACAGTTCATGTAAATCATGGTATTAATTAAAATCTGCCCGATGATTGCTTATTGTTTTGGATGGAATCAGGTCATCGATTTTAATGCATTCCGTTTGCAATTACACGGTGGTCTACAGAAGATGTATCATTACATACCGTTGACGTCTCGGCGTCTGTCGTTATAGCGTCGTAGCCGTGATTGGCGATGACGTCGCTACCGACGACGCGATAATTGATCCCTTATATACAACAAGCGTCGTATCCCTACGTGACCCAGTTATTGACTTTATGCACCTTTAATAATACGGGGCACCATGACAAACATTGATTACATGTACGTAAGTACCTGCTGTCGCGATAAGAAATTTAAAGCTTGATACCTCCGTACAGAAATTTTTATTTTCAAGCGAAATAATTTTTAGTATGTGCGCAATGTTTTTTTATTTCCTATGTAGGTATTTGTGCAGATATAATTTTGTAGTGAGCAAGAGTGTGTTTGTGTGCGATCGGGCACACGTGTGCGTGAGCGGCTTATCGATTCGCCGACTAGCCGCGGGCACCTTTCTTCATGTGCGCCGTATTTGTAAATGTGTGTGTCGTACCTGCGTTCTGGGAAAGCAGTTAAACAGTTCAAAGAAAAGATAAACCATCCGGATGTTTCTAGAAGGCTCCCGAAAGTAAACAAAAGTGTATTTGAAGGAAGAAATGATCGCCGAGAAAAGTAGAAATAAATTGACCGTTGCAGAAGTGAATTCAGAAATAAATTGACACTGATAGAAGTGAAATAAATAGCGCAGTGAATAGTGATATATCAACAGTAGTGTAAATAAATAGAACAATTCATAACCTAAGTTTAGTAATATTTTAATACTGTTTTTAAATTCTTTAATAATTAGTGTAAATAAATATTTTTTGTCGTTATCAGTCTAAGTTAATTTTGTTAAACCTACGAACATTACAATATACAACTGAGTAAATGTACTAACTAAAGATAACGTTAAGTGGAATTGACTTATAAAATTTACGACTGCTTTACAAGGCTTATTCAGTTACGAGCTTTTCCAACTATTGTTTTCAACCAACTAAAAGTTAAAATAAAATCGCAACAAAGTACATTGATGTACAAAAAAAAAAATAAAAGTAAAAGCACATTTTACTGTCAGCCAGTCTTACTGAAAATGTAAATATAGTTACCTACTAAATTATTAATATCTAAATTATTTTCATTTAAGACAATTTCTTAGTTTGCGTCAAATGAGGAGGTAGAAAACAAAAAGTAATCTCAAAAAGAGCGTTTTTATGGTCCATAATCCATATACTCTTGAAGTTTTTGTTGCTTATAATAATAACACACAAGAGAATATCCTGGCCTAAAGGAGCAGAACAAAAACTAGAGCTAATAAAATTTATTTGTTGTACAATTGGACAAGAGCGCTATTTTGAAAAACCCACGTAAACATGGTTATTTCTTGTCGAGTTAATAATAAGAAGAAGCCATTTATTGTACGAAAAATGACTATGAAATTCCAAGGCGCACTCTGTTCTTTTCGTCTTTCTATTCGTGACTACCCATAAGTGCCTGTTCTCGATCTTATCTCCAGCCTCCAACAACTCATTTTTATCTAGATCTCGTTTTAAATCAAGTCGAGATAAAAAACAACGAATCTCACATTAAATTTGAAACGAACAGAAAAATAATTTAAATGCTAAATGGAGCTAATTTATAATGTAATTATTATTATTCATCATTTAAAACTTCAAAAGGATTTCTAAAGATTTCCGCCTGAGGAGTGAAGCATGATTCCATCCTGACTTATCTGACTTTCTAGATATCTAAAATCGGCCACTTCTTCTAATTTTTCGTCTCCTATCTTTATATTCACTTTTTCCCTACTTTTTCTTCCTTTGCATACCAGTATTTTTGTTTTACTTTTATCTATTTTCATACAATACTGTTTTGTCAATACCGCTTCCTTTTTATTTAAGGCTATCTCTAACTCTTCCTTGCTGTAAATCTAAGCAGACTAATCTTTTGCCCCTGTACAGTTGTACAGTCTTTAATGATAATTATCGCGTCTTCGACGTATAGATTAAAAAGTAGAGGTGACAGTGTACATCCCTGTTTGACTCCCTTCCTAATATTTACTTCTCTACGTTGATGCTCCAGCTTTATAACTGCCTGTTACTCTTTATAAAAACTAAGTATCACTCTTCTATCTCTGTAACTTATCACTATATTTTTAAGTATATTTAACATTTAAAGCTTGATATAGCAGTATTAGCATCTAGCAAGGAGGACCTAGAGATAGCTTTAAATAAAATGGAAGCAGTACCGACAGATCAGTACTGTATGAAAATAAATAAAAGTAAAACTAAAATACTGATATGCAAGGGAAGAAAAAGTAGGGAAAGAGCGAATATAAAGATAGGAGACGAAAAATTAGAAGAAGTGGCTGATTTTAGATACCTAGGAAGTCAGATAAGTGAGGATGGAAGGAGTAGTAGGGATATAAAGCAGAGGATAGCGCAGGGTCGTGTCGCCTTTAATAAAAAGAAGTCACTTCTATGCTCGCGAACGGTTAATTTAGAAATTCGAAAAAGGTTGTTAAAGGTGTATGTTTGGAGCACGGCGTTGTACGGGTGCGAAACATGGACAGTGGGAGCGGCGGAAAAGAAAAGGTTAGAAGCGTTCGAAATGTGGTGTTATAGGCGGATGATGAGGATATCGTGGGTAGAAAAGGTTAGAAATGAAGAGGTATTGGAAAGAATAGGAGAACAGAGGACTCTATGGAAGTCAATAAAAAATAGGCGAGATAGGTTGGTAGGACACCTTCTCAGGCATGAAGGTCTAGTCAGAGACATATTAGAGGCAGAAACAGGAGTTAGGAGGGGTAGAGGTAGACCTAGATTAGATTACTGTTCGCAAATAGTTATGGATGTGGGTTGTTCTAGTTTTAAGGAAATGCGAAGTTTAGCTCAGGATAGGAAAGAGTGGAGGTACGTGTCCAACCGGTCTTAGGACTGATGACCTTATGATGATGATGAAAGCTTTTTCTAAATCTACAAATCTTATGTACGCACTCTATTCTTTTTCTATCGTTTTCTTTATTGTTACCCGTAAAGCTAGAATGGCCTTCCGCGTTCCTCTATTTCTTCTAAACCACTAACAGTTCTTCCGCCCTTTTTTCCATTCTCCTCTGTACAATCCTAGTTAAGATTTTTGACGCATGGAAGTATAATAATGCTCATTGAGAATGGCCATTTGTATTCAGATATAAAAATGAAACTAATTCGATGGCATTCTCCGTACGCTTTTTGTTTGAATTTATTGACCTGTAAATTTGTTTTTTGGTTCAATCTGTCACGAATGCTACAACCCATCTGCAATAATATCTGTTTGCGAGAGACGAATCGGACGCCGGCAAAGCAAAATATCGCATTTTCATGGAAATGAAAAAGGAAAAAGAAGAAAAAAAAAGGAAAAACCCTTCTTGCTCCCTGTCGGTCGTAATGATAAAAAAATCCGTGACAAATTACCGAAACCATCGCGTCTGTCTTCGGGGACAGAATTAGAAGCGTTATGCGAACAGACGCTTACAAATTGACTTTCGTTAGGCGTGTCAAACGAGTTGTCGAGCCAATTTTAGGATATGGAGATAAATGAAGGGGCTATTCTTGGTCGGGAAAATCTTTTAAGTGCTGCATGTGTCACGGACAAAGGTGTCGGCTTGTAAAGGAAATTATATTTGGAATTGAGCCATCCCATCGTCGAGTCTAATAAGGCGGACTCTAATCAAATAATCCACTTTAAAACGTATTTATCACACATTGACATTTCTTATTCGACGCATGCGCCATTCATACAAAACAGAAACTATGACAAGGGTCAGTGGGTTTCCCTTTGGAGGAAAATTTTCCAATAGAGTGCTTGACGTGTCTCTCGTTACTACGACGTTCTCAGCGATGAAAGAAAGAAGACGCAATCGGAAGGTCTACTATACCTTCTGATCGAATAAAATAATTTTAGGATTACGTATGCTCCAACAAGGTCCATTTAAATATATGGATATCTACTTGCTGAAACGAATCCCGGCGTAGCATCGTACTACAGATGGCGTTTACCGCGCCATTTGTGGTATTTTCTAAAACGCGCTGTTAAGACAGCAGGTAAAAGTTGATCTGTGTTCTGTCGGAGCTGTCTGCGACGCGCTGATGAGATCCAAAAAGATCGAAATCGCGATCCGCGTCTGGCAGTTTCGACAGAATA
>NW_020442461.1:2629035-2631002 GCF_000699045.2 Agrilus planipennis | reverse complement strand
CCAATTTTTATACATTTCTAGGCATGTAAATATTTATAAAGTCATTCTTAAACAATATTTAAAGGTAAAACTATGGAAAAATACATAAAAATATTGAGAAAGTTATATAAAACATTATTTAAATATCTTTATCAATAGACCGCCACGAACATTTTATGGTGCAGTGGTGGGGGAGTCCTCCTCTTTCGATCCCATCCACCCCCTCCCCCTTCGGTACAGTTACCATTAATGATGTTATTTAAACTATTAGAAATTATATTTATTAGATATCATCATCATAAGGTCGTCAATCCTAAGACTGGTTGGACACGCACCTCTACTCTTTCCTATCCTGAGCTAATCTTCGCATTTCCCTAAAACTGGAATATCCCACATCCTTAACTATTTGCGAACAGTAATCTAATCTAGGCTCTACCTCTCCTAACTTCCGTTTCTGCCACTAATATGTCTCTGACTATACCTTCGTGCCTAGGTGTCCTACTAACCTATTGCGCCTATTTCTTATTGACTTCCATATAATTCTCTGTTCTCCTATTCTTTCTAATATCTCTTCATTTTTAACCTTCTCTATCCATATCCTCATCATCCGTCTTCGCTGTGAAGATTTACTTCTCTACATTGCTGCTCCAGATCTATAACTGTCTGTTGCTCTTTATACAAACTAAGTATCACTCTTCTGTCTCTGTAACTCATCCCTACATGTTTAAGTATATTTAACATCTTGTCCCATTTAACATTGTCAAAAGCTTTTTCTAAATCTACAAATCCTATGTATGCATTCATTCCTTTATCTATCGTTTTCTCTATTGTTAGCCGTAAAACTAGAATGACCTCTCGCGTTCTTCTATTTCTTCTAAATCCAAATTGATCTTCCCTTAATAGTTCTTCCGCCCTTTTTTTCTATCATTCTCTGTATGGTTACTAGCATATTTATTAGGTAATATGAAAAGAATAAGTTTCATAAGAGTGCTATCTAGAAAATATGTTTGTGAAGATGTTAAACCACTGAAAGTTAAGGAAACTTTGATCCTTCGCTCATCCCACTCGTTTATAGCGCCAGGAGATGCCATTAGTTAGTCATTAGATAAATTACGCCAACATTTGAGTAGGTTGCAAACGGGTAACGTAATATTCGAAGGTGATTAAAGTGTGGAGACACAACGGCTCAAGTGTATTACGTTATGTGTGAAATATATTTTGTGAAGACGATACTCGCGTCTGATATCGTCCTTCCTCACGAACGGCTCTTATCACACACTATTCAAGTTTATGTTTTCAGAAGTTTATCGTGTGTTTGTTGCATGTAGTGAAGCAATCAAGACGCAGTGTCTGGTCGCGGCGAGAATATTTGATGTCTCTTCGACGATTCCAGGTTTCTTGCACCTCATCGATTTTTGTACGGGGAACGTCCTAATAGAACAGAGCGGTTTCAAGGTTTTTGAGTTTTCTGCACATTGTCTCCAAGAACTCGATTATTTTCGTACAAAAATTTCACGAAAATATGGCGCGCGTTTTGGTCATGCATTCGTGAGAAGTGTGACTAGTTGTCACGCACTCTTTTGTAGTGAACGTAGAATTCCAAGACCTTTAATTTGAGTTCAGACATTGGGTAAAGGTCTAGATTATCCCCCTCCCTTCGGCGGTGGGGGCAGGGGGGGATTGAAAGAGGAGGTCTACCTGAGTAAACCACCATAAAAAGTTTGCGGCGGTCACACCACCAAAAAAATGATGGGGTTGTAAAGTTCTGTAATTTTCCAATGTTCATACACTATTGGGATCCGTCAAATGGGAGGAGCCTAAAAACATGGCGCCGATTAGGGAAAATTTATCGTAGTTCCTATAGTGTACCGTGCAATTTCCAAGTTTTTAAATTACGATAAAATGATAAGTATTGACACAATATGTGATTGGGCTGACACAAAGCCTCGGAAAGGAAATTTCGTTGAAGGTGAGCGTGTTTTTAATGC
>NW_020442461.1:2548281-2628519 GCF_000699045.2 Agrilus planipennis | reverse complement strand
ATTTTCGAATATTCTTTGAAAATTAATACACAAATTACATTTACATACCCACAAGCATATGAAAATCAACAAAATAATAAACTTTGAGCCTCCATAACTTTTCATGGGGGTGAGACCGCCGCAAAGTTTTTATGCTACAGTGGTGGGGGATATCTCCTCTTTTAATCCTCCCGCCTCCACCCCCGAAGAGGGGGGGTAATCTAGACCTTTACCTCGAGAATCAACAAGTACAACAATAACGACAGAACAACAACGAAAGAATGACGAATTTTACAGATTGGCTTCGATGGAGATGCTCAGAAATCTACAGATATGCATTTACGTGTCGTTTAATGTTCCAGCAAGCAGTTTTGAGATGAGCTTTGTGCCGGCTGGCTAATCGGTCGACTGATTTTAAAGCGCTAACAACTGTAGACAAGCTGTAAAACCGAATGCATCGCTGAAGTCGTACGTAATGTATGCGATTGTAATATAATACCGTCGCCTCCTCTGTTATTTACAAGCCAGTTGTCCCAACTTGTCCGAGGAAATGTTTTCGAGTCGATTCGAGTACGAGCGGAATCATCGACATCACTCCTACCGCACATACACATATGTATAGATGCTGCACGAATTAAATATTAATGTGCCTACAGTTTCGCTTTTTGAGGCAATCACCCGGGTACCTTCAACTTTTTCTTTGTGCTCTTTTCCTCTTGATGCGACTACATAATTTATCGACTCGACATTGACAACACGAGCTTTAAAACGATGATAAACTGTCGGCCACCCCGCGTATGTCACAAATACAGATAAGTTGTCTTTTGTATGACAGCTATTTTACATAGTTTATATGGGACGGTATAGCAATTGGCGTAATCTGATATGTCGACAAAATGACTTTAATAAGCTTGCCTAATTGGTACCTACATCGATTCACCTTGTCCAATCACAAGCTGCCAACGATTGCGACAATATTGTAATGTTCGTGGGTTTAACAAAATTTAGCTTCTAAGACGAAAACTATTTATTTACACCAATTATTATTAAAGGACTTAAAAACAGTATCAAATTATTACTAAACTTAGGTAATTATTCTATTTATTTACATACTGTTGATATATCACTATTCACTGCGCTATTTATTTCACTTCTATCACTGTCAATTTATTTCTCGATTCACTTTTGCAACGGTCAATTTATTTCTACTTCTCTAGGCGATTGTCTCTTCCTTTAAATACTCTTTTGTTTACATTCGGGAACCTTCTGGAAACATCCGGATAGTTTATTTTTTCTTTGAACTGTTTAACTGCTTTCCCAGAACGGAGGTACGACACACACATTTACAAATACGGCGCACATGAATAAAGGTGCCCGCGGCTAGTCGGCGAATCGATAAGATCACATACACGTATGTCCGATCGCACACAAACACACTCGTGCTCGCTACAATATTTTATTAATTTGTTTGTTTGTTATACTAGATTTTTATCAGTGGCTTATTTAGTAAGTACGTAACTTTCGATCTTATTATCCTTTAGGAACTGATTACTCTATCAGTGTTGGTAAAGTTATTCGTGACATTAAAGACTTAAAGCTCATTGCAGACAATAGGAAGCCAAAATAAACTCCTTAATAATTTTGTAAGATTATAAATGTTCATATTGTAGGATAAAAGTTTGAAATATTGTTATCCTTTCTTTATGAATATGCTTCTTGCGAAATTAGAAATAATTCTTGCGTTATTTGGGACATGCTCAAAACTTGTATGGTATTCTCGTAAAGTTTGTAACATTTAGGCATATTTTATTACCCGTTGGAACTTGATAAGTAACTAAGTAAGTACGGTTCTAAAGTAATTGCTTTTTGCTAGTTTAAAAGTTAGTCTTCAGCACGCAAAGAAAACTAATAACAGCCGTAAGAGAAACCGTTAACTTGTTATGATGCATTCGAATAAATTTTCAGGGATTTAACGTTGGCACTTGTTGTACGTAGGTAATCACCGACCGTTTACAAATTATTTGTTTTATTACAACTGCGTGTTTATGACCATATAAAACCTAAGCCATTAATTACATGGACAACTGAAAAACCATTTTTTGCACTCGGTCCGAAGGTACACTCACCGACCATACGTGGACAGTCTACTTCGAAAAAAAAAGAAAAAGATAACCAACGTACACAGACATATATAAAAATATTTACATATTCTTGCGTTTGTATCTACACATTGCGGTTTAGATTTTCCTATAAATTTGTTTGAAAAAGTTACTTACACGCTATTAAATGATCAAACAGTCAGTTGTGAGCATGTCTGACTAAGTAAAGTGGAAAGTATTTGATCAATTTTCATGTTTAATTAATGCACGTGGAAATTCCTATCTATTCGAGCATATCACTCTCGGACAGCTTGGCCAACTATTGCTATAAACACATTAATATGTATCTAATATGCAAATTAAACTGTAAAACTGTATTAAATACCTGCTCCCTCTTGTAACTGAAGAGTGATTAGGTTAGAAACTACTTTTCGCGGTAATTCTGAAAATAAAGGTAGAAAATAGAGGTAGTACAAAATGTCATGAACCATGGAACTAGGTTGCAGAACTGCGCTATGCTTGAAATAATTTGTGAATCTGCCCTCATGTTTTATTTTCTATTTCGTAGATTTGATTAAATGTGATTCAGGATGCTTATGTTACATCCACCCTGTAATAGTTACCTATTTGTTATTTAGTCAATCGATAATTCGGCAATATAACATCAGACATTGCAGTAGGTCAGGATGTCACTGTAGAACAGTTGTTGCAATTGTGTGACGTGATACTTATTTTAGAGCGCGAACTAAATCGCTATTGTTGAAGACGAAATTCTTGGTTTCATAGAAGAGAACCCCTAAATTAGTACATGTGAAATAATTTGACTTCTTTCATGTGACAGTGTGGCAAATTTCAAAGCACTAGTTGCTGCATTCTTATCAGTTGCAGGAAACTGATTTTCCGTCGCAAGTGGACTTGTATAACTGGTTTCATCAGAAAAGTGCTACAGACGAGTGTTGCTTTTCATAATAGTCACTATTAATGTGACCCAAAGGCGCATGTCGTACAACTTTCGCGATTCCAACAACGGTTTTCGGTAAATGTGTATGTACTACAGCGTCGCACAAGTGTTATTAATTCATTTTTATCCTAATGGGCGTCTAAATATTATGTATGGTGTAGTTGTTGGCGTTTACATCACCATCGATGCAACTGCAACAGTTTTTAGCGCAATTCGCTGTCTACGTTGCCAATTCACGCACAGGACCGGCTTGATTCCCTATTGTATCGATTGACACCTTGTATATACGTATGCGAAGAAGTAACGCATTTACCTGCTATAATACGGTCGATCGCCTTTCAAAATTACGCGGTGGTGCACAATGTTGTCGCACATATTTGGTCGCGTAGCTCGTGGTTGATGTACTAATAAACGGTACTCCTGAACGCATTAGATCCTCTTCGACGGGTCCGCGCATAAAACAAACTGATTTATTCCACGTTATCCGATGGCAAGAGCAGCACATGCCGCAAGTGCACAAGGCACAATTAATAGGTCTTGTATTATAGGCTCTGGTATTAAAATTCTGGTTGCGGTAAATAGTCTATGCGATGCAAACCGATGCGATTGACGACGACGACGACGACGACGACGACGAGCTCTCTCTAATGGGGAAATCATTTCCTGTTGGGTGAGGTTGTAGTCGGCCGCGCTTTTATTTTTGTTACACTTCTAATTATATCCGCAAGAGTGTAAATTGCGTGATAAGCTAGCTGGACGTGTGTACATTTATAAATATTTGCCAGGTAGAAATAAAATACAAAATTGTTAAGTGGATAAAACAAGAGACGCACGACGTGGTCGGTGCAGCTGCACGTAGTGCGTTGGCCTGGAAGAGAAAGGTTCCGGGTTCAAATCACTCGGATCTAACTTTTTTTGGGATCAATTTTTCTAGGACAGAATTTCACTTTTAATTAACTTATTTTATTGATGTGCACGCCAAGAGAATGCACGTATACCAGACTTTTTTTGAAAATATTGAAAAAGCTTCACAATTGGCGTTGTTTGAACGGATTTGGACATTATACACTTGTGCCAAGGTTTTTTCCAATCCTCGAAGCACTTCAAAAAATCATTTTTTGTGATCTTGTTCAGCTCTTTATTCCTTTAATGGGCCTCTTCAGTTTCTAGAACAAGAAAAAGTCACAGGGTGCCAGATCTGAGGAATACGGTGGCTGCAGCATTATTGGTGTGTTGTTTTTGACAAGCAACGATGTGTGAGTAGGGGCGTTATCATGGTGCAAAACCTATTTTTGTTTTTCCACAAATCCGGACGTTTCTGGCGGATTGCCGTTCTACTCTGTAGCAAGAACTCATGATTCACCACGCCCCTGCAATCGAAGAACACTGTAAGCAAAACCTTCACATTCGACCTAACTTGACGCGCTTTGTTTGGTCTTGGCTCGTGCGGCAGCTTCCATTAGGATGATTGAGCTTTGGTTTCCACCTCATAACCATAAACCCACGATTCGGCACCAGTTATGACCCTCTGGAGCAAATTTGGGTTATAGCGGACCTCACCAATGTTAGTGCGATGCTGTTTTTGGTCGAAATTGAGCAATTTTGATACGAATTTCACGGCGAACCGTCTCATGCACAAATAATTGGTAAAAATCGAATGGCAGAAGTCAATCGATATGTTTAGGTCCTCAGCAGCTTCTCTAACGGTGATTCGACGATTGTCCAATACTATTTTCTTCACTTCATCAATGTTTTCGTCTGTTGTTAACATGCTCGGGCGTCCGGCACGCTCTTCGTCGTTCACATCTTCTCGGCCTTCTGAAAACATTTTGTACCAACGATAAATAACGTTGCTTCGGTCCATGGTAGCTTCACCATATGCCACAGTCAACATTCGGAATGCGTCCGCACACTTAATTTTGTTTTTCACACAAAATTTGATACAGATTCTTTGATCCAGTTTTTGGAGTAGGCAAAAATCGAAGACGAGCCAAAACACGTGCAAGCAAAGCAGCTGTCAAAAATTAACTGAACATTCAACATGGCCGAATTTGTCGGTATAAGTGAGATCCATGAATACAACGTAACGCCACTATGATATAAGTACCTACTCCTAATTAATGATCAATCAATTAAATTATTAAATAGTTATCTTTTATGAAGCTGACGTTTCTAATGATTGATGTTTCTTATTTCAATTGCCCCAAGACTTTGGATGCACTTACCAATTTTGCTAACTTATTTATTAATAAAGCAATTTTCTTCTGACTGTAATCGAAACTAAAATCTGTTTCGTGTCATCCGCAAGTAAGTTTCCGCTTCTTCCGTTGGGCATTAGGATGCGACAGAAAATTAAACTTTTACACGACGAGACAGATTCTCTTTGGCCATGTCGTCTTACGTAAAATTTAAGCCCCATCTTCTTACAACGCGATTTATTCTTCCCATTTCACAATTTATCGCGGATTTTCGCAAAGCCGAAATGAATTGCTGATTTGCAATTCAGATGCTTGAAGCCCCAACGCGCGTTCCTTTCGGAGTGGCGTACGCCCATGGGTTTCCTTGGTACGTCAACTGACAGTGACTAAAGTACCAAATTAATATTGTCTATATGTATAGATCCGTTCGCGAATTAGGCTGATAAGTGTGTTTTCAACAGGGTTTTCCTTCTTCATCCATACATACGTTTGAGTCGTTTCTAAACGCAAGTTATCGATTTATTTCTGAAAAATTAATCGTTTTTACTTTTACTTGTACTGTGAGATTTCCTTTCGTCTTAAATTTCAGTATTTTAGTATCTAGAAACACTTTATGCGTCTTAAGCTCATAGATACTGTAGCGAGCACGAGTGTGTTTGTGTGCGATCGGGCACACGTGTGCGCGAACGGCTTATCGATTCGCAGACTAGTCGCGGATGCCTTTCTTCATGTGCGCTGTATTTGTAAATGTGTGTGTCGTACCTGCGTTCTGGGAAAGCAGTTAATCAGTTCAAAGAAAAAATAAACTATTCGGATGTTTCCAGAAGGTTCCAGGAAGTAAACAAAAGAGTATTTAAAGGAAGAGACCAGAGAGGAAGAAGAAATAAATTAACCGTTGCAGAAGTGAATCGAGAAATCGTGTTCTGATATATATGCAATTGAGCCAATTTTAACCCAGACCGGATTCCAGGGAAGGGCGTGACATCAGCAACAATTTTTCCTTATTAATTCGAGGCAATCCGTAGAGGGTTGAATATTAATCCACAATAATGTTTAACTTATGAACAATTGTATTCTGTGATAGGTACACAATTGAGTCAATTTTAATTAATAAAAATGAAATTGATTTATTCTTAAAGACTGTTTTTCATTTTAAAAAGGGTCAATAGAGTGAGTTATGGGGTCACGGTAAAAGGGTAACGTGGTGGCAAGCTTTTGACATTTTTTTGTATAATTTGATTGAAATTCTGAACACAGGGCCATTTCGGCGTATAAAACATAGTCGTCGTGACGGGGTCACTTGTGCGGAAAACACGCTTCGTCGCTTTCTACTCCTCTGTTTGCTTGTCTCGTCCTTGAGCTAATATATATCGCTGGATCCAATTTCCTCAATATCTAATATGATGTTAGCGAGCGGGTAGCACCGCCAGGAATGCCGCTACCTATAACACTACCGTATGTGTATCGGGCTTTTTCCCCGGCTCAGTATCGGCCCGCGATATTATTATTTGTTATTTGTTCCGATATCGATAAACCGTTACAATTATTATTATTATTACGGCATCACCTCGCTGAAAGATTGATTTATTGACTGATTGATGGGAGTGAAATCGAGTTATTATTTGATGCCTTTCGAAATATTGTAGTCCTGTAATAAAAATGAAAGCCTCGCAACTCTTGTTTGAAAAACGCGACGAGGTTGTTTTGCTAAATATCCTGTTAATTGAATAGAGCAACCGGCTTTTTCTGTTGAAAGGAAAATAAAAGAAACTAATGCGGTTAATGCAATTCGTTACGGAGTTTAGATATCGCCATTTATTTCAGAAAACTAAAATAGAAACTGAAGAAAATGAGCGGGGGTGTTGATGGGGGGGATCGAAAAAGGAGGTCTCCTCCACCACTACCATAAAAAGTTCGTGGCGGTCGCACCCCCATAAAAAGTTATAGGGGCTCAAAGTTAATAAATATGCCAATTTTTATACATTTCTAGGCATGTAAATATTTATATAGTCATTCTTAAACAATATTCAAAGGTAAAAGTAATGAGAAATACATAAAAATATTGAGAAAGTTATATAAAACATTATTTAAATATCTTTATCAATAGGGTAGGTTAGGTTAGGTTATCGGGTTTTGTTCAAGTGACCATCCTCTTTCGATCCTCCACCTCAAACCGGTTGCAATATTTTTATTATTGAATGTTATTTGAATTATAGTGTATGAAAATTGCCAAAATAATCAACTTTCAACCCCCCATAACTTTTCGTGGGGGTGAGACGGCCGCAAATTTTTTATAGGGTTTTACTCAGATGATCACCCTCTTTAGACCCCCCTACCCTCTTTCTATCCACCTCACCCCCACCCCCATCTAACCCCCATAACTTTTTATGGGGGTGAGACCGCCACGAACTTTTTATGATACAGTGGTGGGGGAGACATCCCCTTCGGGGGTGGGGGCCATCATCTAGACATTGACCAAATATAATTATTTTTTTACGCTAGAGTGATATCGTTTTTGGCCGAAAGTGCGGTTTCTCCATAAGAATTTCAGAGCTGCAAGTGATACAAAATTACTGTACGTTGAACTCTAAAATAATGGTTGTATCTTTCCGTATTCATTAGTTGGAAATTGAGTGAAGCATATAATCCTTCGGCTTAAATGTGCACTCTTTAGCACCTACTCATTATTTATTATCCGCCCACATGCTTTTACAAATATGCAAAAACAGACTTCCGGATGACTGAAGCAGGTGTGAACGGTACAAAACCGGAAATGAGTTATTTGCGATCTTCCATGCGCATTCTTTCCAGATTTTTACCAACTTTTTATATTAAATTAATATCCTGTTCTTTCGACGCTGACTGTCTTTAATATTGCGCTCAATATTTGGTTAACGGATAACTAGACACTAATAAATTAAAGGATGCATCATATTATGTGAAAAGTTAGTTCTTCTTCAGACTCACCGCTTGTTTCGGTGAATGCGTGAAATTAATCATCGAAAAATAAATTTAATGGCATCACCATGACGAGGTCTCGTGAGAGACAAGCACTCGCTTCGTTCGAGTATGTGTTGTATTATTTAATAATAAAAAATCTTATTGTGTAATAAAATTGCATGCAAGGTGTACAAATAGTGTTATGTCCAGAGATAATTTTCTACGTCTATAGTGCAGTTAGACTCTGTATGAATCATTTGACCTTAAACTAGTTAAAAATGTCTCTTTAAGTAAACTCGAAGTTATCTTCTTTTTTTATAAAGGAAGTACTTACCTTCGTGTATGAATAATGCATGTGAGCCATTGACAAAAGTAAACAGCTTGAGCGTGACACTTACTAAGAAGTTTTTATTTCTATTTGTTGTCGACGACAACATTTACTGCACCGTAGTACATAATTATTCTGTAATTACTTCTACTTACTTCATTATAGATATTTATTCACTTCGATATTTTAATGACCTCGTAAAACAACTGATGAAGTAAAACCATTTCTGCAAGATATTTAATTTATCCTTAAAATAAAGTGGCTTCATTGTTCATTTAAAACTGCTCATTATTAGTTTTATTATTTAACAAATTTTCTGGTCGATAGACAACGGCGGACTATAACCTACAAACTGCCGGAAAAAACGTATATAATGACATCAGTGACGTCTTCTATCGAAAGTTCTTAGCCATAATTCGTAAATATTTAACTTGTGATATGCAACATTCATTCTTTTGTAAAAAGGGTGATTGGTTCAGCGGTTAAGCCCTCACCTTAAACGTGGACTCTGGCGCACCAGTCCGCGTTCTACTCACGACCGACGCAGTAACTTTTTCCTTCATTTCTGATAAAATAATACATTCAGAGTCTGGTGACTGACACAACGAAACGAAGACGTCACTAATGACATGATATATGTTATTCCCAGCGGGTTTATACTTTATACATTATAAATGGATTCAGAACTTTTTACTAGGAAACCCGATTAAAATTGCCTGTCAAATGCCTGTTGATCGATTTTCCGTTAATTCAGTCGCTCATGTAGAACAAGCTGGTAATTGGTCAAAAGCTGAGCGTGTTTGTTGGAATAGCAGTTTACCTAAACAGACGACAACGGTACGCTAATGTAAACTAAAGTATTACACGTCCGTAATTTGGACTCAAGTGGCTTAATTATTTCTTCCTTGCTTACTGCTTCTGCTTCCGATATCGATTGGTGTTATTTTTTTTTTCATGCGCCACTGCTATCACATACAGCTAGGCTAGCAGAGGCAGGTGTTGACCTCGCAGTCCTGCAGTAGGTGCTCTGATAGGTACCTAGACCTCGTCTAGAATAAAAAACAACCTGATTCCTGTTTTAATTAAACTGCCAACAGGAAACAGAATGCAACACATATAGTGGCGGATACTATCCCTCTGTCTACATGTAAATACATACATGCAATTTAATTACTTAAAGCGTAATTATCATCATCAGTTAGCTAACTGTTGATTTTTTGGATTAGAACTTTTTTAAAAATGCTGGTAGCAGTTGCCACTGGTGCATAGGACTTACCTACTCATTAATTTGGGCCGTGTTTTCATGATGTATTTATGGATATGCAACCAAATATACACCCGAATATAGTCCCGTCCACTTTTCTCCATGGCGTTTTAATCCGCGAATATCTTTTAAACCGTTTATTAAAGTAGGGCGAAACTTAACAAAGCTACGACATTCCAAAAAAAATTGTTTCATTCCCACCAGCCACTAATGCTGTTGGTCGGGCAGTCCCTCCGGAATACGCCAGAAGGTAGGGCAGAAGGCCCTCTTCAGCCTTCTTTCAGGAATCGTGGGAATGGGTGGATGGTGATTCAGATGAGAAAGATGAGATGAGCTGGACGAAATGAAGACAGAAGAGAATGAAATATTATCTGTGGAGTATTACTGCCTCTGCGTTTGCCTAAGTGATCCAAGGAAATTACAGAAAAACCTGGACCAAGGCAGACGGATCCGGAATCGAACTGGCGTCCTCCCGAATGCTAAGCAATGGTGTAAACCTCTAAGCCATGCCGCTTCGTCATAGCATTCCACTCATCTTGTACTATATAACTGAGTCCAACAGAGTTCAGTACACAGAGAGAATATCCCTCTTCCAACTGTGGTGAAACCATCAACCTTCTTAGTAAGACAGAATATTCTTTGGAAAAGTTTCACCGTTTTATTCGAAGCATTTGAGGAAAATGTTCACGTTTATACATGTAGGGTTTTCGATTAAGTCTATCCAATGCCATCGTCATTATCTTTTTTATTATATTATGTTTCTTTGTTTACAGCTTCGCCTAAGTCGACCACATATTATCATTGAGGCCGGATCAAGTTTTGACTCCAATCAGAAGTTCGGTTCTTCATCCGATCTGGTTCAATGAAGTACACTCATCCACTAGTGATCATCTTTACAATACAAACTACATCAACGATTGGTAAGTACCTAGTTATTTAATTATTATTGACCAGAAAACTGCTTCCATCAAAATCCATTCAGTAATTCTTGAGTTTAAAGGTAATAGAACTCCATATAACAAAAAAGCGTCGCTTTCTTAGGGGAATCGTCATATGTAGGTATTGTTTTGAAGCACTATCTAAAATCTTAATACCTAAAAGAAACGTAAAAAGTTATATATTTTTTTTAGAATACTTATTACAGATTTTCGTTGTGTGGAAGGTTTATAAAAATCCTGTCGATTATTGTTATTCATCTTGGGTTGATAATGTGCGTTCAGCTGCGATAAATGCGTTTTAGTTTGATATAAAACCACCTAAACAACGTTGTGCAATTATCGGTTATCGCATGGATGCAATAACCTAAATTTAAAGCGAGTATTAAATAACGGCAACCACTTGATGCGGCCGGGTGTTGACGACGCTGCAACCGGGGCTTCAGAATTTGCATTCCGGGATNCCGAAAATCCGATTTCGTTAAATGGATTTTTCAATGCAAAAAGGCACCCGACAAAAACTCGAAGACGCGTCGTCCGACTTCATTTAACGAGGTTTGTCAAATTAGTTTATCCGGGATCCTTACTGAGCAATTTTACACAGCGTGTATACCACGGCAAATGGTCTGACCAATACGAACTTGCGTTTAAATTTCACTACAGCAGACCAATTTCAACAATACTCTTTGATGTGACATGTGATATGTCAGTTTTAGTTTTATTATATGCTCCCCCTTCGGGGGTGGGGGTGGATGGGATCGAAAAAGGAGATCTCCCCCACCACTGTACCCTTCGGGGGTGGGACCATCATCTAGACCTTTACCGAAAAATGTTAGTACATATTCGGTAAGCAGGTACTGTCAACAATATTCAAATCCCAAAAAATTGACTTAATTGATTGAAAAGAAAAGGTTAGAAGCGTTCGAAATATGGTGTTATAGGCGAATGATGAGGATACCGTGGATAGAGAAGGTTAAAAATGAAGAGGTATTAGAAAGAATAAGAGAACAAAGGATTCTATGGAAGTCAATGAGAAATAGGCGAGATAGGTTGGTACGGCAACTTCTAGTCTAGTCAGAGACATATTAGAGGCAGAAACAGGAGTTAGGAGGGTAGAGGTAGACCTAGATTAGATTACTCTTCGCAAATAGTTAAGGATGTGGGCTAGTTTTAGGGAAATGCGAAGTTTAGCTCAGAATAGGAAAGAGTGGAGGTACGTGTCCAACCAGTCTTAGGACTGACGACCTTATGATGACGATGATGTTAATGTATAATACTATTTGATTTTGGTGTTTGTTGCACAGTTTGTTGTTGTTAGAAAGTTAAAACGACCATACACTTTATTGTAAACTGTTAACAACATTTCGTGGTGGTGCTTGAACTTTGAATTGATGATTCTCTTAATAGATACAGTTGCTACTGTTTGAGTTTGCTTTTTTCGAGATGTAAGAACACAGGAACGATTTTACTCACGAGTAAGCCGGAGTTTAAATCCAGTTTGGATAATGAATTAGTTGAAGTTGTTTCTGGTTGGCATTTTTCAGTTTGCTTTTGCACTTGACGAGCATTTAAAACACATGGCCCAAGACAAAAAAGATTAATAAGGAATGTGCAAATAAACATAAATTACGGTTTTGGTGGGTAAACATAATCGAGTGTGACGGATAAATAGAAAGGGACCACCGGGATTCGTCTTGAAACACTTTCGACATTATGATAATTGCGTATGTCGCAAAGCCGAAATGAATTGCTGATTTGCAATTCAGATGCTTGAAGCCCCAACGCGCGTTCCTTTCGAAGTGGCGTACGCCCATNATTAAAGTAGGGCGAAACTTAACAAAGCTACGACATTCCAAAAAAAATTGTTTCATTCCCACCAGCCACTAATGCTGTTGGTCGGGCAGTCCCTCCGGAATACGCCAGAAGGTAGGGCAGAAGGCCCTCTTCAGCCTTCTTTCAGGAATCGTGGGAATGGGTGGATGGTGATTCAGATGAGAAAGATGAGATGAGCTGGACGAAATGAAGACAGAAGAGAATGAAATATTATCTGTGGAGTATTACTGCCTCTGCGTTTGCCTAAGTGATCCAAGGAAATTACAGAAAAACCTGGACCAAGGCAGACGGATCCGGAATCGAACTGGCGTCCTCCCGAATGCTAAGCAATGGTGTAAACCTCTAAGCCATGCCGCTTCGTCATAGCATTCCACTCATCTTGTACTATATAACTGAGTCCAACAGAGTTCAGTACACAGAGAGAATATCCCTCTTCCAACTGTGGTGAAACCATCAACCTTCTTAGTAAGACAGAATATTCTTTGGAAAAGTTTCACCGTTTTATTCGAAGCATTTGAGGAAAATGTTCACGTTTATACATGTAGGGTTTTCGATTAAGTCTATCCAATGCCATCGTCATTATCTTTTTTATTATATTATGTTTCTTTGTTTACAGCTTCGCCTAAGTCGACCACATATTATCATTGAGGCCGGATCAAGTTTTGACTCCAATCAGAAGTTCGGTTCTTCATCCGATCTGGTTCAATGAAGTACACTCATCCACTAATGATCATCTTTACAATACAAACTACATCAACGATTGGTAAGTACCTAGTTATTTAATTATTATTGACCAGAAAACTGCTTCCATCAAAATCCATTCAGTAATTCTTGAGTTTAAAGGTAATAGAACTCCATATAACAAAAAAGCGTCGCTTTCTTAGGGGAATCGTCATATGTAGGTATTGTTTTGAAGCACTATCTAAAATCTTAATACCTAAAAGAAACGTAAAAAGTTATATATTTTTTTTAGAATACTTATTACAGATTTTCGTTGTGTGGAAGGTTTATAAAAATCCTGTCGATTATTGTTATTCATCTTGGGTTGATAATGTGCGTTCAGCTGCGATAAATGCGTTTTAGTTTGATATAAAACCACCTAAACAACGTTGTGCAATTATCGGTTATCGCATGGATGCAATAACCTAAATTTAAAGCGAGTATTAAATAACGGCAACCACTTGATGCGGCCGGGTGTTGACGACGCTGCAACCGGGGCTTCAGAATTTGCATTCCGGGATTAAAATACATACAGCGATAATAAATAGTCCGCTTTGATGTTCATTTATACGTGAACGTGCCGTTTCATTTAATTTCGATGGATTTATGGCGTAGAACAACGGACCAATTTCGAACAACGTTAGTATAAATCGGATATCAAATAAAAAGGGAATTTAAACCTTTTGTTATTGCGGATGTGCTTTCAATATAGTTTCCGAGTGAGGAAGTCCTGCGTGATTTACAATTTCTCTTGCACGTAAATATAGCAAAAAAACATTTTGGAAAATTAAATCAGTTGGTCTCGCACAACTCAATCCAAATTTGAAAAAAGGGTAAATGTCTAGATGATGACCCCTTTCGGGGGTGGGGGTGGATGGGATCGAAAAAGGAGATCTCCCCCACCACTGTACCCTTCGGGGGTGGGACCATCATCTAGACCTTTACCGAAAAATGTTAGTACATATTCGGTAAGCAGGTACTGTCAACAATATTCAAATCCCAAAAAATTGACTTAATTGATTGAAAAGAAAAGGTTAGAAGCGTTCGAAATATGGTGTTATAGGCGAATGATGAGGATACCGTGGATAGAGAAGGTTAAAAATGAAGAGGTATTAGAAAGAATAAGAGAACAAAGGATTCTATGGAAGTCAATGAGAAATAGGCGAGATAGGTTGGTACGGCACCTTCTCAGGCATGAAGGTCTAGTCATATTAGAGGCAGAAACAGGAGTTAGGAGGGGTAGAGGTAGACCTAGATTAGATTACTGTTCGCAAATAGTTAAGGATGTGGGTGTTCTAGTTTTGGGAAATGCGAAGATTAGCTCAGGATAAGAAAGAGTGGAAGTGCGTGTCCAACCAGTCTTAGGACTGACGACCTTATGATGACGATGATGTTAATGTATAATACTATTTGATTTTGGTGACTGTTGCACAGTTTGTTGTTGTTAGAAAGTTAAAACGACCATACACTTTATTGTAAACTGTTAACAACATTTCGTGGTGGTGCTTGAACTTTGAATTGATGATTCTCTTAATAGATACAGTTGCTACTGTTTGAGTTTGCTTTTTTCGAGATGTAAGAACACAGGAACGATTTTACTCACGAGTAAGCCGGAGTTTAAATCCAGTTTGGATAATGAATTAGTTGAAGTTGTTTCTGGTTGGCATTTTTCAGTTTGCTTTTGCACTTGACGAGCATTTAAAACACATGGCCCAAGACAAAAAAGATTAATAAGGAATGTGCAAATAAACATAAATTACGGTTTTGGTGGGTAAACATAATCGAGTGTGACGGATAAATAGAAAGGGACCACCGGGATTCGTCTTGAAACACTTTCGACATTATGATAATTGCGTATGCGACTCTTAAACTACTGTTTCACCTTTCGATAGGCAAACATAGGGTAATGTATCAATGGTGACGTGCCACACATGCATGCATTTACGCCTATTGACCTGTTAAAAGCTACTCGATCGCCTGACCAACAAGAGCATTTGCATTTTAAACAAGCCATCGAGTATCGAGTTTATAAAAACAAAACCAATTTTCCATTTCGTCAGCGCCGGACGATTGCTGTACGAAAGCTTTGTGAAGGATCGAGACGCTGATGGACTGGAATGAACCATTCAAGGTCTTCCGTGGGATATTTAATACGAAACGTTTAACAGTTGATTTCTTTTCACGCCCCGTGAGTCCGAGACCAACTAAGTACGTTCGACAAGTGTTTGTATACGGTACAAGGGGCTCCGGCTTTTGCTTTACTGACTTTAGTGCGAATCGAAGTAGTTAGAGGCGTCGTTTCTCTTTAGATATGTCCAAAGGAATTGAATGGCATCATGATTATGCACCATTATGGTACCTACGCGTTTCTCAACATAACTACAGGGTAAATTATTGTCGTCGACAGGATAGAAATGGAAAAGGCACATCTCAATAGTACTCAAGTTTATTGCTTATTTCAAAGAAGTACATACTCATCTAATCCGTGTTTTTGAAACTAATATTATTAACTGGGGTGCGAGTATACCCTAATCAGTGAACACCAAGTGCACTAGTTCTAGTCCAGCGTCGAACTAGGCACAAGCTCGTTTACTGCACACTTAAAGCTGCGCAGCTAGCTTTATTGGCATCCGTCAAATGGACATACACCATCTGGTGGCAAAATTTATAATTCGAATGAGGGAAAAATTTACATAGGAACTGTGCACGCAAATTGTAAAATTGTTTACTAAAATAATAAAACACGTTGAAAAAGTAAAAATTTTTTTGATGATGGCGTCGACGAAGTTTTCTTCTAAAGTTAAATCAAATAAAAAGTTAATATGTTCAGTGAAAAGCTGCAATAGCACTTCAGACATAGATCTTCACTCTTCACCTACATTAACTACTTTCCAATAAAAACTAACCGTTTTATATAAGTAAAAAATATATTCGGAAAATTAGAGAAAAAAGTAAACTAATAGAAGCTTGGATGAAAGCAGTAGGTATCAAAGAAGTGAATTCCGGAATAAAAATTTGTTCACGTCATTTTAATGCACATGATTATATTTCAGCAAGTATTTACCATCAGCCATAACCTTAATATTTAAAACTAGAATCATACAACATATTTATTTCTGTGTAATTGATTTAACACAATTCTAATGATACGATATAAGTATTTTGAGGTTAAGAACCTACCTGCTGCAATACAGCAAAATTGCAATAATGTGTTTGCAACGTTCTCTTAAATCGCCTTTGCACGTGCAAGTCATTGATATGATATTGATTAAATCACCCAGAATCACCTCACCAATTATATAACGTGAATCACTTTTTAAATCCGAGGTTTGTAAAAAGAAGGCAGCAAACTTGACGGAATTTGAAGGCTAGCTTCCGGATTTGTTATTTCCGAATTTTATAATGTGATTGGCATCAAAAACACGCTCACCTTCAACGAAATTTCCTTTCCGAGGCTTTGTGTCAGCCCAATCACATATTGTGTCAATACTTATCATTTTATCGTAATTTAAAAACTTGGAAATTGCACGGTACACTATAGGAACTACGATAAATTTTCCCTAATCGGCGCCATGTTTTTAGGCTCCCATTTGACGGATCCCAATACTGTCAAATATTCGTTGGCTCTGCGCGCGCAACATCCGCCGTTGTTGCCCAAGCACTCCTGTTACGGGCGTAACAGGCAATTTACTCTCAAACCAGCAAAAGATGCATTACATCAGTAAAAGGCCATATAAACCAAGCATCGGAACCTAAAACATAGAAGGAAGAGAAGAGGGTGTGTGAATAAGTACTCGTAAATTGATGCACTATAATAAAAACTTCTATAGATTTAGAAAAGTAGTATTATAGCATTAAGAGATAGACATTCCCTACATACAATTAAACGGTTACATTGTATACTTTATCGTTGTGAAGAATTTTTTGTTTCGTCACGAACAACTTACAGAAGCGAATGAAGCATTTAAAGGGCCTTAATTACTTGTTTCTCAAAGCTGACTGCTTTGGACGACTCGATCGAATCGATGGAACGGTGCTGAAAGAATATAAAAACGGTTCCCATACGTACCATAAAAATGAATTTAATTCCAAACTTGTAACATCGAAACAACAATCAATTTGATACGAGAGCCTGGCGTTAATACTTTAGCCGCTTTTTATTTTTGTTTTATTTTGAAGATGATCCATCTCGCTTTGATTAAATTTTCATCTCGGAAATTGTTTACAAACAAACAAATGAAAACAAAATAACGTTCGGATGAGAGCTAAATAAGGTGGCTTATTAAATTATTTTTCCACCTTATCAAACACGGTTTCTTAATGAAAAGGGATAACGTTGCTTCTAGGGATGCAATTAAATGTACTTTAAAATAGACTAAAATAGGTTTAAAAAGAAAAAATTTTAATCAAAATATAAAATAGGAGAAGCTTTAACAAATTTTTAAATGGAATCAAAAATAAAAGCATCATTAGAAGAAATAGGGGCCACCCTGAGGAACTTTTTTATAAAATAAATAATTGAGTAGATTGGGCCTAATAAATGGTCAAATTTGGCTTCATTATTCCAAGAGACGTACAAATTTAATCAGAATAGCTGCACAAAAAGAAGGTTTTTTTAACCGAAACGTCCAAAGAAATAACTATTTCCAGCGAAAATTGTACAAATTGGACTTGTTCGCGATGAGTTGGCGTTTCAAAAAAGTGCGGCAATCCATGAAACCGCACATTCTAATTCGTTGAAATTTAAATAGAGTTCTCAAACAAAGACGGCCGAAAATCCGATTTCGTTAAATGGATTTTTCAATGCAAAAAGGCACCCGACAAAAACTCGAAGACGCGCCGTCCGACTTCATTTAACGAGGTTTGTCAAATTAGTTTATCCGGGATCCTTACTGAGCAATTTTACACAGCGTGTATACCACGGCAAATGGTCTGACCAATACGAACTTGCGTTTAAATTTCACTACAGCAGACCAATTTCAACAATACTCTTTGATGTGACATGTGATATGTCAGTTTTAGTTTTATTATATGCTCATAAGGTCCAATCAATAACCTTAGAAATCATTTTCGTTCGTTCGATTTTAGGTTAGGTTACTTTCTTTTCCAATATTAGATTTTTCCTTAGTTGGCACACATGATTAGAATCAATAAAATAACAGTCGAGTCTGTGTTATCCAAATGAATGAGATAACGCCTGCTTTTTGTTTATCTGAAGTTCCATGTCATTCTAAATTACCTATAGGTATTTATTTACATTTCTACATTTGGTAAAGCCAATCAAATATGAATTTTTGCAACCTGTAAGACCTGAATGTTTTCATTCATTCCTCAATCATGGTGTGTTATTATTCGTGATTGTGATTTCAAAAAGTACTTTAATAAAAATTAAGTGTTTTGTTGTTGTATTACACAAAATTAATAGTTAATGTTTGTTGCAATATCAAATATAAATTGCAACTGAGAATTTTTATCAAACCTTTTAAGCAATTGTTTTCTTAGATCCTTTATTATTTGCTTGAGTATGATGTAGAAACGAAGAGGGCAAAAACTTTCAACAATAGGCCTTCGTCACGGTCTTGACAACCATTCATCACGTTTCTAAATTAATCCTTGGTCCAGTTTATATAAACATTCGGCAAAAATAATATAACCCGCTTCAGTTATAAAGCAAAAATTCTTGTTGTGTTTTTTCCTTTTTTCACGTCCTGTCTTTTTTATTAAAAAAAGCCAATTGAATTTCCAAATCAGTTTTGAATTCTACATCCAATTTCTAAAATGTGCTTTTTACATTTTATTGTTGTATCGTTTGTTGCTACAAGTGCAGATGTTTACTGTTTTTTTTTTTTTTAATATTAATGTGAAAATTCACTTAATTTTTCTCTATAAATTACTTCAAACTAATGAAGAAAAATTGCTGTTATTGGCCCATCCTCGCCGGGAATTGAACCCTGAACCTTTGGCTTTACGCACTAATGCTCTGACAACTAAGCTACGGGAGGTGACCATAATAACAACGACGAAACGCACTTATTAATGAAATACTTTTTTCTTATTAATGTAATCATCTGATTTATTACTAACAATGCATAGACATTTCTTAATAATAATTATAACAGTTACAGGTGTCTAAATTATCCTTTGGAAAATCCCAAAGAGGTTATCAAGAATAAATTACTTTTGCTAAATGTTCATAATAAGTCTTTTATCAATCTATCTTGCTATATGCAAAAACGTTTCACAAAATTTTTAGATCGTGCTTCCAATCACTTGCTGTTCTTTTAATATTTAGTTTAATCTTGTAACTTTCTTTATTCATACATTTCACATTTTCGTATCTGACCCAGTTGTTTTGTCCAGTTGAACAATTACCATGAGTTAACCCATACGTTCATTCAGATATATCGATAGATGAAAGTTCTTTTAATACTGCTAGAGTTTGAACCAAATCATTTTTGGTATCGGTCTAGTTCATCTTTACTTTCTCATGCTATTTGGGAAGCGAGTTATGTGAATGATACTTTTATGATGATGAGGATGATAATAATGGAACGGGAACTAGTTCATCACTTGGTACACATCTTTCATCGTTGGTGCCATACCGCTGAGTTTGTCTGATGATGAGAACGTTCGAAGTTCTCTTCTGGGCTTATATGGCGATCGCCGTTGTTGAAAGCTTTCCTATACCTATCTAATAAAGTATCAAACCAATGACCATGACGAGGATACGGTGCGTGCTAGTAGGTCACCGTGAACGTTTCGACCAAGTCCCTATCTATCGGCATGATTTTTATGAATGAAATTGTTCGAGATCGTGGCAATGTCGAAAGTCACCTGCTTTTGTTTTTGTTATTTTGATCGAGTGCAGGCGCTTGGTTTGAATAATAACGTTCGATAATTAGGTGAAGGAAACACTTGCAAATTGTTAATGTTTTTGTCTGTCGTTATGTTTACAAAACTGACTTCAAATGGTTTTTCTTTTGTTGTTGAATGCCACCTTTTATAGTTAATTAGTAAATGAAACTGTACTTTGGGTTTATTTATCGATTTACTTATTTAGACATACCTGCTAGATCTTTATTGTTCTTATCTTATTTGTTTTTTAGGCATCTACAAGAAATACCCGCACTATTAGTTTTAAAAATTGTCCTTTACTATACCTAAGCACGTTTCAGTGTAAATGAGCCTGAAAATAAAATAAAAAAAGAGTTAAAGCAATAAATTCTAACCACTTTCATCTTAGTTTTATGGTCGATAAATTCGAAGAGCATTAAAAGAAGATATATTAACGGATAACATACCAATAAAATTTGTTAGGAATTGCGACATGTCATTATTGGCAATCATAAAATTTTTGAAGATAAATAAAATTCGCGATAGATCCTGGACGTTAAATGCGAGGTGTGCGGTGAATGGTAATATTATGGTTCAAAAAGCAATAGGAATACTCAATAGCACAAAGATGGCAGGCACATGATGGTAAAATGTGAAAAAGGCGACTAGTGGCGACCATAACATTTAATAGATAAGTTGACGGTATGAATTATTTAGATAGGGACACTAGAAGCATCTGCATAGTCAGATGACTTCTTACGTTCAATATGGCTATCGAACACAACATGCCACGTTTAAAAAATTTGTCATACGTATTCCAAATTTTATAATCATTATAATTAGAAATTAATAAACATAGAAGTACCTAGTGGAATACTTTTAACTGCCTTCGGGTTACGATGAAATTGGATTAGAAAGTCTCTTTGCTTTGCCTTGCAAGAATATAAACACGGAAATTCCACAGATTTACAAAACTAGGAAGAGAAAGAGGTCGAAAAAGAAACAGGTAATAGGATGAAGTAATTTTTATTGAGCTCTGCATCTATTTTTACCCTATTACGTTGAAAATCCTGATCTTGAAACCAAACTGTAGCGAGCACGAGTGTGTTTGTGTGCGATCGGGCACATGTGTGGTTGAACGGCTTATCGATTCGCCGACTAGTTGCGGGTGCTTTTCTTCATGTGCGCCGTATTTGTAAATGTGTGTGTCGTACCTGCGTTCTGGGAAAGCAGTTAAACTGTTCAAAGAAAACTATCTGGATGTTTCCAGAAGGCTCCCGAAAGTAAACAAAAGAGTATTTAAAGGAAAAGACGATCGCCGAGAGGAGTAGACACAAATTGATCGTGCAGAAGTGAATCCAGAAATAAATTGACAGTGATAAAAGTGAAATAAATAGCGCAGTGAATAGTGATATATCAACAGTAGTGTAAATAAATAGTTATTGTCGTTATCAGTCTTAGAAGTAAATTTTGTTAAACCCACGAACATTACAAAACAAACTAAATCAGCATCAATAGGATTTTAAAGTAAATTTTTATCAAAATATTAATTTGGTAGGAAAGTTCTGAAGTCAGATCTGAATTATGTCAGATTTCCATTGCTCTTTCATTGTTCTACCCTCTAGTATTATGGGAGCGTGTGATATTAAAGTTGATTATTTAGTGCAAGGTAAATTTTTGGGTTCTTGAATCGTCGCATTTGAATTTTTGATCATTGCATGGTGTTGGGCACTTTTTCCATTTGTACCACCAATGAACGGGCTGCACGATCTAAAAATTCTTGCATATCTACTGATAAAAATATTTGTCTATTAAGTTTATTATTTACACAAACTTTATTACTAACAATATATTCTGATTCATAATTGCCTTCCTACGTTTTTAAGCGACAGTCTGTAGTGTCCATTAACATTGTTTTAAACGTTAAATTGTTTTATTCGGCTGATGCAATGCGATAGTTGTAGGTAGAGAGACACTAGAGGACAAAACGTGTGTATATATTACGTTGCCGTTTTAGAAGCCGTTTAGCTGTCTCGCGACAAGTTGTAATTGTCAATTTAAGTGCATTAAAACAAATATAGCGACTGTTAGGGAGTCGTTACACTGGCACAATAGTACTCTTGACGTGACAATATTTTAAGTTGGACAAAAATCTTCGGCGACTGCGATGCGACAGTCGACCGCGACCGCATGTCCCATTAAACAATGGCACTCTGGTGTTCACTGCGGGTCGTTAGAGTCAAATGGCAATAATAACTTGACGGGACAACGTTTTATATCCCGGGAAATTTGCTTATTGACTGGCAATTGAATTCGAGTTATTTAATTAGTTTAACAGTTACTCACTTTTTCATTATTTCACAACGAACTTAGTACCAAACCCTATTGCGTTCACCCCTGAAATTAAGGTCCTATCCTACTAAATGTGAAAAAGTCCGAAATTTTAGTAAAAGATGTGTGGTAGAGGTTTGTGAAAGTGGTTCGCTCAATAGGAGTGTAAAGGGTCAGGGAAAGTTGGAAATGACTTGCCAATGTCGGAGTGGCTCAGGAATTTCTCCCTTGAACAATTGACCAATGATGGAAACTGGTACTACGAGAGGTCCGAGGGCCTGAGCCTTAGGTGACAAGTTCGTAAAAGTGTCTTTGCCCGTTACACTCATCATGGGGAACTGAGCCGGCAGGAGTGTAAGGGTTCAGGAGAAGGTGCAGACTTACTAGTCTTGGGGTGCAAGTAATCCGACTGGGTGAGAGTTTCGTCCCTGGGATATTTGACCAGTGATAGAGATTACTACTACAGGAGTCCTGAGAACCCCCGCTGGCAAGTCTTCCAGCCTGGCCGGTCGTCTGAAGTTGTCAACACGAGAGCAGTAGTTACTGGAAGAGAGGACCAGGCATTTCGACGGATAAGCGGCGTGCATATGTACATCTCTAATGCCTGGTGCATGCGGATTTGATAGACGGTATGTGAAACCTTGGGGGTAGTGGCTCGTTAAACCTTAAGATAGAAATCACCATATTAATCAGACTTAACCGGTGATAACCCCCAGGCAAGGCAATCCCAGATAGTGTTAAAGTATCATGCCAAGTTCTCTGAAACTGAACCCACTCTTGGTACTCTTGTTGTTCCCTATTATCAAACCATTTAATATATGTTTTCGAAAACATTAGTTATTATAATTTTTTAACTCTGACAGCCAATAGGTATGTTGTATTTTTACAAATTCAATCATTCATGATTTACTCCAACTTTCCTAGAAAACGACGACTGAAAACCAAGGCTGGAACATTAAAGAACGAATTCCATCTTGAGAGACGCGCCATTCGTGGCTAACGTAAACACCGATGGTCACATTTATATTTCTCCATATTGTACGACAACTGTAAAACAATTTGCACATTTCGTACACAAACATACGAACGTACATACGTACATTCGGCGACTGTTTTATTTTACTATCGTTGTCTAGCGTATGCGACGTATCAAGTGCTTGCGATCGCGACCATGGCAACGGACGACGTAAATAATAAACAAGTGTAAGCAACATTAATTCTATCAACAACACAGGAATAACTGCAACAGCATCTGCAACGAGACTGCACCGGATCGTGCCTTTGTGTGCGTTTCGTGTAGGTACACAAATGCGCGATTGTATACAAACACGGGCGCGCGAATTCTGTTCGTCCATGTTCCTTACATGGTTCGCGATTGTTTATGTACGACGATTTTGCTGCTGCCTGCGCAGACCGAGAATGTTTTGGTTTGCTTTATGGCGAACGTGTGCGGGTTTTGCAAAGTACAAATAATCTCTCCGCAGCCTGGTAAATTGAAGTTATGGTTCCGTAAACGATATAATGGGTTGCAAGTTCTTAAACTACGTGAGAATGAAGATTGTGTACGCAGGTACGGGAACATTACCCAGAGACTCCGTATCGACCAATTATTTATTGAACAACACATGACACGTATTATATCATTCGTATTCTTTCACATTGCAACATTCATTAATGATCCTGCCTTGTAATGACCACTTAGAAAGACCACACAATGAAATTTTGCAAAAACTTTAGGGGTAAAGGTCTAGATTATGGCCCACACCACCTTCGGGGGTGGGGTTGGGGGGGATCGAAAGAGGAGGTCTCCCCCACCACTGTACCATAAAAAGTTCGTGGCGGTCTCACCCCCATAAAAAGTTATGGGGGTTCAAAGTTAATAAATATGCCAATTACAAGAATACAATAAGAATATTGAGAAAGTTATAAAAAACATTATTTAAATATCTTTAGCAATAGGGTAGGTTAGGTTATCGGGTGTTGTTTAAGTGACCACCCTCCTTCGATCCCCCACCTCCATCCGCTTGAAAATAATTATTGTATTGAATTTTATTTGAATTATAGTGTATAAAAATTGCCAAAATAATCCATCATCTACCATCATAATGGGGGTGAGATCGCCACAAACTTTTAATGGTACAGTGGTGGGGGGGACCTCCTCTTTCGATCCCATCCACCCCCACCCCCTTCGGTTAGGTTCTTAGTCGCTCAGTCACCCTGATGCAGGCATTTAGCTATCTATACCAACATATCGTTATATGGGCGAGTGCCGTAGACGACAATCGATACAGTGACGCATTTGATAACGCTGTCAAAAGCTCGGAACAACGGTCATAAATCATCGAGCAAACATTCTGCAAAACAAGACGGGAAGCTTACGGAAATACTCACGAACATTTTGTCACAGTAAAAATGAGTGGCCAACACAAAACAGTGGTACAAACGAAAGAAGTAAACTGTGATATAAATAATTTATTGCAGTATGCAATTATCAAAGTGTTAAAGTAATTAGGTAAATAAAGAAAAATACCAGAAAATCTGTCAAAGTATAATCAATATTTAATCTATTGGTTGGGACTAATGTGATTTTTGCTGTGTGCTTGTATCTAGAGAACAAGTCCTGTAACCGATTAAATTAAGTACTTATGCCTTCATAACATCTATTATTTATTAATGGATCTTTAATTTAAAGGATTGTAGAAAGGATAAACAGTTATACATAGTTCTGTCGGTACGAGGTGGTCGACGAGGTTTCCCAGACGAATGCCGAAAACCGGCTGGCTGCTGTTTAACTAGAAAGCTTAATTAAGTAAGAGCTTAAAATTGCAGTGGAAATGCGACAATTGCTTTTTGTAAAAGGCATGCAATTATTGTTTAACGGACTAGTCGGAGCGTCGCGTCGAGTGGTAAGAGCGGAAACGGAGCATGTGTCGACGTTCTCACGACGGAGTTTCCTCTCAGCCACTTAGATGACAAGATTTTCGCCTTAGCGACACGTAGAACTACTGCTTTTCGCTCTAAAATACTACACAGAACTACCTTGCATAAAGTTTCCAAGTTAGCACTTTTGCAAGCTGGTAATTACATTAACTTTGGCTTCCAAACGGAAAACGAATGTTTAATCTCGCCTTTCTGTTTTTTTTTTTCGATGTCCAAATTTACTTCGAAATCGCACTTCTATAGCAGTAGTAATGTGAGAACATAGCACTGTTTAGCTCTTTTATTGTTTTAGTTTTAATATTTTTTCAAATGCTTCAAAGTTTAAGATCTACACGAAGATGTAATTGTATTACAACTACGATACCAAATCACGCCCAGGACCGGCTTCGGATCGTAATTTGCTGTGGTTACCTACTAGCCAGGCGATTCCTTAGTGCATCTAGTTGACACTCCTCTAAAGCTTTCACGTATTGCAGTTATACCCAGTATATTGCGAAAAAAAAAACAACAGTTGACACAAAAAAATCGAAAGGTCCTAGAGAATCGCCGATAGTGGAACCAATTATAAATTAATTGGATGGAACCGAATGGGACCGCAATCACCCCCATGATGGCGGGGCTTAATTTGTTTGCACCGCGTTTCGGAGGCATTTCACTTTGATGGTGGCGGGCGGAGACTGTTTAACTTTCGACATCAGAGAGCAATTCACGTTCACCATCATAGTGTACGCGTATGTTTAGGTACATAATGCACGTATGTGTGTACATAGGCATCGATATAGGCATGACGTACGTTTGTGTCGTGAAACTGGTCCTAACTCTATCGGGGAACGTGAACCTAGAACGGAGTTATTAGTAATTGCAATGTGCATTTCTAATATAAGACAGGGTCACGAGTCAAAGCTCCGGGACATTCATGTTTCATAACGGACGGCCGCCGATCCGACGTAATTTACGGGATAACAGTAGTTTCTGATTTATAGCGAAACAGATAACAGAACCGAAAGCAACTTGGTTGGTTGGTTGGTTGATTATATTATAGCCGCGACTTGGTTGCATTTTTATGTGTCTCTTTTTCTTATTACTCTTTTTACTTTGTTTTTTCTAATTTTGATTAGTTAACTGCCTAACTTGGCTTGGTCGTGTATACCATTAGACCAGCCTTCCCATCATGCACGCATATTTTCGCAAACGAAGCTCGATATGATGAATAATGGTGCCGTTTCGTTAATAATTACACGTCGTCTACCACTTAATGGAATACATTGCTAGATCATGGCGATCGTGCAATGAAGAAAATGGGAAGTATCCGTTACACACGCGCTCATTTCCCCATTATAACTTTAAATTACTTTAAACCCTTACTTATCGAAATGTAACTGTCTCACATCAGTACAATATGAAAATGAACTCCTGATTCCTTGTCGGCCCCAAGAAAAAAGCTTTCCAATATTTTAATCCCCACCAGCTAGTAATACTGGCGGGAGGATAGTCGCTTCTGACATTGTTGGAGGATCCCCTTCAACCCCCTTTTAGAAATCGTTGGGAATTGTTGGGTATTGGTGGATATGGAGCATAACTGCCTCAGCATTTGCCTAAGTAATTCAATAAAGTCACAGAAACATTTGGACCAGGAAGACTGATCCGGAATCAAACTGGTTGAATGCTAAGTAATATTTTAACCTTCTAGGCCATGCTGCTCGGTATCAGCCCCAACGGGAGGATGAACCTTAACATTTATAATGGTAGTAGAATGAAGATTCGGGCTATAGGGCCATGGTCTAAGTGAACTATTCTGTCCTTTCGTCAGCTACTGCGGCTGACATCCTCAGTGGTAGCGCTGCGTTGACAATCACTGAGGATGTCAGCCGCAGTAGCTGACGAAACGTCTGGACAGAACAGTTCACTTAGACCATGACCCTATAGCCCGAATCTTCATTCTACTCTGGATTCTGGCCGTGAAAGCCTTTGTTCTTGTACTTATAATGGTAATTTATGTAGTGCAATATCTTTTTTGTTGAATTAGTAGATGTTCACTCATTTAGACTCGCATTGCATGCTCTTCTACAATGCCGTTTGTCATATAAAGGCCAGTTCAATGATGTTTTACCCAGTTTTCGTCCATAAGAAGCCGTGAAATGCAGTTTTCTTTAATGTTTGCTGAAGACGAGCAACATAATGTAAAATGAACGGTTATAATGGCCGGGTTGAGAGGCAATAAAGACATTTGTTTTATGCCGAATCAGATATTTTGCATACCCATTAGCATTTCGCTTTTAAAGTGGTGACGGTGGTGGACAAGTTGCAGCCTCTTTACGAAAACATTAAAAAAGGCGACACACGTCGCGGACTTAAAGACAAACGTAAAAAAGACACATTCGGCCATTTATGACTTAATTATCGTCAAGTTGAACGGAATACCCAAGCCGGCAGAAGACTTGGACGACTTGTTTTTGTCCAACGCTGTGAGGTCGTTTCGACTCATTATCATACAAATGTAAACATAATGTTCGCTCCACCGAAGTGCAAAACTCGTCCTGAACGATTAATTCGAGAATTTATGCGATTTCGAGAGTTGTACTCGAGTCGCATCGAGGGAAAACGTTCGGTCATTTGTACGCAAAAGTACAAACGAATGTCCTACTCTTTTCGACTTGATAAGCACCTACCTGAAACAGTTATTACATCTGCACACCGTTGGTATACCATTTTTATAAATTACGCTCAGAATATTTTGACAACAGCTGATTATAAGAGAGACCACCGCATGTATCCAACAAACATCCAAGATCTGCAAATAATTGTCATTCCTTTGAAAGGAAATGAAACTTCACAAAGATTGTTAATGTATTTCCACTGTACAATTTGCTGGAAAAGAAGATATTATCACATGTATCTAGGCAACCTAACATACATAGTAGCAAAGAAGACCAGGTTTCTAGAAGGAATAAACTGGCTCATTCTAGAACACGGCCAGCCTCTATAAACAGTTGTTGCGAGATCGAGCGGAAGAGTACGAGAACGAGCTTGAGGCGATACAAAGCGAAGAAGTGACAAAGTGTTCATATGGTAGTCAATTGATAACTAATTAATAATAAAAGTGATAATTAGACGGTAAATAGTTAAATAAAGGTAGTAACAGTCCGAGAAGGTGTTTAAATACGGGACAATATCGATTAGAATAATAATAATTAAATAACTTATCAAAAATTTGAGAATGTGTTTTCCAAATTTTAGTTGAACAAAAAAAGTTCCTTTTCGAAAGCAGTAATATACATGTGTACCTGTATTGCGTCATGCATGTGACATTCTCGTGTTGTGTTCGATAAATTAATAATAAAAATGCAGGCTTTCGTCAATCAAAAATTATTATACGCTTAGATGGACGACGGCGTATAAGGTAAAGTAATGCCGTTCCTGCGTCACGCAAACGCTTACCATTATTATTCTGATTAGTCATAAAAGCGTTAAGTTGGGCGTTAATGAAAGCGATAGCGGAGTGCGGCTGAAACAAAGGCCTCCGATTTAAACAATTCCTATGCAAATCGTGAACGTACAAATACACGAGATGACAGGCAAGAACATGCATATTCAGTGGTCGAGAAGATTGAGAACGTACTTGGGCCTGTTAATGCTGTACGGGGTGAGTATGTCGGGCAAGAAAACATCTCCTACGGCTTAGGAAAACACTCTTAATTATGTAAAAGACACACGTATGTGTGTATCATTGGACAGTAGTGGAACGTTAATGTCTCTACGTGGACATCCACTCTTTTGCCAAGGCAAGACAAGATTAGATGAAGTCAGAGGTTCGGTGCTGCTGTCTGTTTGTTGTCATCGTTAACCATTCCATAACATAATACCCTTCTCATAGATAACCGTTATTATCACATTCTCTCAGTTGACTTAGTTCGGGTCTGCTTATGGAAATAATTGTGTGCTAAATATGGACATGAGGAGCCATTAATTACTCTCTGCTAATTAACGGTAATTAATGTGAAGAACAAGGCTGTTGTATTGACGTCTTAAATGTTGTTGTACCTACTCGTAATACATATTGTACATTGTACGTATTAGACAGAAACAATTTCGAAGGCTTACTCTGAGAAACAATTATCGTAGCACATGGGGAACTCAAAAAGGCTATAGGTATCACATATGGAGAGAAAGTCATTGTGAAAAGACTGAATAATTAACTGAAAGAACACTACTTGAAAGCAAAATGTAATTAAAAAGTACACACTGGACATTTTTTATACAAATGTAAGTAAAAATAAGTTCAAGTGAACAAAATTCAGAGATACGTAACAGGGGAGGGATTACCCACTGCTAGGGATTGGTGTTAGAGTGACTTGAGGATTATAGGATTAGCCTAATTCGACTAAACTTAAGACGTGGAATCGATTGAGACCACTTTTGGTTCGATCAGACTTCCGGTTCCGGTTTTACTGGAAGTTACTTTGTTTACAGTGGTTAAGTTAGGCTAGGTTAGGTTTACTTTGTTTACAGTGGTTAGGGAATTATCGGATTAAGCTAATGGATTATGAGAAATCGAACGGAATCGGTTTGGAGTTGATCCGAGTTCCAGTTTTACATATATAAACAAAAATCCGGCAAAGATACGGCTCTGTAAAAAAGTAAAAAATTCAACTTCCGGTAAAACCGGAACCGGAAGTCTGATCGACCTGAAAGTAGTCTCAATCGATTTCTCATGTCGAGATTAGTCGAATTAGCTTAATCCCTTAACCCTATAATCCTTCTAACACCGAACCCCAGCAGTGGATAACCCGATCCCGTAAAAGAGATGGAGAAATACCATTAGAAGAGGTAAAAACCTCAAATAATAGAAGACGATTAAGTGAAAAAGGAATGGGAAGAAGATAGAAGAAGGTGAAGAAATGTTGCAACACATTTTTTCAATTAAATTTGTCTTGAACGTGTTTTAATCTAAGTTCCCCATTTATTATAAAGTAAAGTGGATCGATCCTGCTTCGTTGTTATCGATGACGATAATAACAATACGTTGTTGGCGTTAATGTTAGTGACAACGACGAATAACATGAAATCTCATGTGCTTTAAGGTAACCATAAGTAGCAAAGTTACCGTGAAGTTTTATTGCTTGCTGATAACATAAGTTGGAGAAAAGTTTATATTGCTTCCGATCTCGATGATGCGTTCATAAAATCTCAAAGGAAACCACTCGTTTCTGGGACAAACAATGGCACAACTTTAAATAAGTAAAAACAGTTTTCAAATGGATACAATGTGAAATTATTCAGACGCTTTTGTGGAGCAAATATTTGATTATTAACTTTCCTTTTTCTCTCTTAGAATTGTACTCAAAAAGTTCTCAATTTCGGCTCTTTACCATGCCCACAGGTTTCAAGTGGTTACAATGTACAATTATAAGAAAGCTTTTAAGCAGTTGGAAATTTTCTTTCGAAATTGTTCTCAACAAGTTCTCGATTTCGATTCATTAGCATGCCCTCAAATGATTGCAATGCGAAATCATTAGGAAGTTCATAAATAGCAAGAAATTTAAAGTTTTTTATTAAACTGCGAAATCGACGTCAACGCAGCCCTTTAGCCGCGAGTGTCATGTCTAAATTAAAGGAAGATGATGGAAACTACAGTATGTTTGATCAATACTCCGGAAAAATTGACCTATCCGTGTGCCAGCTGTTCCGAAGGTTAAGAATAGCTATGAGTGTTTAGTCACTTAATGTTTAGGATAACGAATATAAGATAACGCGACTGCTACATAATCTCGCAACAATTTTCAATCATTGACGGCTCGTCAACTGGGGTACTTTTTGGGCATACTTTTAATACTCCTTACATTGTAGTGCTACCACGAGATGGACTCTGCACTGCTCCCCAATGTTACCTTCCAAATATTTTGGAATAATGATCAAACGTGGTATATATTGTACTCAAAACGTGCTCGATTTTGGCCCTTAATCATGCCCCTACAATTCGTATGTTTATTCGATATTGTTATCCAAATTAGTAATGGTTATTTATTATTATAGGTACTATGTAATTTTTCTTAGTGTAAATTAATACAAGGCTACCAGGTTGCACTGTAAATCGAATGATTATAAGACATACAATTTATGTTATTAAGTATTAACAAGCGATGGTCTCGAGCTGCCTGTTTGTTCTGATATAACATGAAAATTGCTCTGACTTAAACATGCATGTTATATACTTAACTAACTAATGATAAGTAGGTACATAAAACCACGTAGATACGTTAATAGGTAGCTGGAATATTATTTTTACAAAAAGTAACTAAAAATTGAACTAACTGCAAATATACATGCATTATTCATTATATATATATATGCAGCAGTTACTCGTGGGGGTTACAGAAAAAGGCATAGAAAATAAACAAGAAAACGTATAAATTTCCCAATTTTGCTTCTTACAGTCTTCAATTCGAGTGGTAGTTTCCTTGTTAAGTCAGTACAGAATCAACCACATTCATTTTTAAATATCTGACTGTAAAACAGCATCAGACAGGTACAGTAAACTCCTTTACATTGCCGCATTGGCCGCCACTGTCTTAATGTATATAAATAAACGTGTTTGTGTATTCTCTTCCTGAAAGGCGAGATGCTTTCGTTATCTGCTCGAGCAACAAATATTTTTAGTGTTAATAAAGATGTTTACCTGTCGTAAATAATAAGGGAATTAGATGTCTTCATTCCCGTGAAAGCTTTTAGGGGCCCATTTGTCGTTGGCTCCCGTCCTCTCCACGTCGGCTAAACAAAGACAGCTACTTAATGTAATCACCTACGTATCGCTTAATTTACGGCATTAGAGACTGTTTAATCGCGCGGGTTATTACACACAATCAGCCAATGGCTTCGATCTGAAATAGACGACCACTTCGTTGGTCTTACTTTTTTTTTTTTTTGCGGAACTGATTCCAACACGTCCGTGTAATGAACCCGTCTAATATAATAACACATCGAACCGAATTTTAGATATCTATTTACGATACGAGTCATTTCGTCTCTCGTTAGTTTCGTTGGAGTATCTAAAGAAATTGGAGTTTTCAGGGAACACGTTTTATCGCAGGCAATTGCGGTGTTACGATGCCTAAAAAGGAAGTAAAACACATGTCAGGTTTTTTTTAACTACATAGTTATAGATAGTAATAAAAATAGTGAAAATAGATCAACAAACACACAGCAACCATTAACAAAAAGCGCGCGGGCTGGAAGTCTGCCCGCATGGTTGCTAAAGCTAAGCGCACACTAAACCGCAGCGGACGGGCGGAACACAGCGGAGAGGTGCAGCGGACTTATTTGTGAGAAGCTTTATGTTGTGCGAATTTGGCAATGTAATACCAATGCAAATCAATCTTTTCATCTGTTTGAGACTCCAGTAGCGGTCGAGGTGTAGCACGAAACGTGAGTATTTTGAGTCCAAGCACATGTTTGTCGATGCGATACTCTGCGTGCCGTTGATATTCGTTGGTACGATCCTTTTGACCCCTGCGTACTAGCGTGCGCTTAACTTAACTCGTCGCCATGTGCTAACTTCATTCTGTTGGATTTTGCGTACCTTCCATGCTACTAGTTTAGTCGCAACTTTTATTAAAGACTAATTAAAGGGCAATAATGTTTAAAATATATAGTAAAAACTTGATGGATATTCTGAAGGTTTGAAAACAATCACTTGAACGTTTATTACACCTACTTCATGATGAATAGTCTCTTATCCAAGACTCAAAAAGCATTTTTCGATAATTTATTACTATTTTTTAAGTCTTATTATTGTATTTAGAGGAACATTTTCATCTGTTTTTAGTTTGTTTTTCAAATTTAAAATATAGTAAATCTTTCAATTTTTTCTGACACAGTTACATCCAGGATGCTGCACGTGACTCTATATATGTATTTGGGAATTTCATATCACATTCATTTTTCATTATAAACGGGAAGTGCTGAGTTCTGGAGACGTTCCCCGGCCCATTTCATTTCTTTTTTTTTGGCTTCGCCTTCAACTTTTGTGAAATGATTTGAATTTGCTCGGCTTCATTAGTTTCTTGGGGGTGTCAGCACTGGCACTATTAGGTCAACAGATGTTGCCTGAGACTGAAAATTAATTGGTGAGAATTCCTTCGATTCCGTCCGTCCAACGTATCGGCCGTGAGGGCCGTTTTCGTAAACCCCTGCGGCGTTTCCAAATCGCTAATGTTCCATTTCCTAAAGACATAAATTTAGTCGCACATCATCGACTTACACCGACCGTCGGCTCCTTATGTTCTCCTCCAAGTCATCCTTTGCAGATGTTGCTACCAGATATATTTTATGCGGAAATTGCAAAAATTCCCTGCTCGCATTCGACGAATATCTGTGTCATCCATTCGTGTTCTTTTATTGTCTTCTTAGGGAACTTATTACCTGATTGAATTGAAACCAAAAAAATGCTCTCATTTTTCTTTTATACTAAAGTTGTCCATTAAAATAAAGGAAGAAGAAACTCCACTGGGAACGGGGAAGAAATCTAGTGTGATATTATTACTTAACGAATAGTTTTTATTAATTTTAAACCGCATACGACCAAAAATGTGACATTTTTATTAATAATTTATTCTCCGATTAAAATGTATATTTTTCCCTGATTGTAATATTTCTTTAAATTTTATTGTTTACATATTATACAATTAAACAAAATAATTTTGTTGCAGAACTGAACTTCCAGCACCTGCCTGCTAATTACTAAGGGTAAGTGTATTAATTATATATTACTGTTTTCCTTATACGTATAAGTACGATTCCTTTGATGATAATTTGTATCATTCGCATTCACTTATAAGTATGTGTAACCCAGCATATTTAAATAATGTTTGAGCCGTTATATACGGTTTTAATCACCTATAAATATTCTGTAGTACTTTGAAGTTTTTGTACCACTAATTAGATGGGATTCTTTTAATGCCAAAGCTCGTGGCTTTGGTAGTCACTAAACCAGAGAAACGACAAGCATTTGAAAATTCCATGAGCTTGTACTACCTATATTCATAAATCAGTAGCATATTTGATGGCAATTCAACTTGGTGCACAGGTGTGCTTTTACCCACACATGCACATGCAGATGTATCTCAAATGCATAAAGTCAATTTCCTCATTTTCATATCACATAATTATTTAAATGACCAACTCATTGCAAATATACGTTGTACTTACAACTGCAGCAGCTGCAGTTTCAAATATACCTATTGTAAAATACTAAAAATTATTTAAAAAGTCAAAAATACATCGCAAAATGTACTCGGATTCCAGAAATATTTATTTAATGTTCTAATTTAATGGGCCACTTTAGACATAGATCTTCACTCTTCACCTACATTAACTACTTTCCAACAAAAACTAACCGTTTTATGTATGTAAAAAATATATTCGGAAAATTAGAGAAAAAAGTAAACTAATAGAAGCTTGGATAAAAGCAGTAGGTATCAATGAAGTGAATTCCGAAATAAAAATTTGTTCACGTCATTTTAATGCACATGATTATATTTCAGCAAGTATTTACCATCGGCCATAACCTTAACATTTAAAACTAGAATTATACTAAAATTATAAAGTGAGAAATTATTTATTCCTGTGTAATTGATTTAACACAATTACAATGATATGATATAAGCATTTTGAGGTTAAGAACCTACCTGCTGCAATACAACAAAGTTGCAATAATGTGTTTGCAACGTTCTCTTAAATCGGCTTTGCACGTGCAAGTCATTGATATGATATTGCTTAAATCACCCAGAATCACCTCACCAATTATATAACGTGAATCACTTTTTAAATCCGAAGTTTGTAAAAAGTAGGCAGTAAACTTCCGGATTTGTTATTTCCGAATTTTATAATGTGATTGGCATTAAAAACACGCTCACCTTCAACGAAATTTCCTTTCCGAGGCTTTGTGTCAGCCCAATCACATATTGTGTCAATACTTATCATTTTATCGTAATTTAAAAACTTGGAAATTGTACGGTACACTATAGCAACTACGATAAATTTTCCCTAATCGGCGCCATGTTTTTAAGCTCCTCCCATTTGACGGATCCCAATATGAAGCAATTTTTTGTGCACTTTGGTGCAATCAAATTCGATGCGTTAAGTATATGCAGAAGAGGAAGAATATTGGAGAGGAGATCAGTAAGTTAATGTGACGTTGAGAAATGATTCCAAGATAATCATGCCTGGAATTAAGTGTCGTTATCTCGGGGAGGAAAAACCCGCAATTCCTACTCCATTCACAACTGCTGTTAGAGCAACGTTAGCTCGTCTATTGCCGGAGATTTCGATTTGCATAAGGATGCATCTTGCCTTCGTTGATTACTTCTAATCTAGTACTTTTTTTTATTTAAACGCCGCTGCCGGTCTACAATTCTTTTACCCCGCCTCAATGTCGTTAGTTACTTAAGAAAAATTAGCCGCAATTCAGCGAAGAAATTGTATCTATTAACCGAGATTTTTTGATTCGGTAAATCTTTAACGGTCGTTTTTAAATATCTTCTATATGAATGTAAAGATAGGAGATGAAAAATTAGAAAAAGTGACTGATTTTAGGTATCTGGAAAGTCAAATATGTCAGGACGGAAAGAGTAGTAGGGATACAAAGCAGAGGATAGTGCAGGGTCGAGTCGCCTTCAATAAATAGAAGTCACTTCTGTGCTTGCAAACAGTTAATTTAGAAATTCGAAATAGGTTGTTAAAGGTATACGTTTGGAGCACGGCATTGTACGGGTGCGAAACATGGACAGTGGGCGTAGCGGAAAAAATAAGGTTAGAAGTGTTCGAAATGTGGTGCTACAGGTAAATGATGAGGATACTGTGGATAGCGAAGGTTAGAAATGAAGAGATATTAGAAAGAATAGGAGAACAGAGAACTCTATGGAAGTCAATAAAAAATAGGCGAGATAGGTTGGTAGGAAATCTCAGGCATGAAGGTTTAATTAGAAACAGGAGTTAAAAAAAGTAGAGGTAGACCTCAATTACATTACTGTTTGCAAATAGTTAAGGATTTGGGATGTTGTAGTTTTAGGGAAATGCGAAGATTAGCTCAGGATAGGAAGGATTGGAGGTGCGTGTCCAAGCAAGGACTGACGACCTTATGACGACCTCAGTCATGAAAGTGAGGCATTTTTTGGCAATTTATTATTAAACTTTTGTAGTAATTTGGATGGTAGATAATTTCAAAAATTACAACCATCAAGTTTGGATTTTCCTGTCATGTATGGATAGTAATTAATTTTTGGAAGAACATGGAATTGAGTCTTCACGAATGCTAGCCAATGGTCTAAACCTCTAGCTAGGCTATTTGATTCGGCACAAAATACTTGCTTTATATAAGGTACGACACTTTTGGTCTTCAGGTCAAACTTGCACATTTCTAAATTTCCTCTAATTGCAGAAATTTCAGTGTTTATATTTGTTTGGCAGAATTGGGGTTTTCCAAATTGATATATTGCTTTCGCTTAGTATGAGACAGTAATCTACCACAATTCTCAGCGGTATGTCCGGAAGCGACAGTTGTTTCCTATTTGTTTTCTTTTTGAAAACACTCACTACTTAGAATTTTGTTTCCCTTTCGTCTAATAACAAAAGGGGCCGTTTATGCATAAATATATATCTCGCGCCACAAATTTCCTTTATCGCGCTCGCTTCATCTGATAAAAGTTAGTAATAAATCAGAGCGAGTCGGTTCGAGTTTCCAAACTATCGTTCCGTTTAGACCTTCCAGGTGGCACTTTATCTGATTGACAATTTGTTCGAATTCGTCCTCATAAAAAATTACGTTATTATGCAGGACGCCTTTAGATGAACAATGAAAAACGTACGTTTTTTTGAACTTTAACTCCACTTCATCATCTCCTTCAGAATTAGTTAAAATACCTACAACAGATAGACGTCTTTGGTCTGGTCGAGTATATTATACTTCATTTACATTCTCTAGCGATGTGCCCCTTCCAATGTTTGGGATGCGCGCTGGCAAAATCGTAGGTATGGAGAAAAAAGCTCATTATACTCTCGACTCTTGTTCATTAAACATACTTTTTCATACAGTACCTGCCAAAAGTTAGTGCGAGTCGAAAACAAGCGTTAAAGCCTTTAATATGTCTTCAAATATAAATAAACATCTCGTTGATATTTTCCGTAGTAAATGGTACCAATAACAGCACATTTGAGCAATGCAATTGTAGTGGATAAAGTGGTCAATTTTTCCGTGCAGTACTGTACGAATTATACGGTCCTCACCGGTAAAGAGTTTGGCCAAGAATTGTCTCCTTCCTTTTTTGGCCTAGTGCTGTTCTTTTCTACTTTGCGCCGGTCAAACTGAAGGTCACATCGCTACAGAATGTAAACGAAGTATACAATAATTGATAATTATTATCAAATGAGCATCATACAAGTTTCGACAGGCCAATAGGTCAATATTTTTCGAATGGGACATGATTGCTCATCATTTTAGATTTAGAAAAACAAAAAACACATTTATTTAAAAAGTAATTAAGCTATATTGTTGAGTATTTTACAAGCAAGTAAAAATATTATGCTCTGCATCTCATTTTGTTACACATCAATTGGCGCAATGTTATTCCTTTTTCAATGTCCGCTGCAATTCCTACCTGACATCTCTTTTCTATGTTTACGGATATCTCTTGTAACATCTGTCGTGAGTCAAAGTAGGCGTCCTGTCAGCAACTGCTCTAGTCTAGTAAGTAAATGTGACAGATTTATTGCGGACTATGCCAATTTTGAACGTCCGGACTATACCTACCTATTTTCAAATATACCGTTACCTACTTTTATGTCGATTCGTACACTATATGGACGTTATAACCGTAATCCTTCAATAATTTGCAGTATTTCTTCTGTATGTTCAAAAATATAATCGTGAATCATTATTAATCAATTAGCGGTCGCTTTTCTATTTAATAACAAACTAATTACAAAGAATGAATCGTCTAGATGTGCTAGGCGCTGTATCCATCTATTTCATTCTCATTCGGTTACCTTTTAGCCACGACGGTGTTACTATTATTGTTAAATAAGTAACGTACTATTACTGGGCAATTTTATGAGAATCGTGACACCATTATGCAAAGAAAATCGAAATGGTAATGGCGTTATTAACATAGCATTCGCAGCAACTACAGTTGTTGCTGTTGTTGTTGTTGTCCTTCGTGATTTACAATTTGACAGAACCCGTATTATTCGTTTTGTTCGATTAAGGAAATTGTTTTGATTGAATCGCAGAGCGGGCCATAGATTTTAGCCTAGCTCTCGGTACGCGTAGCGTGGCTGCCCGCAGTGACAGTTGGTTTAAATATCATTGCTTTCATGGGATCCGAGACGGCCAGGCGGTAGGAAAACAGAAGGGCATAATCGTTTTTGTTTTCGCGGCGAACGAGAACGGTGTGATGTTTTGCTCCATTGGACAGTTGGATTCGTTTTTGTTACGTTCCCTCACATAAACCTAATCACAATCAGCCAAGCTGGATCTCACACTAGATAAATAATAGCTAATTTAAGTAGCTTAAAGCATTGTTTACATGTATCTTGTCATGTTAGAGTCTCAAATGGGACAGATGATATGTTTTTGATGAGAATTCTAGCGCGAATCGAATTGTAGAGTATTAATAATTTAAATCAGTTTGAATTAAAACAATTAATAATGATATAACAACACTTTATACTAACAAATAACTAAATGATCATTTTCAAGATGTAATGTTAAGAAGTAACTCTATATAATTGATAAGTAGGTACAATTCTAATATTATGTTATGTTCTTTGTTTCTTACTTTCATAGCTGGACCGCTTTGTCCTCTGTATCTATGCGTCACATTCTTTATCGGCGATTTAATTTATTTTTTGTTATATAAAAAGAAACCTATGCAGTTTAAAATGATCGATTAAAACCGGTGAAGCTATTATATAATACGTATGATAACCGAAAAGAGAAGTTAATAAGTGTATATCTTTATTAGAGCCGAAGAAGATACAGAAAACTAGCGGATAATATGAGGTATAAAAGATAGCCCAGGGCAATCTCATTTTATGACGTAATAAAACCAGGTAGTGTAGGAATTGTTATTAACTGTCTGCAGTTAACGCTGATTGAGTGTTAAAAGAAACAATTTTCACTTTTATTTTTATTTGCGGTTGATCTACAGGGTGGCCTGCTGTTAACATTTGAAAGTGATCTCGTTATTAGTTAGTTAGTAATTTTACCTGCGTGATACCACCAGGACCGGACTGACCCTTAACTGTACTTTCAAATATGTTTTTCTTGATTTTCGGGTAAACAAACATATACTTAATTTTCTTGTTTTGTTGTGCCCTATTACCTCCTGCAAGCGCCTTGCTTATTTCTGAATAATAAAATATTATCCATTAGGCAACATTATACAATTTTCACTTGTATTGTCATAACCTATAAATTAATAAACTCAAAAATACCCTTGCAAAGTAATTAGTAAATAGACGATCGATTAGATTTAAGCAATTACATTTATAATTCATATTCTGCATGAAATACGAGGCAATATTACCTAGAGCAGTCGTTCAATGGTTTTTTTGCATTCTTTTATACTCCAAAGTTTTCTTTATGAAGGAGAGTCGACCATGAATTTAACGAAGCTTAAATGGATCCTTTTGGTAGAAAGTTGAGCTATAACTTCCCTGTTAGCTAGGAAAGTCGTTGCGCTCCTCTCGCAAACTGACTCATAGAGTTTAAGTTAGTGGAAATTACTACTACCGAACAAAGCTTCTCATTTTTCGTCTTCGAACGAGCGGAAATCGTTTTAATTTTTAAGTTCCCATTTTTAATTGCGTACTTAAACTTTGAAACTCGATAACCTGACCCCTCGCTCCCTACTTCCTTCATATCCTCCTCGAACCCGTTCAGACTTCATTTGCTACGAAGATAGCCGTTCAGGCGGTCCACGACTTTTAAATTTTATCCATCCAATTGTCGTAAAGCCTGGCTGACGGCCAAAGCCGTGCCTGAACTAATTGGAAATAACCAATTAAAGAAGTTGCCGCGATATCCTTACGAACATATACACGTATACGTATACCATCTACCTATGAATCGACACAGTGGCGTCTAGTATAATGGGTCACAAACGTACGTACCTATTTTTATTTAAATTAAAACCATGGGATCTCCAGGGATTCATCCCGTACATGCCGGATTCATTCTAACATTTTTATATTTGCTTTATCGAGAATAGATGACAAATGTGGCAAAGAAGAAAAGTGGTAGAAAGACATTAAAAGAACAAATCTATAGAACCAAACAACACTTCAAGAAGGACATAAATATGGAGGAAAACAAACCACCGATTCAAAATTATATGGCAAAACAGTTGAAGACATGTCAAAACAGTTCATCAATAACACTGATGAAGGTCAGAAAGAAGTAAACAATATTGAATGCCGCCGGCGAAGGTGAAGCGTGAGGCATGAGGCCTGGTTTTACGTTAATAACGAAAAATTTAAAACTAAAGAAGAGATCAAAAGGAATATGAGATTCAGAATTCAAAACTTGAAGCCATTGAAAAAAGAGACAGTTACTCCAAAGGACTTGAAGCGATGTGAGCGTCAGTTTCTTATAATGGCCAAACTCGACTTCGTCTTCATCTTCATCTTCTTAATCTAGGTGCCAAAATAAAGTAAAATGATAATATGAAGAATATTTTGAAGAAATTTTTGGTCAGAGATGGCCGCCGTCTTTGCCCAAATGATAAGTTTGTGTTCCATCAAGTTTCTACTCCATCACATGTTTCTGAGAAGACCAAGGAGTTTATGATGGTCACAAATTTCAAATTTCTGATGCAACTCTGATGAACTTTGCCTTTTGGGGGAGGATGAAATAGAGGCTTGGTAGATGCAGAGTTATAGACATGACAGATTTGAAAAGAGCAATTACATAGAGAATGGAAAAAGCTTCAAACTTCAAACTTTTGGGTGTATTATCCGTAGAATATTACTGCCCCATCGTTTGCTCAAGTGATCCAAGGAAACTACAGCAAAACTTGGACCAGGGCAGATGGACCTGGAATCGAACCGGAGTCCTCCCGAATGCCAAGTAATGGTCTAAACCTCTGGGCCATGTCGCTCGGTGCAAGACTGTACTGTTTTGTCAGTTATTGGAGATAGATACGAAAAAAGTTATTTGTTTATTGATTTTTAGGCATCTTTATTGTAAGTACTTTACATCCAATTGAACAAATCATACTTCACTAGAACTAAGCGCCGTTGCTGTATTAATCAATAGGTTGTAGGTTAGACCGCTTAGTCAATAATCAGAAGGTTATGAAAAGAAATTGACCACAAGATTTAATTAACAGATTTGGTAAATCCAATTAGAAAAAAGCAACAGTTAATATTTTAAAATTTGATAGTTTTTCAAGAAGGTTCACAATAAATTGTGTATATTTGTTGTATTTAATGTTTTCTCAGAGTTTAATACGTGTTCCCATTGCTGTAGCTGCCACTGTACAAACATTCACAGTTTTGACGGCAACTGCCACCCAATTTACTGACGGGGACTTCTCTCTCTCTCTCTCTCTCTCCTCTCGTTCTCTCTCTTTTTGACCGGTCATAACTTTGACGATTAAAGTTTCCGAAATTGATCCTGTGAAAATGATCGCAAGCACATTATATGCTGGCTCGAAAAATTTAAGACGTTTCCACATTCACAGGTATTAACTGGACGCTTTATGGGCGGTTTTTAATTTCCTCTTGCCTATACAGAGAACGATTTTATTGCATTCGAGTCTCTTATCCGAAGTTAATTAAGCCAATACGAAAATCTCATTTTAATATGCATACATATAATGTACCATTATGGCAACGGGAATTTTTCGAAATAAAAATGGAAATCGATTCCGATATTGTATGTCAATAACGTATTTCGTTAACTTATCTTCAACATGTATTGTGTGTACGTAGAACTGCTCTGAAGTTGAATTAAAATTAAGTGAAAGCTAGAGATTTGGTCGGAATTTTCTTGATTTTTCCACTGTTTTTAATTGGGACAAAAATTAAACTATACTATAAATCATTTAGGTATCTAGGAAGTAAGATAAGTCAGGACGGAAGGAGTAGTAGGGATATAAAGCAGAGGATTGAGCAGGGTCGAGACGCCTTTAATAAAATGAAGTCATTTCTATGCTCGCGAACGGTTAATTTAGAAATTCCAAAAAGATTATTAAAGTTGAATGTTTAGAGCGCGGTGCTGTACGGGTGCGAAAGATGGATAGTGGGCGCGTTCAAAATGTGGTGTTACAGGCAAATGATGAGGATACTGTGGATAGAGAAGGTTAGAAATGAAGAGGTGTTAGGAAGAATAGGAGAACAGAGGACTCTATGGAAAAAATCGGTTGTCTGTAAAGTCGGTTTACTCACTATAGTTGAACGTGACAACGTCATAAGAAAATACTGATGGAATTGTTTCATTTTTCAAAAGAAAATTTTAATTTTATTTGTTTGATAGATATTTTGTATGGATATAGAGAAGGAGGTAAATGGAAATGTATTATTGTATAGCAGCTGTCCACGCGGACGCATCGCTCACTCAAGTAGGAGAGAGACAGATGTCGAACGCTGCCGAACGCGGAGGCCGATTGTGCCTCTTTGTCGCTCGTTCCGCGCTCTCGCTTGCACTTCAAGCCTTAAATGGAACGCCTCAGAGCGAGGTAACGCCGCATGAGTCATGTTTTTTCGTGCGTGCAGCCGGCTCCATCGACTTATAAAAAAATAAGCGAGAAAGGTTAGTAGGACATCTTCTCAGGCATGAAGGTCTAGTCAGAGACATATTAGAGACATAAATAGAAGTTAGGAGGAGTAGAAGTAGGCCTAGAATAGATTACTGTTCGCAAATAGTTACGGATATGGGTTTTAGGGAAATGCGAAAACTAGCTCAGGATAGGAAAGAGTGGAATTGCGTGTCCAACCAGTCTTGGGACTGACGACATTAAATAAGAATCCCGCTTCTTTAAACTGGTTCAAAATTACTGTACACAAATATATTAAGGATGTGGGATGTTTTACTATAGTTTTCGGGAAATGCGAAGATTAGTTTAGTATAGGAAACAGTGAAGGCCTTAATAGGACTGCCGGTCTTACGAAGATGATGTACTAAGTGCAGATATACCTGCTTCCCACCCTTATCTTCTATTCCCTCCTTCATCTGTTTCCTAGTCTACTTTTTCTTCATCCAGGCATAATAACATCATATTTTTTATCATATAACACTACTTTCAGTTTTATTATTATTTATATATTTTTTTGTGTGTCTAGTACACGTAATACCGTCACCCCTAAATCCTACATCCCTCTCAGAGCGTGCCTATCGCAATATTAACGCGGTTAACCGTTTGATTGTATTGATTATTATTAGAGACTGAAAATTTTCGGCGAGCAATTTAGTTTTTGTGGTGGCTTTGATATGACCCGAATCGCCCCAATTCGGGGTAAAAAATGCCACAATAACAAACAGCCGGTGAATCGTTTACCCTTGCAGAAATTATGACGAGATCAAAGCCGAAGTCGGCTTTCTCATGGACGACTAACAAAGGCCAGAACAATTGGAACAATGGCCGGTTAGGAGGGTACAGTTGCCCTTTTCTGGTTCACGTCGGCCCACGTTTTAAAAGCACTAGTCCCCAGCAGAATCCGTCCACACACGCGCCTGAATGCATGACGAAACGGCTTTAATAGTAGTAGGTACGTTTATTTTGTGTAGGTTGCGGCGACAAAAACTTCAAATGTAGGGGGTGATATTATTTCTATCACTTATAGTTAAATTGCGGCCGGTATGAATACGCCAAGGGATTAAGGGTTGTTTTTTAATTTTATTTTACCAGTCCCTATAGACTATTGACTGTAAGTGATTTAGGGATTCTTTTGAACGTAATAGCTAAGCATAAACAAAATTTAACAATTTTGGCCTAACTCTACGTTTAAAACTCCTTTTTTGTAATTAGTAACAGACGATACTGTAAGAAAACAGTTTCGAAATTAATTAGAGTGCATATGTAGTGTTATTAGGATTCTAAATTAATTCATTACTGGACTAATTTACTTTGAAACGAGGAAGCTAAAACGGAAGAAATAACTGAACCGTGCATCACAAGCATTATAAAGTAATGTCTTAATACACTACAACATGTATCTGTGGTTAATTTCTTTTACTTATGTGTTTTAAATGGATGCGTTTCAAAACTTGTCAGGTAGCAACAATAATATAAATGATAATATCTAAATTAGTTTAGTGGAACGTCAACAAATAGTGCTATTTATATACAGAATGTTAAGAAATGCAGGTAATTTAACAAAATTTATGGTACAACAAGTTGTTTAATAACTATATTACCTGCCCACTGTAAGTGCCTCATCTTTAGTTATTTTTACTTTTATGTACAAATGCATACTTGTAGAATGTAGATATCTATTAGATATGTACCTATATGCACTTTCTAAAATAATTATTAGAAATTTATTCTCATTATCCTTTCAAATTGTTCTTGGAGGAGAGAATGTGTATTAAGACGTCAACAGATCATAACATAAATAATATCGGTTTCTAACTGTTAGTCTAACGGTATGTTTGTTGTAAAATACAATTTATTTTTATAGCCCATAAACACTCACTGTCTTTGTAATAAGTCGGGTGTGGAGCGCCGATTTAATAACAATGAATGATAACACCTTTTTTTATAATAGACTGATAGAACAGAAGACACTTTGTACTGAAATTATGAATGAATTTTAATTTTTGAATTTTGAAATTATCCAAAACCTAATATGATGCACCCCTTTTTGTATATTATTTTCGTATTTTTTTTTCACTGTCAATTAAAGAATTTTGTGTTATCTTTTTTAATATTTCCTGTGGTTTAACTGGGTTCTAATCAGTTAAGAAAATATGCGTTAGTAAATTAATGAAGAAATAAAAGAAAATGAAATCTTCTTGATCTTATTACAAAAACAATAAACTCGGCAGTTTGCGTTCCAATCAAGTGTTAATAAAACCAGTCGATCTTGTTGTCCGAAAATGTCGAATTGAAAGATATTCGAGGGCGAGTTTTATAGGCGTTATAAGCGGCAGTATTGTTATGCAACGAAATCCGAAAGGAGCCACTTAGTTTTATGATGTTTTTCTTTTTCTTTTCGCGTATTTTCTCGTCGAGAAGTAGCAGAACCGAACCGTTACGAAGCCCTTAGTGCTTGCGCCTCGGAGACGGCTCCGGCGACCGCCTGATGTGATACGCTTCCTTCTCAGTAGATTTACATAAACGATTACCCGGAATAGGTTATTGTTTCCCTAGCAAGATTGAATTAAATTGTTAAACAACTCGCTTATCTGCTTTTATGAAAATTGGTTTAAGGACTCAACGACAATGGGGAAGATGCGACGAAAAGTGCGCCAGTCTCGCCGTTTAACGTTGTAAATGACCATCGGAAACGTATTCAAGAAAATTATATTAGCATTTAAATGGTGAGATGGTATCGTCGGATATGGGCATCGCAGCGGCCCACGGTTTGGTAATTCCGTACCAATCGAAGGGTTTGGTGCCTCACCAACAACACATGTACCAGATTGTGTCAAACCTATTACAGATTAAGATCGTTTTTGTCTCAACGGGCGCCAAAGAAGACATTCCAATTCTACTCTAGAATAATTACATTAAATCCTTCGGTGTGTAGGCAGGACGACACACAAATGTTTTCAATTACTTCTGGGCGTTTGCAGGTTAAGCGTGCTAGTAAATAGAAAAATCACTTGAAAATATTTTTGCCTAAACTTTCCCTCATTAATCTGAGATAGTTTGTAATGGATGGAAAATTGAAAATGAATTTTCACATTAATACTTCATATTAACCACTGTTAATAATTAGAAATGTCATAAATAATAAGCAGTTTATCATCCGGGCCTCATCTGGCTAGTTGTAGTCTTAGGACTGATGGCTCTATGATGATGACGATGATGATGATTAAAAAATAACGGTTTCTATTAAAAAAAAGCAGAGTTGGGATTCATAGGGCCTCGCAGGGTTCTGGTGCATCCCTGGCGAAATATTTGCGATGGCAGATTCAAATGAGACAACCGGTATATCGATGACGTAAACGTAATCTTCCAATAATTTTACCATATCTAGGATGTTTGCAGTTTGATAATAACTTTCTCTTTTTCGTTAACAAGGTGAAGTGTAGCATGTTTTAGTTGATCGGTGATGTTTTATTAGGTAAGCAAGAAGTGCTTTGTGAGGTTCATGTGCCGGCAGAGTCTCATCTCGTATCTTACATTGCAGATGTATGTATATTATAGCGAACCTCATTCTCTCTACTTCACTCTCTCTTCCCCCAGACGTACGTATGTTTGTCTCTGTTGCTTTGGTTTATTAATACGAGGCGGAGTTGTCTCGGTGTGGGTTATCAAGTGCTTTCGAGCAAGATTTGGGCACCTACGCGCATATTTCATTCCGAAATTTACTGCCGTCTCGAGCTTTAAAATATTAATGAATACATGGCGATATAAATTTCAGTAAAAAATCTTCACTGCCCGTCTACATCATGAATAATAAAGAAAGGATAGGATAGCGTAGTGTAGCATAGCATGGCATAGCAAAGTGTGGCGTGGCATCGTAGTCTTCTCCGTATACCTACTTTGATGTTATCTGTTGTCGGATCGGACGGAGAGGCAGGGGGCCTTTATGGCAGCTCGGCTCTGGCATGTCATCGTAATGACTTCTAATAACACGTAATAATTATAACAAAGTGACAGTAACGGTCATAATAGAATCAAGTTTCGTTCACCTGTTTCATTCGACTCGGACTCGAATGTGGTCAATGCCACAGAACAAAATACCACCACCGAAGACCAATTCTGAACTCGTATATATATTATATATGTATCAAGATTTAGATAACTCACAATATTCAAGGTAAGGATTAACTTCCTTTCTTTGAAAATTTCAGTGTCAAATCGGTTGTAGATCTGTTGACCAGACGTTAACGAAGTTGAAAGTAACAAAATTTGGACCAATCAAAATAAATACTTTTGAAAATCGACTTTATTATTTAGGCAATCCAAAGTAATAATACGTTAGATTCTTTTGCAATTTTGATGGAACTAATGTTTGAATATGCTTTCATTTGAAGAAACCTCTTCGTATGTTAAGCAATTCAGTGAACATTTGGATAGCTAACGCTGTAATAATCTTAAGTAGGTTATACATTGTTCTGTATATTGAAATAAAATATTAAAATGTTACAAACCGACAATCGTACGTGACGAAATAAGACGTGTAAATAATTTTAATGCATTTATGAATGCGAAGGAATTCGACAAACAACCGTTCGGCCCTTTTGATTCATGCACCAACGCCGACATGTTTTGAACACCTACCGTCATGATTGAAGCATTTTTCATACCTATACGCGAACGGTTAATTTAGAAATTCGAAAAAGGTTCTTAAGGATGTGTCTGGAGCGCAACGTTGTACTGGTGCGAAACATAGACGGTGGACGCGGCGAAAAGATAAAGTTAGAAGCGTTCGAAATGTGATTTTACAAGCGAATGATAAGAATACCGTAGATAGAAGGTTAGAAATGAAGAAGTATTTCATAGAATTAGAAAACAGAGGACTCTACGGAAGCCAATAAGAGATAGGCGAGATAGGTTAGTAGGACACCTTCTCAGGCATGAAGGTCTAGTCAGAGACATATTAGAGGTAGAAACAGGAATTAATAGGAGTAGAGGTAGATCTAGATTAGATTGCTGTTCGTAAATAGTTAAGGATGTAGGTTGTTCTAGTTTTAGGGAAATGCGAAGATTAGCTCAGGATAGGAAAAAGTAGAGGTGCGTGTCCAATATAAACATGCAATACAATTACGGAATTGTAAACACAATTTCCGTTCAACTAGTCCTTTGTTTGTCAATAAAACGTGCTTATTTCTGAAAATGGATAGGAATTAGTGTGTCGCATACAGGATCACACATCAAAACACGGTGTGTTCCTTCAAAAATTCTCGTCAAGTTGTCGGTGTATTTTTGAACGCGAGATTTCACTTGGCGGGCGGTGGAATCGAGAGTGACACTGGTTAAATTATTCATATGCACGCGACATGTTTGGAGGCTTCGTAGCGGAAAATATTAAAAACTAACGCCTACTGACGTAGCCTTCGTGTTTGTTTATAAATCGTAGGTATGCGGAGTCTCCAAAAGGCTCGACAACAACTCAGCGTACTGCATGAAAAACTTGTCAAACTTCTTTTACATCAATTTACACGATTAAAATTTATTAAACCGCAGTGGATGTATGTGCAGGTGAAATAGGAAGAGACAGCGGCGCTGGAGAGTCCTTGAAGTCTTAAAAAGGAGTCGGTTTCGGTCTTGTTTCTACAAAGGGGGTCCTGAACTAATTAACAAACAATTGAACAATAATAAAAGTTCAAAATGAGACGAAGACCGAGCAGGCTGTAGCAGAAATAAGTGCCGATCTTGCAGTAAGCGATAGAGAGCACGATAGAACATAAGAATTAAGTAAATGTTTGTAAGTCAATTCAATCCCGGTCCTGGTAGAGAAATACGGTCCGCAACGCTGCAAACTGCTCTCAATCAACTCATGATCGGCATCAGTGTAGTATTTGTTTTATATTTCTTTTGCGCATGTTTATTTATTGGATTAGATTAATAAACTAATTCGGCAATACAGTAGATGTTCGATTATCGGTAATGTTTACATTCTCCATCCATGTAGCTGCAAAATTGTTATCGCACTACGCTATTCGGTAGAGTATGGTATGTTGCCAATTCACGCACAGGACCGGCTTCGGATTGTGAATTATGATTTTCTTAATAGATTTTTTTGCCCTTAATAGCGCTGCTAGTTTCTACCCTCTAAATCTCGACACTTGTTTCTGTTACATCCTGTATAAATGGTGAATAAAAATATTTATTTATTGAAGAAAGAAAACTAATTAATAATACTTTCTTATAATATAGATAAATGAATGAAACATCTCCGGTGCTCTACGTTAATGACACTGTCGACAGTGTAGTTCTTCTTCATTCGATCTTCTCAAACCTTATAAGGCTATTTTTTGATAAGCTTCTTGGCTGTATTAACACCTTATTTGAAAACCCATTTATACAGACACATAGTTATCGTATAGAATGCCGTCACTCCTGTTAGGTAGAAGTATCCACGGTGAATTATTTAATTTGCTTTTGTTGTATAATCAAGTCATATCTATGCATTTATGCATTTTTCCATCTTTTATTAGCCTAATTGGTGCCGTTTACAGTTCTGTTTTCGTTCTCATTAAAATAAATTTCTTAATTATTTAGGCCATAAATTCATTAGCCGCGTCGGATATTCCACGCCACGAATACTTACACAAAAAGTAGAAGCCTGGCACAAACTGCACGATACACCCGATTATTTCTAGAATAAAGTTTGGTGCGTGTCGATCCTTACTTATTACTTTTATTATTCAACACATTTACGATTTGGGCACTTTTTATACCACCTGTAAACAAAATCGTAAACAGCTACAGAAAGCAATTATCTTTACCATCATTTTGGGCGCTGCACTATTTGCTATCATTATAAGGCTCGGCTGGACACGCACTTCAACTCATTCCTATCTTGAGCCATTCCAACTAGCTAAGTGTTGAAAATGAAGCCAATATCAAGAACAAGATGCTTGTAGGAGATACAAGATAATAAAATCAAAATGAACAAGTCGAGAAACTTATCAAGACCACTTTCTCAAGATCTTGAACTTCGTTTAGGTATCGACGATGCAGAAAAATGATCAGAGTGTAAAAAACTAAATAAATATATTTCGTTTTACCTTTGAATTATAAAAATTAACTTGCAAGATAATTTTACAGCTGATAAAGTATCTTCACACGGTTTACGAGCTAGATCGTATGCAATAACAGCAAAAGGCAGTAAACGGTGGGGTCTGTCGGTGGTCGGCGGCGTTTGGTTTATGCGCTATATTCTTTTCGGCTTTTGAAAATCGAGGCGTTCCGAATCGCGGCCGCTCAAGATCTGTCACATCTGTTCGTTAAGGCCTGACCTGGACACATTTGTCGGAAAGCGCCGATTAGATTTGCTTCGTGGCGTTCTTTAGAGCAGCGCTATCGCATCTGTCTATGACGAATTGTACGCCAAAGAAATACACGCTTTTATGGAAATGATAATAGTATCTACCTATCAAAAATTTTTACATACCAACACATATATGTGGTGCTTCCATATTATGAGATGGAAAAAGAAGTTCGTGTCAAAGGTGACCGAATCGAACGGTGTTCTTTTTACTTATACATATATTTCTATTTCCTTTCTTCACGGCAGATTTCAACTTTTTTTTATGTATCCCATAAGTTTTGAGTGGCTTTAGGCAGGTGGTTGTTTAAATATTTGCTCTGTCAATCTGTCAACCGCTTACGAACAATTAAGAGTTATGTTTTTAGGCTTGTGAACAGGACCAAATAAAAAAGTCTTCATCTAAACACGTGTCCTTTTTTCAGTATATTAAATCTATTTGTTCCTTGTGGAGGCTGTTTGGCTTTAGGCAAGATGTAAAGCTGGGGGTGAATATAGTTAAAGTCAACTTTAGAGCCTTTAAATATTACTAATCTTTTAAATGAAGTGTGTGCTTCACTTTTCCAAAACAAATGTGAATACTTGAAGGAAATTTTAGGATTTTCAAACCGCTTTGTTCGATTATTATTTGTAGGAAGAACATGGGCAATTAAACTGAAATTCCAGATGAGAATAGTGAGTAGGATTTTGAAATAAATTCACGTCTGTCCGACGAATTGGGTGGAGTGCGGACAGGGCACTTAATATCCTGAGTATAAAACGTAAAAACGTTTATTACCTACCAAAACAGGAAAATTTATGGGATCAAAACTGGTTCTTTCAAAATGTAACGTACAAGCGTATAAAATGACTACAACTGCGTTATAATATCGTGAAGAATATGTACGGGCATATAAGAGTAGAATGCTCTATTAATCTTATTTTAATACTAAGCCTTACCGTGTACTATGTGAGTAAGTCTAAAGGCAGATATATTAGCTGACATCATTACCGGAAGATGTCGACTCGTTGCTATAATATAGGTGTAATTTATCGCTAGAGAAATCTAAAATGAGGTATCTACCGCGATTTAGCCGATCGATATGATTCATTACATACTGCTGATCTAAACAACTTGGTTTAATGAGAAATGCTGTAATAACATCGTGATAAATTTACTTGTGGTGATATGTAAAGATATTGTTTTACGGAAGTATGTAGGTACTAGACATACATATATGACAACTTAATTTCTATATAACCATTTTAATGTCTTATTGTTTGATAATCAGTCTAGTCATATTAGGGGTTTCATCTCGGAATCGGAGATAACAAGCTGTAAACTTCTGTAAACTTTTATTTTGGCATTTTAAACGTTGTGTCAAAAGTCACATAAAATCTCGTATCCGTGTCTTCAAAACGTCAAAGGTCACTAAAATCAAATGCCTTTAAAACAATAGGAAGTGAAATATTAGCGAAAAATCGATTTTATGTAACTTTTGACACAACACTTCAAATGCCAAAATAATAGTTTGTACTTTACAGCTTTACAGGCCTTCAACCACCGTTCTTTATTAAACACCACAGGTTGCATTGGCTTGTTTCCAAAGTTTGATTACTTTAAATTGTGGTAATATCGGCATTTTTTGCTTTGTTTTTGCTGAATTGCGATTACATTGCAAAAAACTTCCAATTCTTAGTCACATTCAAGTACTTATCCAACATCAAAGGATTACACTTACTTATTTGAACGACTTTCCTTCATCCTTTCAGAGCCATCTAATAGGTGTTTTTCCTTTTCATGTTTTTTCTTTTAGTACGTATCCCTGAGGCTCTAAGGGCTGTTAAGATTACATGTCCTACTTATGAAAGAGTAATTCCCTTATCCTTTCGATTGGCCTAAAACATCATCTGAAAGCCATCCAAACATACTTACAAGTTAAGTCAGTTTTGTTAACCCTTAAGGATTTTCTATAATAGATATTTATTTATTTATTATTTTCTTTCTCAAGAACAAGAAGTACTTAAAGTAAGAAGTCAGTTATTACGCAGAAAAGAATTATAAAGAATTTTGATAGCCAAGAGCGGTTGAGTTAAAAAATCCGAATAAGAAAAAAAATGTGAAATACAAACTTTGGTTATAAATAGTCCTGTCAACGAATAAGCGTTTTTCGGAAGGATTAATGATCACTTATCGTTATATTTTCAAGCAAACTTTATCACGAACGTGCGGCATACTTATGTCGGATTAAAACTTTTAGGTATACATTTCTAGGTATAAAAGTTGGCAAATTCTTCCTGTCGCCTGAGAGATGTGCTTGAAGGATATGGTCGTAGCGAATGTAGGTCAAATCGCTTCGTTTGGTGGAGGATAATGCCTCCCTAATGGCTTTATGGGCTTTAAAAGCACAATAATCTACATTGGAAGGGTGTAATAAAAAGTGTAAAAACTCCAAAATACAAAATTTCTAAATATATTTTTTTTTAATCCACTCGATGAAAATATTTTTTCATGCAGTCTTAAACAAAGTCATGCCTTATTTTATTTTTATATACGTCACAGTCCAATTTTTATTTTCTACCCCTTTTTCAAAATTGACAAAGAAAGAAATTAGAAATGTTTTGAAATTGTTGTGAATGATGTGTTTACTTCTACGCCTAGTTGTGTATCGTAATTTTCAAAACATTTGGGCTACGTACTGCAAAATATCCTTGAAGGTAAACGGTCTGAATTCCTGGATATATTCCCGCGTGGAATTCACCTTGACGTAAATGTTCTAGTTGATAATGGACTGAGAGAAGAAATTCAAGGAGAACGGACCCATTTGTGACGACGACACCCTATCGCCCCAGCCAACGAATGCGTTGGATTGACAACCTCTCCAAATGTCATTCGTCACTGTCATCCCTCTTCCGTTCAATGCCGCGTTGCGACGATTTACCTTCGAAATGGATTCAGGAACGGGAAAATTTCGGCATTTATATAACACTTTTACAAATTAACTTTTACTATTTTTACCAACCAGACGATGCATAGTTGAAGGAGAATAGTAGAACAGAAAAAATACTAGACACGTAGAAATTTAACTGGAATCTACCTTTCCGTCATCATCACAAGATCGTCAATCCTGGGACTGCTTGGTCACGCGCCTCCACTCCTGAGCTAATCTTCGTATTTCCTTAAAAACTAGGACATCTACTTCTCTTAACTCCTGTTTCTCCTTTTAATATGTCTCTCTGTAGCCCTAGCCCTTCATGTTCACATCTTGTTACTGGCGACCCTCCCCTGTCACCTTTTATACAATCTTCTTAGATTTCTATATTTTTATAAACAATCAAAACAGACGATAAGAAGTGGATTTATGAACAAACTCTTGTAACGCCTTGTTTTATGAAAGAACGCGTTAATGGTTCGGTATAGCGAAAAACAAAAGCCAGTTTTCGACTTAACTTTAGTTGCCTTTCCACTTTACCATTAGAAGTGTTAATAATAATCTAAACAAGGTTTCTCCTTCGCTTTTAGCAAGAAAAGTTCTTAAGTTGCGAGTTCCAGCCGGGCAAGAATTTGTTAAGCGATTGGTAATTAGTTCCGGCCTGCCCTATAACTGTGCTGACGGAATATTGTTTGTGGAAGATATATAGACGTGTTTGTAGGGCAGTAGGGTTACAACTGGCGTTGTTCTTACCTTGAATTTGTTTCACATTTTTGTCAGGTACCATCAGTAACCGTAAAAAGGAGAATTATGTCTTGTATTATGGGACAGATGAGCATTTTGTCGAATTAAAGCGTAAATGAGGAGGGTGCACTTGTTCATTTTTCACCGAAATGTCTGTCATCCTCCAGGTGCCTGATTTACCTACTTTAGAACCCGTACGTTTTTAAAAATAATAAAGGACGTTATAGATAACAAAAGAAGAATGAGGTTATCTATCAGCTGCACTTTTTCTATTTAAAAGTAATGAACAATGAACAAACATCAAGAATTTTGTAACTAAAGGCTTAACTGGTTATATTATGTGATACACCGTAATTTTAATATTTAGATTATTGTTCTTTTATTTAGAAATTCGAAAAAGGTCATTAAAGGTGTATGTTTGGAGCACGGCGTTATACGAGTGCGAAACATGGACAGTGGGCGCGGCGGGAAAGAAAATGTTAGAAGCCTTCGAAATGTGGTGTTATAGGCGGATGATGAGGATAACGTGGGTAGAAAAGGTTAGAAATGAAGAAGTATTAGAAAGAATAGGAGAGCAGAGGACTCTATGGAAGTTAATAAAAAATAGGCTAGATAGGTTGGTAGGACACCTTCTCAGGCATGAGATATATTAGAGACAGAAACAGGAGTTAGGAGGGTTAGAGGTAGACCTAGATTAGATTACTGTTCGCAAATAGTTAAGGATGTGGGCTGTTCTAGTTTTAGGGAAATGCGAAGTGTCCAACCAGTCTTAGGACTGAAGACCCTATGATGATGATGTTCTTTTATTATTCAAGCTCTTCTACCGAATTTCTATTTCATATCAAAATTACTAAATATTTTCATATACCCTTTTAATAATAATATTCGGTGTAATTAAGTTCAAAGTTTGTTTTAATATGTAGACGGCATATTCTCTGTGTAATACTCTGTTTCATCTAATTTTTCATTAAAGTAATTAAAGCCGGTTTATTTCAATGTGAGGCTTACTACCTACAATCTGTGTCCTTTCATGATTTCAGCAGAGAAATTCCATGAATTTATATTGCTCGCTTTGTTCGGCATTCACGCGTGTCCTTGTTGATGAAATGGAATCCTGAAAAGAAAACAAAAAATGTACCAGTATTTCACCGTTGGCACAATTCACCTACGGGGACCTTTCGAAATAGTTTGAATTCAAAATTTAGTGCCGTGTTGGCCTTACTGGCCCAGAAATATATTTCGTGAATGCCCTTTTGTTGTTGTACGGCGTAACTAATTATTCGTTCGTGGCATGGCGAATCTTGCGAGCCAGTAAAGGTCCTTTGCTAATGTGGATACGACTATATACCTTCGTCTGTCGTCTCGATGAAAGGGAAAGCTCAGGTGGTCTCATGTTACGGCCACCCGGGTTATCTGCAGAAATAAACACCAAACTGGACGTTAAATGCGACTTACTCATTTATTACTATGAGAGCTTTTGATGACCGTCATATTCACTCGACACTCCAACGGTCAAATACAGTTACAGTTGACTCTTTATGTAACAACCAAAACACAGGTAAAAAAGCTCATCAAAAGGGATAAAAGCAAAAAGGACCAAGCAAACCTTTCCCTGAAAATGTTCGCCATCACCGGAAGAATTAAGGTCAAAGAGGGAATGCCGAAAATAAAAACTTTTCTGTAAAGTAAATGGTTCGCATATATGAGGAATCCTGTCAATCCAAAAATTAAGTATCTACTGCGTCTGTAATATTAATCAGTTTGTTTTGAAAGATATTTCGGAATTCTTCTAAAAATAATGAAACTAATATGTCTTCAGCATCTAGAAATACTTGAACTTATAGAGTTGTGTTGTATATATTACTAATACTCAATTGTGGCTCATCGACGACTCATACCAAATGTTATTTAATCTTATTGGTGTACTTTAATTAAATTGAAAAAAAACATCTTTCCAAATAATGAGGATTGATGCTCGCATGCGTTCAACACTCGAAAGCGATCATATACCTGATGTGATTTTATCGATGTGTGTGTGTATCCGATCGTAATAATGATCATAAATGAACGCATTGTAGGGATTCGGTTGCAGGTCCTGTACAGGCTCTAATGGTCCGGATTGAGTATGACAGTTATGTCACCAGATGTTAATGATGCGCATGTGTGAGGCCATCAGCAAATATCAAACATCTGCGAACAATGACGATCTAGCAATCAGCCCTATTCACCAAACGATCGTTATACGTATATATCTGCAATATAAGCGTAACTAAATAGGGGTGTTTGCTAGTCAAAAATGCCCATTCAGGAGAAGAGGTTGTGTATTGGCATCGATGCGTGCAACGAGACATAACTATAAATGTAATGGCCCGTATACTTAGATAACGTATATATTTATGTGTTGAATAAGTGTAGTGTGCTGGCTGAATGGACGATTTCTCTTTCTGCAGCCGCGGTTTTAATAAATACAAACGTTTGCGTATTGATCGCGATGCCCATTGTTGGTAACCATTGACAAATGATGCTAACATTATTCGATTAAATAATTGTCACTTGTAAATAGGTCTAAATAAATCTAAACGTCAATAGGGTACAAAAATGGAATGGAATGAAGCTTTTGAAGTCAAAGATCTTCGAAGTGTTTCTCTTCTGAATTTTAGACCTTTAAGAGTGATTGTTCCTCAAAGTTCGTTATCATATCAAGTTTCCGAGTTCTATGGGATCCCTAAAGTTAAGGAAACGTTAGCTGATTTTTGTAAAATGAAACTTAATAACTGATTTTGTTACCATCCCTTATCTAGACAATTTTTTTTGATATTCTTTAGGATGATTCATAATCAAGTTTTGAAACATGATATGCAACTTTTATTTAATTAGACCTAACATAAGAATAAAGCATATGGGTAGTTCATAAAGTGTAACCTCAAGCTGAGCCTTTGAGCCAAAGATTAAAAAAAAAGCCGGCAAAGTTATTAATGGCTGAACAGCGTAGCAAGTTTGCCAGTTAATAACTCAAAACATTTTCCCCCGTTGCCTGGAGAAGTTGCGTTTAGGAGCTCGGGCAAAATTACTTTATTAATAATATCTATCGCTTGCTGTTGTTTGAGACTGGAAGAACGGCGACCGCCCAAGTTCAACGAATAGAAATAAATTACATTAAGACCCATGGTGTGGGCGTCAATTGTCCGCTATCATTAATAGAAGTGGGCTGTGTCTATTGCCATGTGTCAACGGAATTGTCAGAGAACTGATCGCATGATTTCTTGCACGTGCATTGTAATCGCTGACAAATGTCCTATGGCGATGATGGTAGAGGTGGTGGTGGTGGATTTAACACCCCGAAGCCAATTCCGGGGCGGCGATGTCTCGAATTAAGTGATGAGAACGATTTAATCAGTATAGATGGATATCGTGAGGGGTTGAAAACTATACGTACAAGATAATCTATATATATAAAAGAAGGACGTGTTAGTTACACTATTTATAACTCAAGAACGGCTGAACCGATTTGGCTGAAAATTGGTGGGGAGGTAGCTTACAACCAGGAAACGGACATAGGATACTTTCCCGTGGGGGGGAGGAGTGATGAAGAGGAGTTGCAATGTTTAAATCCAACATATATTATTTGTCGTCAGATTTACTTGAAACTTGGTCTTAATGGTCTCTCAGTTAATTTCTGAAAGTTCAACCTACAAAGGGGGCGGGGGTAAAAAGGTGTTGCAATTTCTGTTTGGGACATACTGTATTTATGGTTGAATTTACTTGAAACTTGGTATATGTGCTGTTTGATATTATTATCCAAATGAAAAGAGGTTGCAACTTTTCCATGGGGTATATTTTATTTGTACTGCGGGGAATAACTTGTTATCTATAATAGGCTATCCACTTAAGTACAAAAAGCTTCATAATAAAGTGCAAACTTATGGATGTAAAATGAGAAGAGATAAATATAAACACGTTGATAAATGAACCACAAGACTTTCACTTCTCCTTCTTCGTCTTCATTTCGGTTGTCCCTCACCCGCTACTCCAACGAGAGCTTTCCACCCTACCCTCCGGCTTTGTTTTAGAATGTAGGTCGGAGGGACTATCCAGCCACCAGCGTTAGCATTTCGCATAAAAGTAAATCACGCAAAGGTTAATTTTTTACTAAGTATTTCTGGACCAACCAGACGTGACCTCTCATATTGTAATGCTTTGAATGATGGCTTTTCTGTGTTAAGGTTAATTTTTTTGGTTCAGTTCTTCTTCGAACTAAGAACTTGACGCACTTCAACTGGACGGCTATAATTTGCATAATCAATATCGCGGACGACTAAATAAAGTTGGAGTAAATAATATGTTCCCGCACTGACCAACCCCTTGTGCATTTCCGTATTTTTCCCAAGCCAGAGCGACATCCTTTATCAGGGGTGATACGTACGTACAATGGAGGCATCAGTAAGATTCATCTCTACGGAGAGATCAGTAAGATTCATCTCCATATGGCGTTTTTGAACCTTTTGCATAATATAGACCACAGCCCTATAGCCCGAATCTTCATTCTACTATGTATTCCGGCCGTGAAAGCCTTTGTTCTTATATTACTTTTGCATAATATTTTAGATTATAAATATTTCTGATGAGACCCATATTTTTTAGAAATCCCGTACGTAAAATCCATAAAGAACTCGTCCAGTTAAAAATGCTGATCATGCATTCTTTTGTTTTTTTTCTCACTCTGGTATTTCGTTGTTGTAGTCGAAAACAAGAAAAGAAGCTATCGATGAGGTATTTTCTGTCTCTCAGTCACTTGTACGACCAAGTAGCCTGCTGACTGGCCAATTATTAACGCTTCATGGTATAACGCAGAATCAAGACGTAGTCTGATGAACGTATTGAAAAAGTAATTGAATTTCTATGATTTTCATTATTTGTATACGCCCTGCAGTGGCGTTACCTGCTTATGCAATTTATTTCTTTCTGAGATGAATGGTTGGTAGGCAATCGAAGAAACTTCGGCCACAATGGAGCCTATTCGCCACATTGTGTGGGAACGAGTTAGTTGTTGATAATACCTCCGTTTACTTTTTATTTCCAATTTTGCCAAAAGAAGACGAAATTGCTTTCGATCTGCACGACTTGGTATTTTCAAAACTTTGTTTTGTACCATTTAATAGAAAATAACTGTGCGTATTTTGAAATTGTTCGAATATAAAACTCAAGTCGATTCATTAAACTTTTTTAATCATAAAACACTCTGAATAGCGATCGCCAATATTATTCTGTATTTGCAATCGTCTGAACCAGAACAATGAAAAAACTGAAAACTTTGTAAGAAGATGGATTAGTAGCACTCCAATGTATGCAGGAATTAGTAATATATGTTACATTCACCAATTTGAAGTTGTTTAATGAATGTTTTCGAATTGGGCATACACCGGTGATTGGTATGCGAATGTCAGCTCACTAGGATTTGCTGGAAGTGCAAGAGTCAAAATAACTGATACTTTATCAAAGAAACTTAAACTTTTGGGTGTTTCATTCCAACCAGCCACCAATGGTGGTAGACGGGCAGTTCCTTCGGACTACACCGGAAGGTAGGGCGGAAGGCCTTCTTCAGCCTCCTTTCAGGAATCGTGGGAATGGTTGGGTGGTGTTTCGGGTGAGAATGATGAGATGGACGAAATGAAGACAGAAGAGAATGAAATATTATCTGTGGAATATTACTGCCCCAGCATTTGCCTAAATGATCCAAGGAAACCATAGAAAAACTTGAACCGAGGCGACGGACCCGGAATCGAACCGGCGTCTTCCCGAATGCTAAGCAATGGTCTAAACCTCTGGGCCATGCCGCTCGGTGATACTTCATCCACAATATCTTTACGTGAGATTGCTGCATTGAAATCAAAATTTAGAGGACAAGTACTACAACTGTACACAAAAAAGCAGTTCCAAGAAATGCAACTGCAAAGCTCATAGCGTTCTTTGTATTCCTGGCGTGCTATAATAATTGTGATTTTATTGGATAATAGTCATAATTGAAAATAATGAAAATTAACCGAGTCGTTGTATTGTATAATGATAGTATTCACTGGCGAAATCGTCATGAAAAGGATAAGTAATGGATATTCACCACCTCGCTCATAATTTGAAGTCAGTTTAGTTATTTTTTTGAAGAATAAATTGCTCATTAACTTTACCTAACCCAGTTCCAGTAAATTCTTAGAAAAGGGCGAAACTGACTTTTTCAGGAAAAACTAATTAATGTAGTTGCTTTCTTTAATAACTACCTTAGCCAATCAAATTAATTTTTTTGTTGTTTACAAAATACCATCCAACGTCTTACAAAAAAAGTAGTCAAAGTCACTGGCTTTATTAATACGACTAATACATTTGTTTTGAGGATTTTAGCGATAATGAACTAGTTTTTAATTGGTAGACTAATATCTATAGTGTATGTAAACCAATCATTTTCTTAAAAGATTTCAACGATTTTGGGAATTTTATAATAGTATTGTGTCTCGCTTTTATTAAAGTTATTACGCTGGTGGCAAAATATGAGACACTACATAGTTTTAATTAAATGCTGTGCATGCAATTAACATTAATCATGATAATAATTCACTAAAAACAAATTTCATGCTTTAATTGTAACTAACTGACAATCGTTTACGATGTCTGCACATCTTAAGGGAACTAAACTACCATTGTGGGTACAAACACAAGTGATAATAATAACAGTTATCGCAGTTGTTGCATTTGCAAGTGATATTATTGCGTCGAATTCCTTGCATATGTGGCTGGGAGAGAAATGTTTGTCGGAAACTACGTAAACGGTAGCGTATTTAACGGCGAGGAATTATGGAACCATAAAGCAGAAAGGCATGCAACCAGGGTATCGATTCCCTGTGGAAGTCGCATGTTATATTATTATTATTATTATTATTATTGTATAGAAGCACGGACTAGAAGGCTGACCTAGAGCAGTCAAGTCGTCCAGGACTAACCGGCGGGGCGCAGCGCGCCGTGTGCGTGTCCTACCTTCACCAACCATTATAAATGGCTCGAGACGTCGCACCCGCTTATCAGAATGACGGCCGTCCGTCAAAGCCCTTTCAAAATACGTCTGCAAGTTTTTTTTTCGAAATTAGGCGGCCGATAAAATTTTGATAAGAGATGCAAAACGACAGAACACGCTTGATAACGAAATATACTTGTAAGAGCATGCCAAAGCCCCACAAAGATCAATAATTAGCAAATAAAATGCTCAAAAACTCCCGTCTCCAGAAGGGAGGAAAACTAAAACAGTTATTCACTGTTTTTGCCAAAATAGCTGACCAAACAGCAAACTGTAAATAGTTGAACAAAATAAAATTTCAACTAACGGACCGTCTATTAAAAACGTCACTTAGATTTTCACTTGTTTGGACCCCCCGAATATTACGTCACAAAAGCTTACCGCCCTCCTAGAAATGATTTTTGTGATGAAAAGTAGCAGTGAGGTTGAATTTCTATTGTAAAAAGAGCTGTGTGAAGTAAAGAAAAAAATCAAAATAAAATTGATGAACTACAAACGTCACATTTCCTTAGATCCCTCTCTCCCCGTGTCATATCTCGTCACGCCAAGCAATACCCCTCTTTTGCGTAAATTTGCTGACGTATTTTATGAACAAACCCTAAATCGATGTATAAATTTTCATTCTTTTCTAGCATTTATTCGCATACTTTCCGTAAATGTGGAAATCGATCCTAAACGTTGGCAGTTTCTCTTCAATGTGTATTTTGTTTCATAAAGCAATAAAACGTTAAATCGTTAACAGTCAGAAAAAGGCAAAAAGAGTTGACATTATATAGCCGTCCTGTCATAGTCGCTGAGTCTAAACTTACAAAGTGTGTATATGTGGACGTTGTTCCAGGGTGTTGTAAATATTCTGGCACCAATTCAGGCATCGGAGTAAACCGCATAATTAAATGGGTCCCATATTTATTATATCCAGACGAAAAGGCAATAAAACGGCACGGGGTAGCCGCTCCGAGTAATAATAATAATAATAATAATAATCGAACGGCCTCGTCATACCACTAGCAGAAGAAGAAGACGAAGTTTCAGATTTCAGCTGCCCGGCGATTGTTTTACGAAACGACTAACTCATAAACCCCTCCACGGTTGCAGGGGAGACTTGATGCAATGTGTGCGCGTACGGGTTTTGTTGGGGGGTCGAAATGAAACGGCCGCAGTATAAAGCAGTCATTTTTTTAATTTCTTTATGACTGCTTCTAAGCGCTCCCATGTGGCTGACAAATTTAATAAACAGTGACAGCTCCCTCTTAGAAATAATTTAAATTATTGTCGGGTGTTATTGTATGAGATGGAATAACTTCTTCAGCTACGAGATTTTTTTAAACACACCCAAAATTTTCACACTTTTTGTTGTGAAATAACATTGGTTGTTCTCTTGTTAGAATCTAAACATTTATAGAGACATCCACCTTTCATTTGATTTTATTAATCACTCTAGAATTGTATGATGAGTTGTTCTGCATTCCTATTTTAGTGAATGTAGAACAATGAATCCTTTGATTTGATGTAGGGTACATATAACTGCAAATTACGGTAAAAATTATTGAGACTTGATATAGTAACTCTTGGTAACGTGCCTATCACGTTGAGGTTAGCTACGCCGGGATTCGTTTCAGCAAGTAGATATCCATATATTTAAATGGACAATAAATACGCAATCCTAAAATGTAGCATCGTACTACAGATGGCGTTTACCGCGCCATTTGTGGTACTTACTAAAACGCACTGTTAAGACAGCAGGTAAAAGTTGGTCTGTGTTCTGTCGGAGCTGTCTGCGACGCGCTGATGAGATCCAAAAAGATCGAAATCGCGATACGCGTCCGGCAGTTTCACTTCGAATTATTTTATTTGACTCTTCCATTGTGAACATCCTCGGGGAATTCGATGTTCAAATGTAGCTGTACCTACCTTACAAACCATCTTCATGCAAATTAATGTTTAGCGACGCCTTCGATTCAAACAACAACTGGCTCTGTTTTGCGAATATTAAGAGCAATTGAAGTAACAGTTAATGTCTAAAACCGTCGAGATTAAACAAATTACGCAATTCGGTAATCCGGCTTTTAGCACCGTTTCGCTCTTAGCACCTTTTGTTTGACGCTTTGCGGCATGCCAGAGTTGCCTTTCGACACAATGGAACCCCCATCAATACAGTGCAGTGTATAATAAGTAGAGTGTAGATCGATTTGCCAGAGATATTGTGTTCGAAACGTCTGTCTTCTCGAGGTTACATAAATCACGAATCCTTTTCATGCGGTACGCCGAAACAGTGCCAGGAAATAGAGAAATAGTTCCGCAAGCATGTTTGTTGTTGTTTGTCGTTTGTTACCTTGCGTGTTATGGGAAGGTCGGACCTGATTTTTCGGACAGTCGAAGGCGCAACTGTTTGACATACTAACGTGTAGCACGATGTTCACTGAAAGGCAATTACTGTCTATTTGGATTGGTTGCATTTCGTGCGAATTTTTTTTTATCGTTATTAAGTATGTGCGGAATTGAATGCAATAAGAATTGGAATGCAATCGGTACACCCACGAAGGTGCTCCATGGTCGTTATATTATTGTGACCTACGGAAAAAATCTTCAATAAAATATTTTTTGGAAAGTTGATGAGTTTACAAATGTGAGAAAGTGTAGGTTCTTTAGAATGACATGCCCTGAAGGCATTTGGTAAACATTGATTCGATTAAAATAATTCGAATTATTTTATTCGATTATGGTAACCGTTTTTATCGCGTTGAGGTTAGCTACGCCAGGATTCGTTTCAGCAAGTAGATATCCACACAAGTGGACCTTATTGGAGCATACGTAATCCTAAAATGTAGCATCGTACTACAGATGGCGTTTACCGCGCCATTTGTGGTATTTTCTAAAACGCACTGTTAAGACAGTAGGTAAAAGTTGGTCTGTGTTCTGTCGGAGCTGTCTGCGACGCGCTGATGAGATCCAAAAAGATAGAAATCGCGATCCGCGTCTGGCAGTTTCGACAGAATACAGGCCACTTCGAATTGATTTATGCGATTATGGTAACGTGTCTATCACGTTGAGGTTAGCTACGCCAAGATTCGTTTCAGCAAGTAGATATCCACACAAGTGGACCTTGTTGGAGCATACGTAATCCTAAAGTGTAGCATCGTACTACAGATGGCGTTTACCGCGATATTTGTGGTATTTTCTAAAACGCATTGATTCAATTGTTGTGCAAAGAGCTTTAGATAAAATCATCCGTCTTTTTTTTTGTAAACTTAATAAAGAATCGGAAACGTTAAAGCTGTGACCTGTAACTTTAAAAACCTTCGCCTTCGATATTTTCACTTTCCATAACCATAATAATAAAGGTTTCAATGAGTGAAAGATGGCCTTGAAAGTTCAGTGCTTACCCACGCATTATTTTAAAAGACGTTGTAGCGATCGAGCAGGCCTTCTTGAAAACGGTGCTTCTCCGTAGTACTTGTGTAGGTACATTAGTGTCGTTTACGGTCAGGACCGTCTCAAGGACAATTACAGCACCTGACATAAAACTGATCCAATTAACGCGGTCTTGTCTTTTATGATTGTCCATTATGACAAGGGTACGCATTAATGTGCGATCGTCAATCTCGCTTCCATTGTTACAACTTGAACTTCATCAGCAGAATGTACAATGTAGGCGGCAAATCTAGACATTTTAGAATAATATCAATGAGGAATAACAATAAGAACAAAGTTTCAAAAATTGTAATATGAAAATTATTGGTACTCAGTATTCTACTAAAAACTGCCCAAACAACGTTCAATGAATAAGTAAAAATAGGTTGTGAACGCCATCTATGTGGATTCAGTAATACTGGACAGGTTCGTTTCCTACCCGACCGAAAATTTGTTAGGGCAGACCTTACTTAGCCTAATTTGGTCCTGATGCCGATATGACACTTGAGTCCTTTTATAGTATGCCCTATTAAAACTGACTGATAACCTACTTTAATCCTTTAACGGTATATACTATTTGGCTTTATCTGACCTTAATGTAGACATCACATCTGAACGCGTTTGCATTGATGCAACCCTAAATAGTCTAGGCTTTAGTATTTGTATAGTCAATGAAAATAATTAATCAAACACAACAGCAATTGACATATCTAATGCTTGATCCTAATCTCATTAAGGATTATAATAACTTTCTACATATTAGAATTTATTATATGCAATGACTTGCTTCTTGAGATACAAAGCAATTTTTCTTATCACAATGAGGAAAGTTTACAATTACTTTTCAATTTTGATAGTCTAAGACCAGAACTATTTTGGGTTTATTTTATCATAAAATCCAGACCAAGTTACCTTTCTGATCTTGCCCAAATGTTCAAATCAGATGCCATGGTTGGGCTCAAATGATATACCCTAGTTTGGGCCGCACAGGGTATCCCTTTCCAGACCTAATTTAATGAAACTCTAAAGCAGATGATTTTGATATCCCTTCAAGTGGTCGAAGTGTTTATTAATCCTTAGGTAGATATCGTGGAGGAAATTTTTTTTCTGGTCTTGGAATTCATATGCGTCGTATGCAGTTCGGAGGAGAGATCGAAACGCAAAAAGAATGACCGGTTGCAACCTGTACAGCAAGCATATCAATTGCGGCAATTATTTCTAAAAACAAATACCGCGGCGCTTTCGATTTATTAAACGACCAAGCCAATTTAAATGCGACTTGCCAACAACAAATACTGTAATTTAATTAGTCTGCTATCTATTCTTGTTCGGACGGAATGCACGGACGGCGGACCGGCATGACGGGATATTTTTCTCATAATATGATTATGGCAGTGCGCCGAGGACTTGCACAAGAAATCACTCGTCATAAAATACCCGAGATATGCTGCTACATACCGGTTATTTCGTATGAATGTATTGTGTTTGTATTCAAACCGATAATGGTAACCGTATAGTTTTATAACGTCTGTGTGCTATGTTTCAAACCATTAAGACGACCCTTTTGTTTCTTTAGAGATAGTTTTTGTATTACTGGAAGAAAATATCGTTACTAAAGGTTAAACTGAACACTACTATCATTTAGTGAAAATCAATAATTAAAAATCACCAGATTTGACGTTTTGGTGGTAGTAGAAAACAATTGGAAAAATGTCGGAGGGTCTAAAGGAATACATTTCAGTGTACAGTTGGTTGCATACATTTGATGACCATAATAACCATTAAATGATTGTTTGTTGTGTATAGTGGTTGCATACGACTGTACTCTATTACTTAATTAATTAATTAAAGGTGCCTTTATTATAATTAACCATTCGCCGTGTACCTTTGCTTAACTCTTGTATGCGTGGGCGGCTGGTGTATAAAAAAAGAATGGTAATTTACTGCCCTAGGCCGAGCTCACTGAAAATAATTAATGCTAAAGCGATCGCCCAAGGTGGAACTTATTTAAAATTAAACACTAGTTTGCAACATGCCCTTACTGACCTAAATTTCGTATTAATGAAGTTGGCACAGGTGAAGTTTATTAGGAGTCCCTATGTAACATGGAATCGCTGTCGACAGAGCACTTACTAATTGCCATGAAGCTAATAAAGTGAAGGAGTTGAATCTGATGAAAATCGTAAACGTGCATGGCGATGAGTTGTGAGCAATTATGAGAAAGGCGGGAACGTGGAAATAATTAATGTCATAAAAAATTGCCTATCACATTTGCTGCCAACCCATTTATGTTCGTATGCAATTCAAGCTGAATTTTTTTTTACCTAAAGCCTAATTCATACTATCGGTCAAGTCACTGTCACAGTCAACTGAAATATTAAAGCATTATAGAGATTTCATGTGACAGCATTCGTATTATAAGGAACGGTCAAGTCACGATTCAATGACTGAAACATGACTTAACCGTGACTTAAGCGATAGTATCGATTGGCCTTCTCTTCAACGATATATTGATTAGACCATGACATCATCATCGAGCTTTTCTCTCCAACGATATTTTGAATTGACCGTGAGTGGGACATGATTCAACCGTGACTTAAACGAAAGAACCGATCGGTTTTTCTCTTCAACGATGTATTGATTAGACCGTGACTTAACCATCGGGCTTTTCTCTACAACAATATTTTGATCCGACCGTGACTGGACCGTGACTTGATCTTGACTTAACCGATAGTATTAAGTGAAGTTTTTTGTACATATTGTAATTTAGTCTACGTTTTTGAATTATGAGCTATGAAGAACGGCCAAATCGGACTTTTCTCCCCAACGATATTTTGATTTAACCGCGACTGAAACATGATTTAACCTGTGACTTAAACGATAGAATCGATCGGTTTTTCTCTTCAACGATGTATTGATTAGACCGTGACTTAACCATCGAGCTTTACTCTACAAAAATATATTGATCTCACCGTGACTGGACCGTAACTTGATAATGACTGACCGATAATATAAATAGAGCTTTCATGTACATATTATAATTTGGTTTATGTTTCTGAATAATGAGCTATAAAAAATGGCCAAGCCACGGTCCATTCGATTAACCCGCGACAGAAACGTGATTTGACCGTGACTTAGCCGATAGTATGAATCGGACTTTCATGTACATACTGCAATCTAGACTAATTAAAGAATAAAACGATAAATGAGAAATTCGTGCAATGACAGTAGTCACGTTCATGAATAATGAGATGCCTGTCGTTTATTACTTTATGTGGGAGCCGAGTAATGGGTCTCTCTCAAAATATGAGTAACCATTTCGTACGTCAAATGCGTAATAGTCGTTGACATTCTTTTTTTTATTATTATCATCTTTACGACTAGAAAATGGTGCGCTGTACTTGCGAGTTCGTACGGTACATGCATAACGGCGATATTACTCGCGAGTGCTCTTCCATAAGAGCTCCCCAGAAGGAAATTGTTTTCAGAAGAATGCCCGTTAATATTCACATATTACGCATTTATATTAAACGAAGTGCTTGCATTTGCTCATATTGTGCAATATCTGGACCATTGTCTAGAATTCCTCGAAACTCCCGGCGCGATAAGGAACATCACGGAACACAGTGCAATGGTGTACTAAAAGTAACCGCGATAAGTTTTGTTATAGCATTAATGATAATATAATCCTAAGTAACTACCATCCATAGAAAGCGGTCATTTAGAAGCTCATTGTATCGCATGCATTTTGGACAGGAAGTGTCAGATGAATTATTTTTTTTACCGAAATTTCCTTGTCTTAAAAACTCTTTAACGTTTCCCTTGAATTCTACGTATGATCTACTTCAGATATACATTTTTTGACCTGAACACAAAAAGGTACTGTAGGGTTTTTCTTTTTTTTTTTCGTTATGAGATAGGTTGGTAGGACATTAGGGTTTAGTCGGCGATATATTAGAGGCAGAAACAGTAGTTAAGAGAAGTAGAGGTAGAGGCAGACCTAGATTAGGTTGCTACTCTTCGCAAATAGTTAAGGATGTGGGATGTTCTAGTTTTAGGGAACTGCGAAGATTAGCTCAGGATAGGAAAGAGTGAAGGTGCGCGTCCAACCAGTTTTAATGATGACCTTATGATAATGAGGGGTTGTGTTCAATAAAAGGCTCCAAGTAATTGAATAAGTATATAATAAACGTTAAGATGAACATAAACAGCAAACAGCAAAACGAGTAACACAAACTAGAACTAAATGTAAAACAATTAGCACAAAATATGTAAAACATATAAACAATCTTTAATGTATCACGTCTTCACAATACGTCTTTGTATTATAACCATAAACATGTCTTAAAATACGTCTTACATCTTTTCGAACCAAATGCTCGACGTCTAATAGTAATATGCAGTTACGTCTTAATAAAGCTTCTTCGTCTGTTACTCGTCTTCGACTGCCGCGGTGGTCCCTCACGTACCCCTAATATGCACGTAGGTGAAAATAGAATATCGATTTGCCACCGTCTAAACTGGTAATATCACTCTTGCACCTGGGTAAGCAAAAAACTGTAAAGTATACTAATTGTAAGCCAAATCCTGCAGTACTCTTTAAGACCATTTACAAGGAAAATATCTCTTTTCTCAAATTTCGAACATTAGTCGCAAAAAAGAACAATTCAATATGTAATGGTAGGGAACCATTTTTACCATTTTACAATTTAATTTCGTTCCACTGTGCGATGCGGCGATTATCAAAGCCAGTAGCTTTCATCGTGTGCCCTTTAAGCTTCGGCTGCTGCAGGTCTCTTCGCTTTCTTCTCATTCGCCGTATTTTTCTTGTTTCTTCTTTACTTTTAAAGCCAACAAAGTTCCGCCTGCAGTTATTTAAACGTCGCGAATATGAAACATTTTCCCTTATTACCGCGTCTGATATACAAAAAGGGTACAATTTATTGTTTCGAAGTTCGTGTTGCTTAATATGAGACGAAATTATCAGTGAACCATTTTCTCAATGCGAATATGCAAACAACTCCTTTCTGTTCCTGCAGAGGAAATCGAGCCAAATTGGATGGAAAATGACTACGTTGACGCATAACTTCAATAACTATTTTTTGTCACCTGTTGTGTCCTAGAACAGCTTCATAAAAATAAAGGACTAGTTGAAGACTTATTACATTTTAAATGAATCAAAGTTGGTTTTTGTAATTATTTACATTACCGAGGCGAGAAGTCAAATGACCCTTTGGCACGCCAACTCCCCCCCCCCAAATTTTTGAATCGATTCATTGACATTGCATGTCGAATCGAATGTCTGTTTCCCGTTGTTCTGACAAATCCTTCACCCAGAGCAGTAATTTTCGCACGAGTCAGCCGTAAATTTGAACCGGAATTGAATCACTTGTGACAATCTCATTAGGAAGACCTGAAATTGACTTCTAAAATTAAACTTTGAGGATAATAACGATAACAAGCTCCTAGTTGAAAAGAGAAAGGGAGAGAGAGAGATGTTCGGATGTTTAGATGTTTGTTATGAGTGCAACTTCAATGCCTTTCCACTGTTACTGCCGTCGTCAGTTTTCGATGTTGTCAAGGTGAGGTGCAGTAGACAGAATTGCGAAATTACCACCTAATAACGTACAAATAAGCAGTTCAACAGTTCAACGGAGCACACTAATTAGTTAACTGAGTAAGCAGTGCAACATCGTCTCTGTCATACCACATTTCCCATTAGAAATCACTAGTGTCCGACCGAAAGTTCGGTTTCGGTCGAGTTTCGGCAAAAAAACGAGTTTCGGTTTAGTTTCGGTGTCGGCGGCAAACCTGCCGAAACTTCGACCGAAACCGAAACTGCATTCGGGAGTTCTCGCGTTCTGCTCGGTCATGTTCGGCGCGTTAAATTCCATCCAAACGAGTATACTATACTTACTCAAATAAACATCTCACCTATTTTAAGTATTTTTAAGGCGCAATTAAAGTATTTCCTTAAATGAGGGGTTGTTATGTTGATTTTGATTTGATTATCAATAAGTGAATATGTCAAAGACTGCTGAGCTATGTGATTTAAAGATAAAAAAATGAAATTGACTGATTATAATAATGTTTTCTTTATTTTTCTCTCAAAACATGATCCTTATAAGGAAGTTTCGGTTTCGGCCGAAACTGAGACCGTTGCCGAAATTCGGTTTCGGTTTCGGTTTCGGTCGTAAAAACCAGTTTCGGTCGGACTCTAGAAATCACTATTGACGAATGGTTATTTTACTTGACTTCATTCGAGAAATGGTGTTGAAATACAGGTTATGGAATCTAGTTTCGTTTCATAAACATGCTCTTTTACCTTATTATTACAGAGATTAGCGTTTTCCATTTACCACTATGTGAATTAGCTGGCATTAAAAGCAACAATTAAGATCGTCGGCCTAAGTACGGATCTCATATATACGAACTGAGCAGTCCTTAGTTGTGCCGGATGTTTATAATAAGTTTACTGTCCACCGGTTTGCTATTATTTCAGCCGTTGAATGTAGAAGGGGTAGTTTCCCTTTGTTCCTCTCTTTTCCTTTGACACATTTTAGCTGTTGGGTATGTCGACATCTAGGCCCGCAGGCATAACTTTAATTAGCAAAACACTTTTACAGAGAAAGAGACGGTGAGAAAGAGAGAGGAGAGATATTCTCTTCTGCCTAATGAACTTTGGCTCAAACAGCGGTTACTCTGACGACACATACCTACATTCAGATATACGCGGATATATAATATATTACACAGACATACGAAAATTGAACTGACTCACCCAAAATTCCGTTTGTTTGCAGTTGACAAAGCATCTGCCTGAATTAAATTCTAATTAAACCGCTCGACCAAATCCGCAATGATATTCTCAAGAGATTCTTTGCTCTTTGTAATGAAGAAGACGTAGAGAAAAGGAGAGACTGTTAGGCCTTCGTCGTAACACCTAGCGTCGTGTCCTCCCCCGACATTTCCCGTACGACGAGTATATAGGTACGGCTATTTGTCAAAATTAGAGCTTTCGGTTGTAAATGATTGATGATCCTGTTCTAGTGTAGCAGCTCTTGTGTAAGGGATAAATGTGTAGTGTAAAATAATGCAAGTTTTAGATAACATGAATCTATTAAATCATGCAGTATTTGTGTCATACGCAAAAATTGATAACACACAAAACTTCCTCTGGCTGCTTAAATTTAAATTTTTGGTGAACTTCAATTAAAATTTTGTTTTCAGCAAGTTTTCATTATTATCAATAAATAATCATTCGGTACCCCGAGATAAAAATGTTTAGTCTCTCAGAGTCTCTGAAAGCGAGACTCGAGTCTCCGTCTCTCATCGAGTCTCTCTGGTGTCGCTGAGAGAGACTGTCGAGAGACTCGAGTCGCTAATAGAGAGATCCTCATTTCGTATCCAATCTCTGAACGAGAGACTCGAATCTCTGAACCAGAGACTCGAATCTCTCAATAGTGGTGTCTCCATAGACATGGATAAAATTTTCTTAGTTCAACATATTTCAGAGATCCCAGTCTTTCTACGAGAGACTCGAGTCTCTCAATTTTTCAGTTTTATTCATTTAGTCTCTCTGTGAGAGGCTTGAATCTCTGAATTAACAAGTTTATCGTTCGAGTCTCTCATACAGAGACTGTGAGAGATCCATAAAAACACCTAGGCAATAACATAGAGACTGTGAAAGACTGTGAGAGACGCTCTCAAAGATGCTGAAAGACTCTGAGAGACTGGAGAGAGACTAAAAATTTTTGTCTAAGGACTTTGCCACTTTTTTATGTTATAAAGTTCAGTGGTTAGACTAAACTTCCTGTTTTATAGTAACATAACGTAGTAACAGGCATTTAAAGAACTATTATTAATTTTTAGACATTTTCAGCATGCCTAAGTACAAAAAATATATAAACCAGTTGCGTGTTTATAATGATAATTACCTACACATATATAAAAACATGCCGTCATGTCTGTGAACTCATTTCTTACCGAAAAATTATGCAATACGTAATTACTCCGATTATCATTACCATCAATGCTACTCGAATGCCTACCTGGTTAAAACGGGTTATTGGTAAACAAATTCTTTTTAATTACGACTTGTGTAATGGCAATTGCCAAATTGGAGAAGTTAATTTGTGAACAGGCTGTAAAATCGTACTGACATAAACACTAGTTCGCTTTTGGGTATATGTATGAACCTACGGGTTTCAATCAATTGATTTATGTCAAACACCTGTAATTACCATAATGATACAAAATGAAAAATTAATATTTGTATAGACATGTGCAGGCAATAATCTAGGTTAATTTCGATCATTAGTTTGCCAATGTATTCAGTCGAAAGAAATCAGCGATCTCTATTAAATAATATCATGTGTGTACTTATGACTAGTCATTAAAAATAATGACATCTCATTGAGAATGACTTTTTTCGCTTTCATTTTATAATTATGCCTCCCGTTTGATTTCTGCTATTAACAAATGTAATTTTTGTATCCAGTAGAGCGTATCCTGTTTTCCTTTTCAGTTTTCTTCTACTTTCCATTTTTCAAGGAGTTGGATACACTTTGGAAATTTGCGGAAGTGTAGCAGAATAATACTTTATATTTTACAATTTCGATAAATGTCGGTTAGAAACCAGCGTCGTGTTGTGGTCGTCACAATTCACAACATCACAACAAGCGGTAAATGGCCCAGTGGTATCGATGATTGACTGCAATGTAGGCGGTCCCGGTCTCTATACTCGGCCGATACTCCAGCTTTTTTTCTTAATTTTTGAACCCTTACAATGGTCTTTTTTCTTAAAATAAGCAAATTCACCGCCTGCTGTAAACAGCCATTGAGATGACTTGTTTCATGTATTTCTATCCCAAGAGCATTCTTAATTACCTACATACCGATTAGTTTTAATGTTTTTTATGCTATAATGCAGTGAGACATTAACTTCCATCAAAAGTCCGCTTCGTCGCATCGGTTTCGTTCGGTCGCCAAACCTTATCTTCGATCGCACCAACATTCCAAATGGATTACTGCTGTAATTTTCTCCGCGACTAATACCTACACTTCGGACTAAATATATTTGTTTCTAATCTTCCTATTTATCTTGGCTTAATATTCAATAAACTCTGTTCGACGTGGAGTAATGACTTATTGTTACGAATTAAGATTATCTTGTAGATGAACCCGACAACATAGAGTGAAAAAACGTCTTTGTATATTAACCAAACAAGCGATTGTTAGTTATGCATACCAAAAAAAACATTGAATGAACGAATCAACAGGTAGGTAGAATATGATTTGAACGAGGCGAAATTCAGGATTTTCAAATGTTGTCGGTTGTTGCTGATTAAAAACAAAGCTGTTTATTAATTAATGCTTATATATTTGTTATAATATGGTTTATATACTTCGTTTATTTTCTGTAACGATGTGACCTTCAGTTTGACTGGCGCAAAGTAGAAAAGAACAGCACTAGGCCAGAAAAGAAAGGAGACAACTCTCGACAAAACCCTTAACCGGTGAGGAGCGTATAATCCGTACAGCACTGCACGGAAAAATTGACCATTTTATCCACTACAATTGCATTGCTCAAATGTGCTGTTATTGGTACTATTTACTACTGATAATATCAACGAGATGTTTATTTATATTTGAAGACATATTAAAGGCTTTAACGCTTGTTTTCGACTCGCACTACTATCATGATTGAACAAAACTTTTGGCAGGTACTGTATGAAAAAGTATGTTTAATGAACAAGAGTCCAGAGTATAATGAGCTTGTTTCTCCCTATCTACGATTTTGCCAGCGCGCATCCAAGACATTGGAAGGGACACATCGCTAGAGAAAGTAAATGAAGTATAGGTAGCTGCAAAGACTAATCGTCATCCCCTTGTACACTTGTCATCGAGTTTTGGTCTCATTCCATAATATCAAAAATAGTTTTGCAGTCTCAACATCAATTTTGTGTGTCTGATTGTACGATAACTTTAAACGAAGATGTATGAGAATAGGCAGTTAAGAAGAGAAAGAAAAATCACTTTTGAATAAACCGCCCTTTCAAGGCTGTCCTGTCGGCTAGAACCTGGAAGATAAACAATATTTATGGCGTATGCCAAAGTTCCCCTTAGCTTCTGGGGAAATCGTACCAGTGGTCTTTTGTAAATACGCTTAGGTGTTCGATTGATAGCCTGGAGTAAGTAAGCACCTAATTATTGCTTTCTACTTAAGGACGCCCAGCCCTCTGTTTCGAGATAACGTTCGTAGAGCAGAGAGTGCAAGAAGCGGAGCAAGTACACAATTGCGCGATCGAGCGTACATAGCCTGCTCACAAACAAAAAATAAAAAACGATGCGAGCCAAAGCGACGTAACCGCATTAAAAAGTGATGACTTAAAGTAGCAACGGCAAGAGCAACAATACACAGAAACCAGTAGCGGCCCCTGCTTTTAAAAATAGGAGATGAGTTAAGTACAATATTCCTCATAATATGACACCGATGCCATGCATGTGCAGTAGACCGGTCGAATGTCCGCGATCTCTTCACTATCCGGGGACGGGTAGTCACGGCAGAGGTACAGCTGCCTTATCTCTTCACTTAGGAAAGTTTTTCGGATACAGGGTGGTCAACAAACTCAATAGAATTTATACGATTTATATAAAGACGTGTGCGAAACATGGACAGTAGGGTTAGAAGCTTTCGAAATGTGGTGTTACAGGCGAATGATGAGGATACCGTGGATAGAGAAGGTTAGAAATGAAGAGGTATTAGAAAGAATAGGAGAACAGAGTTCTCTATGGAAGTCAGTAAGAAAAAGGCGAGATAGGTTAGTAGGATACCTTTTCAGGCATGAAGGTCTAGTCAGAGACATATTAGAGGCTGAAACGGATGTTAGGAGGGGTAGAAGTAGACCTAGAGTAATCTAATTACTGTTCGCAAATAGTTAAGGATATGGGTTGTTCTAGTTTTAGGGAAATGCGAAGATTAGCTCAGGATAGAAAAGAGTGGAGGTGCGTGTCCAACCAGTCTGACTGACGACTTTATGATGATGATGATGATGATATAAAGACGTAACTTGAAGCACCTAAGATATGCGTTAAAGAGTTAGAGCCATGAAGTTATTTCTGAAAAGTGCACAAAAATAAAAAATTTTTGTTCGTATAGGTTATATTGATGACACACCTATATGCAATTTATCAATCAATGTTCAATATAACTGATGCAGGATTTGATCTTCTGTTGATGCTTCTTTACCATTAGTTTCTCTTCTATTTGACTTTCACAGAATTTCTTTTTCATTCAAAATCTTCTAACATAAACTTTACTACTTTTATTTCTTCCGGTAACTGTTGTAGCGTAGGTACCTACTCCACTGGGACACTTAAGGAATAATAGTTGTCAAGGTTAGATGTACCAACCGTTCCAAACATATTTCCCAGGTGACTGTACTTACCAGAACATATGAAAATGGTAAACCGTTTTTTCCCATTATATTGTTTAAATTGACGTTAACATAATGATAGTTGTCCACTTTGTATATAGTGGCAACAAAAGTGTGTGTGAGCAAACGAAGACAACATTTATTAGTGGACGGTGTTCAGTTGACCGCTCGCTGGGCGTAGACAATTTCTAGAGGCCTGTAATTACCAGCGATCCGCCCGACCGTAATAATCTCTATGCTTATTAATTCGATAAAAATTCCCATTCGCTGAGCTACCGCGATAATTGAAAATTATTTAAAAATTAGTCGAGAAATTCAAGATTCACGCCCGCAGATCGCCCAACAACAACAATGTGTGACAACGTCTTTGAAATACATGAAGTACCGGAGACATTCATGTAAACGTCCTATGGAAGCTTCTGAAGAATTGGTATGTATAGGGCGCCCCTGTGTCCTTATACACCAGATGCCCCTTTAATCAAGTCGAATCCAAAGTTTGTCAATGTTATAGCCACACAGCAATGATTGGAGTCAACTGATATTGTGAGGTTATTTACCCTTATCAAAAGCTTCATTCGTCCTGGTCGCGAAACTTCAGTGTTTACTACGTATAACTAAATATTGTATATACTCGTCTCCTCACAGTTAGTTTGTTAAGTTCTATTTATGTAACTACTATAGTAGTTTACTTTAGTTTAGTGACGCGAACAACGGCAACAACTAATACCCACTGCAGCAATTCGGCTGAAAAGGCACTTTGCGTTAAACCGCGACATAGAGATTAAAGGGAGAGATTTCCACATAAAGAATTACAGTTAACCAACAGAGTCCTTACAGTTTGACGTAGACGCCGTAGAGGAAGCGCAAATTATATGTTAAGGGAGAAGTTGTAGATAGTGCAAGTGTGTGGCGAGAGCGAGCGGCGCGACGTCCCCGACGCCGTTCCTCAGCCGTCGCATCGCGCGGTGAGAATACTAATGTCCCTCTCGTACTTTCATAAAAGGCGCTTGTTCGTTCTCCTAATACCACGGGCCACAGATGGTTAAACCGACTTCTGTTTCATTCCGTATACTTAATTCTAGTATATTTCGCGCTTTTTGGAGTTAGGCTTGATGGAGTTAGGAACAGATATGACTTCTCAGTTAGAAACATCACGTAGCATGGGTCAAATCTGAAACAAATTACTTATTAGATTAAAATTTACTATCCAAATATATTATACTCCTCTGTTTGGAAAATGTGGAAATGGTTGAGCCTTGGTTGGAGGCAGACAGAAGGCACAGACGAAACGGAGATAGAAGAGAAATGAAAGATTATCTTTTGCAGGATTTGTCCTAATAAGAGGTTCCCAAAGTGGTCAATATCGACACCTAGAGAACTTCAAACTGAAGGAAGTTCATATTAGCGAAATTAAAATTTGGGGGTGCACGAAATGTAAATAGAGGTCCAAAAAAAGGCATCTCATGTAGGCACTCATTCTCCAGAAGATTTTCTATTGAACGTAATAATTCTTATGACCCAGATGGTACAAAAAAAAAATGTCGAAGATTTGAAGAACGTTATAACTACATCATTCAGTTATAATAGAAAAATTTGGGATCATTGATGAGTGTGTCAGCAGTCAAAAGCAGATTTAAAGTTGATGGATTTGCAACAATTCAATGGGGTCTACCCATATCAGAAGAATAGTGACCTGTAGTCTACGAGACACAATAATTTGCGGCACATTGGCCTAAATCATCCAAAGAAATCACATAAAAATTTGGACAAGAGCTGAAGCAAGCGGTACCAGAATCGAACCAGTAGAGTCTAAGTACGTATGTTAATCTGGCTGAAGTTACAAGTGTGTATACTGACAATTGATTTTTTTAATTACACCGATCTCTTTAAAATTCAACCCCTTGACCTAGGGGTTTAATGTTTGCACGGAGAAAGCTGCTAAGCGTTTCTATCAACTGTATGCTGTAATATTTGCGGAATTTCTTCAATTTTGTACATGACATGTAACGTTTTCGAATAAAAGGTAGAAAGTCTAGGTGCTGGAAATCAAAAGTGTACAAAAGTGACAAGTTGACTAGCGTCCAACGTGGCGTCAAGAACAGCGCTATCGTCATGCCGTGCCGGCGCGTTGTGAACAACACGGGGGAAAATGCAGTAAGTTACAAACGAAACGTGTTGCAGTGACAGGGAACAAGCTAACGAAAATATCAGCAAAGGCATGTGAAGAAGGCCGTTTCTTGAATCCAAGATATTTACTTATTTATTATATTTCGGTGGTCATTTATCTTTCATCCTACCACCGAAAAATTAAAATAAACAAAAATATTATTTTAATACTATATATATGAAACACTTTGACATTTACTAGTGGTTAATATCAAATATTAATGTGAAAATTCATTTTCAATTTTTTACACACTATAAAGATATTAATAGAAGTTAGCAAGGAGGAGTTAGAGATAGCTTTAAATAAAATGGAAGCGGTATTGACAAAACAAGAAAAAGTAAGGAAAGGGCGAATATAAAGATAGGTGACGAAAGAGTAGAAGAAGTGGCTGATTTTAAGTATCTAGGAAGTCAGACAAATCAGGACGGAAGGAGTAGTAGGGATATAAAGCAGAGGATAGAGCAGGGTCGAGTCGTCTTCAATAAAAAGAAGTCACTTCCATGCTCACGAACGGTTAATTTAGAAATTCGAAAAGGGTTGTTAAAGGTGTATGTTTGGAGCACGGCGTTGTACGGGTGCGAAACATGTTCCGTAGGCGCGGTTGAAAAGAAAAGGTTAGAAACGTTCGAAATATGGTGTTATCGGCGAATGATGAGGATACCGTAGATAAAGAAGGTTAGAAATGAAGAGGCATTAGAAAGAATAGGAGAACAGAGGACTCTGTGGAAGTCAACACGAAATAGGCGAGATAGGTTGGTAGGCACCTTCTTAGGCATGAAGGTCTAGTCAGAGACATATTAGAGGCAGAAACAGGAGTTAGGAGGGGTAGAGGTAGACCTAGATTAGATTACTGTTCGCAAAGGATGTGGGATGTTCTAGTTTTAGAGAAATGCGAAGATTAGCTCAGGATAGGAAAGAGTGGAGTTATCATCATCATAAGATATTATTTATCTATGTGTTACCCAAATTTAGTGATTTACCCAGGTTTGTTAAGGGATTATTGGCTCGTTGCTAAATCCATTTTTAGGGATTGTTTGTACGGAAGCCCCGATGCAAAATTGTTGAAATTATTTGGAACTGTTGAAAAATGTTTGACATTCTTGCAGGCACTTCTAAAATTTGTTAGAATAATTTCATTTTTTGAGCATCCATGTTTCATGCACAAAAGAACAGAAATATTCAGTAATACAGTTCAACATATTCTGCCAACCGAAATTTCTATCGCGAAACAAAGAACTGCCGTGTTTGAAACAATAACTCCTTTGTAGTGTAGTATCTAGTTGGTTAATAGTTGGGTTTTTTTTTTTGCATTTATGTAGCGTTACCGTAAATGCAGAAAAGCATATTTGCGTAGCCATGTGCGAAACTCATCGCACGACTAACCGCACGGTCGGTGGATAAACAAAAAAGAGGCGCTGCTGATCTCAATTATTATACAATATATGTAGGTATGTATACGTAATGTATAATACGGATGTAATATGTGCCAGCCTAATCACGACCGTGCAACGCCTGTATTATTAACAACGTAAAATGTAATTGCGAAATAATAGTGCATGACGTCGATCGAGGGAGAAAAAATAACGTCGACCGGTTGCTGCCACGTAAACCGTGAAATATATTCGCTATTAAATAGGTTTACTATGTCAAAAAGTCGGATATGGAAAGCTTAACGGTTCGCGTGCGCCAATGCCTAACTACGTATAGATCGTACATATAAGTGCTGCAAAGCGGCAGAACACAAATATTTTCTATTGGGATCCGTCAAATGGGCATACACCATCTGGTGGCAAAATTTATAACTCGAATGAGGGAAAAATTTACATAGGAACTGTGCAAGCAAATTGTAAAATTGTTTATTAAAATACTAAAATACGTTAAAAAAGTAAAAATTTTTTTGATGATGGAGTCGACGAAGTTTTCTTCTAAAGTTAAATCAAATAAAAAGTTAATATGTTCAGTGAAAAGCTGCAATAGCACTTC
>NW_020442461.1:2543078-2544644 GCF_000699045.2 Agrilus planipennis | reverse complement strand
CATGTCGTCAACAATACACTTGTTGTTTTCTGTTCGTCCTAGCAAGGAGACTGGCCAGTTTTTTTACATTCGCGATAAGAGATCGGGGTCACGATGATCTACGAACTTAAATTGCTTTATTGTAGGTATTACTGCAGTTTTATAACGAGTTGGTGTTTTACGTGGATAGATTGTGAATAAAATAAATTCGGTGCTGCGAAAAGACTTGCAGTCTATAAAATTGTATTTAATTTTACGAAAATTGTTTTAGTAATATTTCATAACGTTGAATCGAAAAGTGTTTTAGTGTAATGTATGACTAATAAATATGAAAACGGCTTTAAACATTCCGTAAATAGGACAATTTAAACTGTTATTAGTTACTACCTTGCTCGCTGCTCAACTTTACAATAGAAATTAAGAATTTGAGAATCATACCTACGGTAAGTGATTTAGATGACGTATTTATCAATTACTTTTAGGCAGAGAAGGTATTTGTTACCCAATAAAGGTACTAAATGGATAAAACAGCAGAATGTGCGAGCTATAAATAATTATAACAATATTTTCTTGTTTAAATCAAAGCAATATTCAGGTTAAAATTATTTTATTTATATAAAAAACTACAGCCGACGTTTCGCCTAGGTTGTTGGATTTTCTCAATAAGATCTCTGTCTTTTAGTATTGATGGTATTGATTGATAGATAGAATGAATAACAATATTTTATAGAGGCGTTGTTAATTCTATTTAGCAAAAATATTTGCATCTACATTATCTAAACCAAATTTCCCCCAAAAAAAAAAAGAGAAAAAACAAGAATAAATTACAGTTGTGTTTTCAATATTGATTCTCTGTTTATTGCCGAAACAAAATGCCCAGTGTGGCTAATTTCATTAAACAAAACTGAACATTCGTGTGACGAATTTAATTTTGCGTTTCCATGCTGTACAAAATTAACTATTCACTTTGATATTTGTATTCGTTATTGTGCATGAAAAGTGGATTTTGTTTAGCACAATAAGCACCTGTTCGGCCATTTAAATTAATTACTACTGGCTGACTAAACAATGTTGTTAACAAAAAAATATTAATTAATGGTAAAATTTTGTTTGACATTTTTTAAATCAATAATTAATTTACTGAGAAGCAAAACAGGGACATCATTGGAATCAAATTGAGTCGATGAAGATGGAGAAACCATTTGTGATTTTGTATTTCTTATCGATAATAGCATGATAGTTACTTTGACCAACGGATATAGTATAAAACAACGTCGCTTCCTGCTGTCTGTCCCTATGTATGCTTAGATCTTTAAAACTACGCAACGGATTTTAATGCGGTTTTTTTTTAATAGATAGAGTGATTCAAGAGGAAGGTTTGTATGTATAATACATGGATAAAATAGTAGAGAAACACTGATAATTTTAGAGGTTTCTAATGTGATGTCGTAAATAAACATTTTTTTGCGCTTACATTGCAAACGCTGGCTGAACCCTACGATATAGATCAAAATAATGTACTACAGTATTGTACATCTTAAAAAGGTCTACAAAAAAGTCCGCGATGGTATATGTCTATCTCTTAGG
>NW_020442461.1:2532728-2541843 GCF_000699045.2 Agrilus planipennis | reverse complement strand
GACTGGTTGGACACGTACCTCCACTCTTTCCTATCCTGAGCTAAAATTCGCATTTCCCTAAAACTAGAACAGCCCACATCCTTAACTATTTGCGAACAGTAATCTAACCTAGGTCTGCCTCTACCCCTCTTAACTCCTATTTCTGCCTCTAATATGACTCTGACTAGACTTTCATGTCTGAGAAGGTGTCCTACCAACCTATCTCGCCTATTTCTTATTGACTTCCATAGAGTATTCTGTTCTCCTATTCATTCTAATACCTCTTCATTTCTAACCTTCTCTATCCACGGTATCTTCATCATTTCCTATCTGATTCCCTTCCTAATATTTACTTCTCTACATTGCAGCCACAGCTCTATAACTGCCTGTTGCTCTTTAGACAAACTAAGTATCACTCTTCTATCTTTGTAACTCATCCCTACACTTTTAAGTATATTTAACATCTTGTCCCATGTAACATTGTCAAAAGCTTTTTCTAAATCTACAAATCTCATGTACGCACTCTTTCATTTTTTTAAATCGTTTTCTCTATTGTTACCCGTAAAGCTAGAATGGCCTTCCGCGTTCCTCTATTTCTTCTAAACCCAAATTAATCTTCCCCTAATAGAAATCAAATTTACAATCCCAAAAATCAATGGTAAATGGTATTCTATTGAAATTGTCATTTCCTTTGTATTAATGTCTTTGAATTTTTGAACAATTTCTGACCCTGAGGGACCCGAATTGTTTGATGATGTGGAGGGAACTATGGAACAAATGAAAATCAGTTTAAATCGATTTAGAGTCCATTACGCCAGTGATTTGACCCAAGAGCAGACAGAAAAAGTCTTGGTTAAGACGACAAGTGCTCTTGCTGTTGACCCATCCTCCCAAACGAGCATATTGTTGTTGGAAGAAGAGCACTTTAGAAAATTACCTCGTGCTTTCTAAATAATGTCAATTCATCTACGACCGTTTGACGAACGTTGCGACCGGGCCGAAAGGAAGGAAGAGGAACCGGTGTATTTGCTTGCTTGCTTGCTGATGATGACGGGCGTCTACTCAATCCTCATCATGTCAGCAAAAAATCGTCCGTGGCTCTTTAAATGACGCAAACTTGTATTTAAACACACATTAGAGGCGGACCTTTGGCTAGAGCGACGAAGGGGGATCGATGCGGCCAACCAACCTGCTCCAAAAAGTGACTAAGTCGATTACTGGAAACGTTTCAAACGGCTCCGATACTTGTAGACGCGTCAAACAAAAGATAAATTAATCGGAGATTCACAAGAGTAAGAATTAACACGTAGAAATTGCCTCTAATAAGCAGGTACGAGCTGCTTATTTATGATTGAGTTTTTGTTAATGCTCGACGAGTTTCCTTTCTCATCGTGCCGTTATTGGCGCTGAAAGTCTTATACAACCAGTGTCTAGTCATAGTATTGTACTAGACTCCTCACTTGAGATATCTTCACTGCTCTTTCAATGTAAAAAGATCGATGATGATGTGAAACAAACAAGACAGTTTTGAATCCTGAATTTACATCCAAAATCTGGCTGGATATCACCGCAAGCCCAGGGTAATATGCGACTAATTACTAAAATAAGCTAGAAACCGTAGAGTCTAAAGGTCCTTATTACAGATAAGGCAAACTGTTTATCGAACGTGGAAATTACACATTTCTTTATCGGCATTTTTTCTTTTTATTTCCCACAATCAAAAATGTATGATTTGGTGATATAGTTCTTCAACCATGTCTATTTCAAAATATCACTTGCTTCTCTAAAAACTATCCTAAACTAACTAACGTAACAAAATCTTTTGGCTTAAAGGCGCTTTGAACTGTATTTATTGGGCTTCTACGTGTACAATCTTGTGTAACAATTTTTTCATAAAAAGTTGTTAATAATTTCAAGGTAATTTGTAAACTAATTTTGTCGTAAAATAATTGCCTTTGACAAAAATATTAGATAGATATACTTCTTGCATAAATTTTTTTATCAGTATCAAAATACAAACATTATTAATACTTCCTATGTGACACATAACAATTAATTTTTCCTTAATTAAATAAATGACAAAAAACTAATGTCATATACAGTATTTTTAACCCTGACTTTTGTTTTCACAGAAATCATTTACTGTGAAAGCAAAATTAAATTTCGAAACGAAACAAAAAGTGCAGGAATACCATCGAGCAGTCGCATTTTATATAATTTGGTCTCCCTTTTTTCTGGTTAACTGCAATATAATGTATCTCGCAACCTTTCAATTAAAATGATGTTTCATAGCACTTTTAATTATTAGAATTCCGTCGAAGCCTAATGCAAAAATAATGACTGAGTCCGAGATAAAAACCCTCAAGAAGAGAAGGTGTAGTCTATTATTTTTCTTAGAATTATCCCCAAAATCAATTTTTAAAACACTAGAATTATCGAAAATGAAGTTTTTTGAAGAACCGAACTAGAGTTTAATTTTAATTTTAGAGACTTTTTGTCTACAATTTATTCGCATTGCATTATTGCGGACGGGTAGTCTCAAAATCTATCATTGGTTTAATAAATCCTATTCAGTATTCGTTTTTCTTGATGCATTTGTCGTATTTTTAATTTTAAGTCATTAATACGTTGCTTCTATTTCAAATTCCAAATCTTCCTTTAAAACTCAAATTTTGGGCCAGTGGCGTTTCAACAAATCCCGTATATATAAATAGTTTATTTAAAACTGAAATACAATTATTATTATCATTATTTACTTTCCCTGTTCGGTAATCCTGTATTAATCGGTTGTTGAATATTTCCGTTCGTTTTCTGCAATTTCCTACTTTTGCCTTGAGTATATTTCTCGAAAGTGCCGCCGATATCGATCACCGCTTGCGGCATTCGTTCATAACTATATCTAATATTCATCCCTCAAGTCAAATATTGTTTTATTAAGCAGTAGTAGTTAGAAAAAATAAGCTGAAGTAATTGATTTCCAGTTGTACCTAAACTCATTTCAACTTACGATTAGACGGTAGTTGTTGGACATTAATAGTCGGTGTAATTCTTTTTTATTGTTTCATTACCTAATTGAAGTTTACAATGCAAAAATGAAAATAATTCTTGCGCTAAACGACCTGTGCATCGCATAATATGCAATTGATTATGACATTTATGATACCTACTCGCCATATCACTTATTATGGCATGGGTACATTATTATTTATGCGATGTACGGCACGGATCATTATTATTTACGAGAATGAAGCGCGAGATTGTCGGTTGCAGCAAGTAGGAAAGCATTCGAGAAGAACTCGTTCTTTTTTTTGTCGAGAAGGGGTCGCGGGTCAAATGTTACCGTAATGGACTTTAAATTATTTTAACGCCGCGATCTGTGCTTCCCGCATTTTACGACATTTGCGACCTCTGGTGGTTTTAAGTCGGTTGCAAGGTGTCTAATGCGTGACTTAAATTATTTAATTCGAACGCCGGAAGAATCCATTACGGTTATTACGACCGAGTTTCATTATTTTTATGAAATGTTTCTCAGCAGAGGCGTCAGGCCAACGCGTCGCGCCGGTAACAGATGTGCATGGACGAAGAATGGAAAAAGAGACGCTTTAATGTAGAATAATAGGTGTAAGACAGAGAACACCTACGAAGAACTGGCACCTACACTTCTTCTTTTGACTACGGGACCAAGCGACTTTAATTCGTGTAATTTTCCTGGTTTCAAATTACTGTCAAGGAGCTACACTTTGTAATTTAATAAAATAGGGGCAACAGAAATGATTCGTATCTTAAACGGAAAGGCAATTACATCTTATGCATAAGGTCACAAGTTGAGGATCTTACTCATAATTTGTGTAGGTAGAGACGAGATCGAATTTATTTACCTTTATTTATAGTAATAACAATAACTATGTGTTATATTTCATTCTTTAACGATATTAACACTAGTTGGGGTGCGTTTTCGCCCCGGCGATGGATGCCAGAACGATCAGTTATGATACCGTGCTTGAACTATAGCTATAAAGCTGGCTGAAGTTGCAGTTAGGCTGCTAACTTCATACTGTCGAATTTTTCGTTAGCTGTGCGCGCGCAACATCCGTTTCATACTAAAATTTTGCTCTCAACAAATGCAATCGTTTTCCTCTTCATTTCTTCATTTCAAAGAGATAATGCCAATTTGTTGTAAATAGTTAAAAAACAAAAGGATTGTAAAATGCTATCCAAGTTATTAAAACTTTTATATATCTGCATATATGTTTAGTTGCATTTCGCTTTAGTTATGGATCAGCTTTCTTAGTTCTAAACGCGTAGGAATGGAAAAACTTGTAGTTTTAAGGTTTACGAATGGGAAGCATTTTTCTTCGTACATCATCTGTGATACCGTTAAAAAGCGAATAAAAAAATGCAGGATTCAGTGCAAATAGATTCACTGAAAAGTCAAGCAGCCTCTCCACTTCTCGAATGAAAAGCAAATATTTTCGTATAATTTTGCAAGCTCCGTTTGAAAACGTATGATAAGCACTGCTTTTTTTCCGGGGGTAAAAGATATACACGATAGCAGGCAGTGGAAGTGAAAACGCTTTTTTTTAATTCTTTGCACAGATTTGCTCAAAGGAGAGAGAGTGCACTCGGCCGATTATTCGTACTGCCTTTATTAACATCCGAGAGTAAAAAGTTCTTGACACAAATTGCTCCAGCAACACGCGAGTCCCGATGAATAAAATATTTTAAAGAAAGACGCCACTGCATATTTGCATGGCCTATTTTTGCAAATTATAGACTAATAAGTGTATGCAGTACCAAAGTGGATAATATGGAGATGTGATTTATTTGAAACAGTATTTTAAAATATAAATAAAATATGTAAAACACACATTTTCATTTACAACTTTAGTTTCTCCTTTCGGAACCTTTTAGCTGCTACTATCCCATTCGAATTTATCAACAAAATATCTTCTATGGCTAGCTACGTAAGTGTCATTCAATGATCTTACTCAATCTAGCACTTTTAGTAGATCTGATGAATCTGATCAGGAAATCCTGATCAGCAAAGCATTATTCCTTAGGAGGTACTCCTAATCAATATTAATTCAGTAAATCCTGGCCATAAAGGCATACATCACTTCGATATGAGATTTTTTAAATTATTATTAGCAAGCGATTGTCAATTGCGTATGAGGTATTCCGAGCTAGTTTCAAAGGAAGAAATCCCGGTCAGGAAAACATTGTCAATTTCGAATGGGGTATTCCGAGTCAGTTTTAAATCAGGAAATTCCAGTCAGGAAAGCATTGTCAATTTTGTATGAGATATTGCGAGTCAGTTTCAAATCAAGAAATCTCAGTCAGGAAAGCATTGTCAATTTTGTATGATATATTCCGAGTCAGTTTCAAATCAAGAAATCCCGGTCAGTAAATCATTGTTAATTTCGTATGAGGTATTCCGAGTCATTTTCAAATCAATAAATTCCAGTCAGGAAAGCATTGCCAATTTCGTACGGGGTATTCCGAGACAGTTTCAAATTGAAAAATCGCAACCAGAAAAGCATTGCTAATTTTGTATGAAGTATTCCGAGTCAGTTTCCACCAATCAAGAAACCCCGGCCAGAAAAACATTTTCAATTTCGTATGGGGTATTCCGAGTCAGTTTCAAACCAGGAAATCCCGGTCAGTAAATCATTGTCAATTTTGTAGGAGATATTCCGAGTCAATTTCAAATCAAGAAATCCCAGTCAGGAAAGCATTGTCAGTTATATGAGATATTCCGAGTCAGTTTCAAATCAAGAAATCCCGGTCAGTAAATCATTGTTAATTTTATTCCGAGTCAGTTTCAAATCAAGAAATCCCGGTCAGTAAATCATTGTTAATTTCGTATGAGGTATTCCGAGTCATTTTCAAATCAATAAATCCCAGTCAGGAAAGCATTGCCAATTTCGTACGGGGTATTCCGAGTCAGTTTCAAATTGAAAAATTGCAACCAGGAAAGCATTGCTAATTTTGTATGAGGTATTCCGAGTCAGTTTCAAATCAAGAAATCCCGGCCAGAAAAACATTGTCAATTTCGTATGGGGTATTCCGAGTCAGTTTCAAACCAGGAAATCCCGGTCAGTAAATCATTGTCAATTTTATGAGGTATTCCGAGTCATTTTCAAATCAATAAATCCCAGTCAGGAAAGCATTGCCAATTTCGTACGGGGTATTCCGAGTCAGTTTCAAATTGAAAAATTGCAACCAGGAAAGCATTGCTAATTTTGTATGAAGTATTCCGAGTCAGTTTCCAAATCAAGAAATCCCGGCCAGAAAAACATTGTCAATTTCGTATGGGGTATTCCGAGTCAGTTTCAAACCAGGAAATCCCGGTCAGTAAATCATTGTCAATTTTGTAGGAGATATTCCGAGTCAATTTCAAATCAAGAAATCCCAGTCAGGATATGAGATATTCCGAGTCAGTTTCAAATCAAGAAATCCCGGTCAGTAAATCATTGTCAATTTCGTGTGGGGTATTCCGAGTCAGTTTCAAATCAACATATTCCAGTGAGGAAAGCATTGTCAATTTTGTGGGAGATATTCCGAGTCAATTTCAAATCAAGAAATCCCAGTCAGGAAAGCATTGTCAATTTTGTATGACATATTCCGAGTCAGTTTCAAATCAAGAAATCCCGGTCAGTAAATTATTGTCAATTTCATATGAAGTATTGCCAGTCAGTTTCAGGAAATTTAGGTTAGAATAGCATTATCAATTCCATATGAGTTATTCCTGATCAGTTTCAAATACGAAAATTAATACTGGTTAGGAATGTATTGTCATTTCTGCATGAGGTATTCTTAATCAGTTTTAAATCAAGAAGCCCTGGTCCTGGAAGACATCATCGACATCGGGCATATTACAGCTGATTATTCGGGTTGGCGTTGTTGTTGAGATGATTCAAGATTATTATAGGAAATAGCACAAAAGATTGAAAGCATATATGTTACGTATACGTCTATATTAAGTTTTATTAGTAGGATATACGAATTTAAAACGTAATTTATTTTTTCTTTTTGAATTTCCTTCGCTGTGTGGGATTCCAGGCCGACATTATATTTATTTTCAGGTTGAATAGGACCTTGGATGTTCCTTTACAAGCATTTAGGGATATAAAATGTTCTATAGGCACCTTTAATAGCCTTGCACGCTTTTCTATTTATACTTTTTTGTGACCGCTATTCAGCAGTTATTTCGAAGGAACTACTACTACATATGTATACATAGATCAAAATAGCACCAGTAAAAATGTTTTCTAAGGGTTTTCGTGCTCATGGTAGTATTGGAGAGCTTTCACCGTGTATTTGCACGAACGTGGCATTTCATTAGTTGCAGTAAATAGCTGAAACAACCGAATCTGCAATTCTACGGCTAACTGGCTGGCGCACAACTTTGCACGTATTATCTAACCTGCCCTAATTAAAGTTGTTCACCTATTTAAGATAGCCATTAGACTAATGGCGCAAATGAAAACATTTGTAAATACCTTGTCTAATAGAAGAAGACTTTTCTATTTGTAAATGCTGTTTCTTTTTCTTTCAGTCTTTAATGTAGATTTCTTTAAAACGTTGACTCATGTTGCTCAAATTCGTTCGTTTCCAATGTTATGTCTCTCCGTCTTATTGCAGAATCATCGTTTATTTTTTTTTTATTACTAGCTACCCGCCCCAGCTTCGCACGGGTGCAATGCTGATACTAAATATGTATATTTTTGTTTTGTTTAAATTATTATCGAGAAGGGTAAATCTTCAAAAGAAACCCCCTGAACATAGTAAATATACTACAGAATGCCTTTATATACAACATTCACAGTTTTTTTGTCATTAGACAATACAAACCGGCCTCCCGGCCGGTACCGCCGCAACCGCTATGTCCCTGCATTTTAAATCTGTAATATCTTCGAAAATATTCATTTAAATTACATGCTGTAAAGGGCCATATTGATCTATATTAAATGCACAATGTATTTAAGGTACTTAATTGGATAAGAATTAATGCTGTATTGCCTACAATCGCTTCGTAAATAAGTCATTATTTCTCATAAAAAGTAAAGGATAAAAATGGTTATTGTGGGTTATCCCTAAGAGATAGACATATACCATCCCGGACTTTTTTGTAGACCCTTTTAAGATGTACAATATTGTAGTACATTATTTTGATCTATCTCGTAGGGTTCAGCCAGCGTTTGCAATGTAAGCGCACAAAATGTGTTTATTTACCACATCACATTAGAAACCTCTAAAATTATCAGTGTTTCTCTACTATATTATCCATGTATTATACATATAAACCTTCCTCTTGAATCACTCTATCTTTAAAAAAAAACCGCATCAAAATCCGTTGCGCAGTTTTAATGATTTAAGCATACATAGGGACAGACAGCGAGAATGCGACTTTGTTTTATACTATTTAGTGATTATACGTCCCGTAAAAACCAAAAGAGATGATTTTTATAAACGTTTCGTTCCAATCAGAGTCTGTTGCACCCGAACATCCGTCCATAAAGACGTCTTTTCTACAACGAATTAGTTACTGTGCGCCATTAAAAATCCAACAATTTCACGGTGTCAAGTCTTCATCAATCGAAGTCGCCAGTTCACCTGCCAACGTCGCGTTGACATGCTTTGTACCCATCTGTACGTGGTTGATTCGTTGCGTCAAAAGTTGCTTCATCAACAATTGCGTTTCATGAAGGAACATCTCCATGTATTTGCGCCTAATATATACAGGACGTTTCTAGGACATGCGGCAAAAGTTCAGGGGTTGATTCCTGAGGTATTTTGATGTATCTTTTTTACGTAAAAATTGTTCATGTATCACATTCTAAAGCCATCAAAACCATAACCCGACTAGAAATTATGATCGTGGACCTGACAGGATATATAGCCTCGATTCATACAAGGTCCTGACAAGGACCATCCTATGTGAGTATGAGTAGGACTGTTGCGCTTTTTTTAAGAAGGATCTGATAAGGAAGTAAAAATTAGGACCTAATACGGAAATTCAAAGGACCCTATCAAAATCTGATTGCAAGTTTATTATTAAAACCGTAGATTTATTTTCTGACATCGTATAAAAGACTGGTAAAATTGTAATTGACATTTAACAAGAAGGAAAATC
>NW_020442461.1:2528627-2531116 GCF_000699045.2 Agrilus planipennis | reverse complement strand
GGGCCATATTGATCTATATTAAATGCACAATGTATTTAAGGTACTTAATTGGATAAGAATTAATGCTGTATTGCCTACAATCGCTTCGTAAATAAGTCATTACTTCTCATAAAAAGTAAAGGATAAAAATGGTTATTGTGGGTTATCCCTAAGAGATAGACATATACCATCGCGGACTTTTTTGTAGACCCTTTTATGATGTACAATATTGTGGTACATTATTTTGATCTATCTCGTAGGGTTCAGCCAGCGTTTGCAATGTAAGCGCGAAAAATGTGTTTATTTACGACATCGCATTAGAAACCTCTAAAATTATCAGTGTTTCTCTACTATATTATGCATGTATCATACATATAAACCTTCCTCTTGAATCACTCTATCTTTAAAAAAACCGCATCAAAATCCGTTGCGCAGTTTTAATGATTTAAGCATACATAGGGACAGACAGACAGCGGGAAAGCGACTTTGTTTTATACTATTTAGTGATTATACGTCCCGTAAAAAGCAAAAGAGATGATTTTTATAAACGTTTCGTTCCAATCAGAGTCTGTTGCACCCGAACATCCGTCCATAAAGACGTCTTTTCTACAACGAATTAGTTACTGTGCGCCATTAAAAATCCAACAATTTCACGGTGTCAAGTCTTCATCAATCGAAGTCGCCAGTTCACCTGCCAACGTCGCGTTGACATGCTTTGTACCCATCTGTACGTGGTTGATTCGTTGCGTCAAAAGTTGCTTCATCAACAATTGCGTTTCATGAGGGAACATCTCCATGTATTTGCGCCTAATATATACAGGACGTTTCTAAGACATGCGGCAAAAGTTCAGGGGTTGATTCCTGAGGTATTTTGATGTATCTTTTTTACGTAATAATTCTTATGTATCACATTCTAAAGCCATCCATAACCCGACTAGAAATTATGATCGTGGACCTGACAGGGTATAACCTCGATTCATACAAGGTCCTGACAAGGACCATCCTATGTGAGTATGAGTAGGACTGTTGCGCTTTTTTTTAAGAAGGATCTGATAAGGAAGTAAAAATTAGGACGTAATACGGAAATTCAACGGACCCTATCAAAATCTGATTGCAAATTTATTATTAAAACCGTAGATTTATTGATAAAAATTTTCTGACATCGTATAAAAGACTGGTAAAATTGTAAGAGATATTCCGAGTCAATTTCAAATCAAGAAATCCCAGTCAGGAAAGCATTGTCAATTTTGTATGACATATTCCGAGTCAGTTTCAAATCAAGAAATCCCGGTCAGTAAATTATTGTCAATTTCATATGAAGTATTGCCAGTCAGTTTCAGGAAATTTAGGTTAGAATAGCATTATCAATTCCATATGAGTTATTCCTGATCAGTTTCAAATACGAAAATTAATACTGGTTAGGAATGTATTGTCATTTCTGCATGAGGTATTCTTAATCAGTTTTAAATCAAGAAGCCCTGGTCCTGGAAGACATCATCGACATCGGGCATATTACAGCTGATTATTCGGGTTGGCGTTGTTGTTGAGATGATTCAAGATTATTATAGGAAATAGCACAAAAGATTGAAAGCATATATGTTACGTATACGTCTATATTAAGTTTTATTAGTAGGATATACGAATTTAAAACGTAATTTATTTTTTCTTTTTGAATTTCCTTCGCTGTGTGGGATTCCAGGCCGACATTATATTTATTTTCAGGTTGAATAGGACCTTGGATGTTCTTTTACAAGCATTTAGGGATATAAAATGTTCTATAGGCACCTTTAATAGCCTTGCACGCTTTTCTATTTATACTTTTTTGTGACCGCTATTCAGCAGTTATTTCGAAGGAACTACTACTACATATGTATACATAGATCAAAATAGCACCAGTAAAAAAGTTTTCTAAGGGTTTTCGTGCTCATGGTAGTATTGGAGAGCTTTCACCGTGTATTTGCACGAACGTGGCATTTCATTAGTTGCAGTAAATAGCTGAAACAACCGAATCTGCAATTCTACGGCTAACTGGCTGGCGCACAACTTTGCACGTATTATCTAACCTGCCCTAATTAAAGTTGTTCACCTATTTAAGATAGCCATTAGACTAATGGCGCAAATGAAAACATTTGTAAATACCTTGTCTAATAGAAGAAGACTTTTCTATTTGTAAATGCTGTTTCTTTTTCTTTCAGCCTTTAATGTAGATTTCTTTAAAACGTTGACTCATGTTGCTCAAATTCGTTCGTTTCCAATGTTATGTCTCTCCGTCTTATTGCAGAATCATCGTTTATTTTTTTTTTATTACTAGCTACCCGCCCCAGCTTCGCACGGGTGCAATGCTGATACTAAATATGTATATTTTTGTTTTGTTTAAATTATTATCGAGAAGGGTAAATCTTCAAAAGAAACCCCCTGAACATAGTAAATATACTACAGAATGCCTTTATATACAACATTCACAGTTTTTTTGTCATTAGACAATACAAACCGACCTCCCGGCCGGTACC
>NW_020442461.1:2511432-2528436 GCF_000699045.2 Agrilus planipennis | reverse complement strand
TAAAATAGGCCAGTTTTAAGATAACCGTAAATTTATTGATAAAAATTTTCTGACATCGTATAAAAGACTGGTAAAATTGTAATTGACATTTAACAAGAAGCAAATTCTATTTACTCTTATACAGGGTGTCCCATTTATAATAATTAAAAAAAAACATGGATTCCTGACACAAAATACAACAAAAAAGTGTAACCATTGAGCTCGCAAATCGTCCTTGCAAATTTGAACCTACAATTTGTTTTATTACGGGCCTGGATCTAGGCGACTAACGTCGCTCAGCTGACCTAGTGTGGATGTAACAAGTACCTATCGGGAAGACACCAAATGCACTTCCACCTTGTAAAAAAAAAGTAAAAGTGAAAAAGAAAAGGGCACCTTTTATAAAAAAATTTGAAATTGTCCGCCATTCGCTTCAATGCAACACTGGCAGCGGCGTACCCACTTGCTGCGAATTTTTGCCCAGATACTGAGAATATTTCGAATTATACGATAGGCATTGGTAATGTAACTCACCACCAACTGACGGTTGAATAAGAACCGTACTAGAATGCACTATCACACTACTAATTGTCCTTATCGTAATAGTCTTTTATGAAATGATCTCTAAATAAATAAACTAACACTAACAAACAAGTAAATTCCACCATAATCCAAAGCAAACTGAACAACCTGTTAGAAACTACGGTATTATGTGTATTTATTTCAGTCACTTCCAGCAGTGTAATTATACGAGGTTATATCAATATTTCATCTGATGGTATTTAAATTCTGGTCAATCAAGTTTATCTATTCTCAATTCTGATCAGAATTTGTTGCAAAGCATGAAAAGCGTGGAAAACATGATTTCATCAATTTTTTCCTTTGATAGGATAATCTGTGGACATCCTGATTTGAACCTGACAAGTATATTCTTATTTCGGATATCTTTATTCAACCCTCATTAGGATCTCACTGGGAATTCCTTAAACTGGACAGCCTTATTAGGTCCTCACATATATCGGGCTAACCTGCTTCTAATTTCTAGTCGGGAAAAAATGGGTCTCTTTTTACCTTTACTTCGAGCTTAGTTTCTAATTCAGCGTCAAAACTTGTGCGCCAAATTCAAGAATTCCAGTTTGTAAAATATTGAGGAAAAATCGTGTTAATGATATTTACCTCTACATTAGTTATGAGTATTATTTTCTTTCCGTTAAGTAATAAAACTACTTTCGTTATTTTACTAACTAATAACGAACACGTAAAAATTTGTATGTCTAATTATTTTTTCTTTATCTTTCCAGGAGCTGCATGGCGTTGTCGTAGATGACAAAAGCCGGAAACGCCAGAGGCCATAATTTTTAATTGCCGCTCCGTTCACTAGAGGAACCTATACAAGGTAAGCAAGCTTCTCCTGTGCTTATGGCGATGAGCTTCTTTTCCGCTGTTGTGTCCATGTGTGTGTACTTATAAACCGACCGATTTAATCTTGGTAAAACGGTCGGCGATTTTTCCTTGCATACCGTACGCGTAACATGTTCTATTAGCAGCAAAAGTAAGAAATTGAAAGTTTAAGATGGTAAGATAAGGGGCGGCCGAGCATACGAACAATAGGTTTCCAGGTGTGCGGTCTAATTGGATAAATTTAGCCCAGCGTGATAGTTTCCTTTCTTGCTAAAGCGTGGGAGGCGAACTATCCGATGTCGTTTCAGTTATTAGTTCATCTGTCCTGTAAAATTGTAGTAGAAGCGAATAGCAGAAAAAAGCTTGTCATTATCATGTCTTCATATTGAGATAAATCTGCCTAAAATTTCTGAAACACTTCCAGGTCGTTTGTTCTGCTTCATTCTAATGTTCTTGGACGTGACACTCGGTTATTATCATGAGGTACAGATACATAAACTAGTTACCTTTTATTAAAAAGCAGGTTTAAGGGTTATTTTTTAATGATTAACAATACAGTGATAATAACATTGTTTTAATTCCAGCAATTCAATAGTTTTCATTTCCTNCCTTTTATTAAAAAGCAGGTTTAAGGGTTATTTTTTAATGATTAACAATACAGTGATAATAACATTGTTTTAATTCCAGCAATTCAATAGTTTTCATTTCCTTAAAACTCAGTTTTAAAATGTCAACTGGAGATTCATCACCAAAAAGAATTTCATAGTTTTTAATAGTACCAGAAAACTTTTCACTTTAAGAATTATATATTCTTAATTTTAAAACAAAGGAAGTATTTTTTACCTAGGTAGGTACGTATTTAAATTGAATTGGTATGAAATAATAATCTTCCTTAGAATGTAGCTAGGTAACACGTTTATTATTTCCTGGATTGTGTAACATTGATGTGAACCAATATGATTTGCGGGCTTTGTGCTTATAATATGAGTATCACAGCCACTAGATACTTAATCTCCTTTAAACGTTCTAACCTTCACCAACCTCCAAGGTTCATGTTGGGTGTTGTTTGAAGTGAATATTTTATTTAGCGTGTGAAATATCTGCTAAGATGCGTGAAGGCTGTTATAATATACTTATGAATTAACAATCGAAATGTCGGTTTACATTAATCATTACACAGTAGTATTGTGACAATCCCAAAGTTCAGGTTAAATTTAATGATATTTTGACCTCGATTTTGCAAACAAATGAGCGGTTGGCAGAACGCATGGAATTCGAGGTGATGTTCTTTATGTGACTGGGCAATTTTTAAATCCTATTACATTGTTAGTTACTTAATATTGGATTAATATGCAATATTAATTTGAAATAATTTTTTCTATTTTTGATTTACCCACTACAAACTACCTGAAATTAATGAGGGAAAAATTTGTTGCTGTTGTCACAGCCACGCCGGGAATCGAACTCGGGACCTTTGGCTTTACGCACCAATATTCTACCACTAAAGTACGTAGCCAAAGGTCCCGGGTTCGATTCCCGGCGAGGGTGTGACAACAGCAACAATTTTTCCCTCATTAATTTGAGGTGGTTTGTAGTGGGTAATTAAAAAATCGAAAAAATGATTTCAAATTAATATTGGGCAATTTTGGTTATGCTTTTCAGTGCGTATCTTACAAATTTTTAAGAGGAAGGAACAAATATCAGTTACTACCTTATCAGTAATAAAAATGGCTTATTTCCGTATGGGTTTTAGTTGATTTAACCGTAAATCCGCAACGCATTCATTATAGATTTCCTGTGTTCAGTGAGACGCATCTTAACGGTACGCTTCGTTTGACCTACATACGTCGTTTATAACGCTTTCAAATGACAAATATTTTCATTCAAAAATATCGCATCTACCCTTATCGTATAGATATCAGTAGAAGGAGATGAATTAATTTAATTTGTGATTTTCCCTTTCAACCTTTTAGATTTCCATCTACATTTGTCGTTATGTAGCGGTTGCAGTACCGACTAATAATAAGTAAGACCTGGTTCGACACACAGACACAGACAAACAAGTACACAAACACACTTTGCTACAGAGAGAAACAGCCGAACACAAGCGCGGATATGGGGGTTCTAATAACAAAGGATTTTCCGGCACCGTAAGCATACTTTACAGTTGCTACACATATTGTCATTTGGCAGCTTGTTCGACAAAAGCAGGAATAAATTGAGAAACTGGCGTACATTAACACATATATAAACTGTGTAACTCACGTGTACAGATGTAGTTTACGAACCAAGTTCGCAGGGTTATTATTTTAACAGGAGAGCGCACAGTAAACAAACGCGCACGCGAGAGAAACGGGAGTGAAACCCGCCACGTAGAACCGCGAGCAAACTATCCTCCCATAAATCGGAAACTGAATTGATTTCCCTTTATTTGAATTCATATTGTGGTCTTTAATAAATCGAAGCGTATCAGTAGGCAACAATAAATTATGATTCATTTGAATGTACTTACCTAAAACCAGCTAATATGCATATGTTGATTCCATTACGGTTACTAATTTTAGATAAAAAAATCGATAACACCATTAGACCGATTCTATATAAAAAAAGTTGAAATTAAAAACATTGCTAATAATTCTAATTTTGAGCTCTAATCCTAAGACCTAATCCTAATTTTAAGTCCTAAGTAATAAATGCCAATGTGAGTTGGTTTGTTACTATTTCACGTCTTAATTATTCAACCGATCACCATAAAATTTTGTATACACAATGTTCGGGGTACAGAAAAGGATATAGGGTATCTTTTATCCAGAAAAAGAATCCCGTTCCCGCGGGAAAGAAAAATTAGTTTTATGTAGTCGTCGATGATCTCTATCAGGACTCAGGACATCAACGCGAGGGAAGCCATGGGTAAAACCTAACGTGAAATTTTGTCAAGGGTACAAAAAAGGACATAGGGCCTTTTAACCTAAAAAGAATACTTTCTTAAATTATAAAGAGAAAGCAAGGGAAAGGTATATATCAGAAGTATTGATAGAATGGTTTTTATATAAAAGTCTACCTAACTTTCATTATTTTAACAACCAATTGTACAATTTGATCACGAACCGCTGACGTAATCCGAATAAAATGTGAAGTAAAGTAAAATAGCCGATGAAGTATCTAGAATATTCCCGACTTAATTCAGCTGTAACAATAGCGTCTCATTTAGAGGATTAATGTCCGTGTAAATTTTCCTTTTTGTAATTTCGCTTCGTCGTTGTGCAAATCATTCTCTTTTACAGACAGACAGACAGACAGACAGACATAGTGCGCCAGACTTGTGCTTGCTCCATTGTAACTTATACGTAACTAAATGCGGTCGGGACAGCACGTAAGTTTGCGGAATTCGATGCATGTCGTCCTCGGGATCCTGGCCACGGGGATTGTTATCCGCCTTTGTAAAGGGAATCTTTGTTAAATCTCTCCAACATTTTGTTTAATTAATACTTCGGTACTGTACGATAACGAGCGAAGGAATTAAACCGATTGATGTCGGAAATCGACGGATTATGTTCTTGCATTCTATAGAAAAGGTTCGGGATGTTGTGTCCACATAATACACATACAAACCATTTTTGTAACGGTAATAATTTTAATTAAAGAAAACCTCCATTTTATAGGGTTGTTCGGAAAGTCATTTCGTTTTTTCCCGACAGAGGATTTAATTGTATTCTTTTGCACCCAACTTCACATTTAAGCCGTATAATTTTTATATGCTTTGAGAGCTCATATAGCAAGGCTTGTGTGTGAAAAATTCCAATTAATTCTACGCAGTAGTTTTTGGTTGGTGCCCTTTTAAATATGGAGAGCGATAAGCAGCATTTTCGACATATCTTACTGTTTTACTACAGAAAGGGTAAAAATGCTGTTCAAGCCAGAAAGAAATTGACTGATGTGTATGGAGAAGGTGTGTTGACAGTACGCCAGTGCCAGAACTGGTTCGCTAAATTTCGATCCGGCAATTTTGATGTCGAAGATGCACCACGTTCGGGAAGGCCGGTTGAAGCTGATAAAGACGCGATAAAGGCATTAGTTGATGTGAACCGGCGAATAACAACACGTGAGATCGGATTGAGGTTAAATTTATCAAATTCAACAGTTTATGACCACTTGAAAGGCCTGGGATTATCCTCGAAGCTCGATGTATGGGTTCCCCATGTTCTCACAGAGAGAAATCTGTGTCGCCGCATTGACGTCTGCGATTCGCTTCTCAAACGTCACGAAAATGATCCGTTTTTGAAGCGCATCATCACTGGGGACGAAAAATGGGTTGTATACAACAACGTCAAATGCAAGAGGTCATGGAGCAAAAAAGATGAACCGGCTCAAACCATTTACAAAGCCGATATTCGCAGCTTGAATTTAATTTTACACAATTATTTTCTTAGTTTCTACTCTAAAACCTGCTTAATTAATTAATTCTTAATTGTTTGATTGCGCCTATTATAAAGACAAAAGAGAGCAGCGGTTTAACATAAGATAACGGAAGTATAGTACCTATAGCTTACGTTAGTATGACATGGACCTTCAGATTATCTCACTAATATTGCTTAGTTGTCAAACATTGACTGTATGATGGAGATGGAGCCTCAAATAGACATTAAAAGTGATGGCAAACAGGCGGAGTGTTACTGTTATACAAGCTTATGGCCCATGTCATTCTAAATCACCTCTAACTTTGCACCTAAATATCTGGTCGACCTTTCTTCCTTTCTCTCTAAGAGCCGTTTCAATTTTGCATTAATTACTTTTTCAAGATGTCCAAGTTTACCGTAGGCAATTATAACTTGACATCACGTGTGACAGGTTTCGATTTGGGAAAAATGCCGCAAAATTGTAATTGCAAACGATGAACGAACGACGTAACTTCCACACGTATACGTAGGTAACCACTTGAGTAGTTGTACACAAATGTATCATGAAGGAATTGCGGTTTCTGCATTCTGAAGATAATTACACAGAATTAATAACTAGCTGCATCGCTGCACCGCGCCATGTTCTAATGCAAGGAGAAATTAAAATTTCCCGTACTCACTCACACTCGTCTCCATTTGTGTGTACGTATGAAGAAAATACATGTATATGTGTGTGTGTGTGCTATTTATTAAACCGGACAAAATAACGGGATCCTTCCACATTATCATCAGTATTTCGTTGTATAGTTCTGTCTTGATGTTGTGCAAATGCAAGTTATAAATCGGTTGGATTCTTTTATTTGTAAATATTTTAGTCTAAGGTATGTTCGATTTATGCAATTTTATCAGTACTGGAATTGGCTTACAGCTAACAGGATTGTACTGTTCGTTTTAAGAAGTTAGAGATATGTCCCTTCCCTTTAATAGGATGCGCCGTAGCATAATTCCAAATTCAATCGTATTTGTCCGCGGAGCTCATTTCTCCACCGATCATCGAGCGAGAACTAGACAAAAGTGTACAGTACCATTTGCAAAACTATTTAAACTGCCTCGTTAAAATTTAAGAATATGATATATTTAAAAGCATATTTAGCCAAAAATAATAAGTGAATTAACTTAACGTTCTACACACCTTTAAAACTTTTGCTTTGTTTTCTATTGTTAATTTATATACATTTTTGTTTTAAGAAATTGCTAAACATTTTCGTCTAGTACTGTATAATTTTAGCCGATCTCCTAAGACCGCCCATCGAGAGCACTGCTCGTTCAAGCTTGTTCCAACTATTTCTGTCTTGCTCACGCCTCGTGTGTATTCATTTTATCTTCGCGCAGATTTCCTCAAGGTCACAATTCTAACAAATTGAAATAGACAGTAGTCCTGCTTTGGTATTGTCAGGTAGCATTTAAAGCGATATGCGTAACACAGATCGCTGCAAAAGGATTAAAGAACTTCTTGTTAGAAGAAAGATGATTGAAGGTATTTGTGTCAATTCTCTTATATCACGTTGTGTTTCTCAATTTGCCTATAATGTGTATATCACTCTCTGAATTAGGCCACTAGTCATGTAACAATAGAAACAATTGGTTTCGTTGGCATATAAAGGCACATGATAGTTGAAACGTATCGACTGAATAGGGTTTAATTCTATTAATGTCGTAACTGGTATTAGAACAACGACCGAGTGATAATCGTCATTATAATGCCTACTCCATAGTCGTCGACACGTGACAGATCAAAAATAATTTGATGTGCGCAGAGGTGGATGTCGTGAGTCAGACATCCACGTTGAAACATTAGCGTTTAAATGACTGATTTTTATCGTAAACGCTGCCATTTGTTTATGCGGTCGTGTCCGATATAATTTAAACGATACGATCTAGTACATGGAGCAGGGAAACGCGCGGACCCCGGGACCAAGCCCGGCTTAAATCAAGACGTTACACTGAGAAGTTTGTGGGTACCGGAATTACGGTCACATGACCGGACCCCGCTAATGTACGAGCCGGGACAAACAGCGGACGGAGGATTTGTGGCCGGACCCGGTCGCAAGAACCGCGGACGCGGCCGGGCCTCGCACCCAGTGGCTTATTGTCCTTGCTCGGTATTCGTGAATGCTTCGAGAATTATTGCCCTAATCTTCTGGACTCGCGGGCTCTAGATGGCTTCTTTATGGGCTCGTTAATGCCGACAGACGAGAATGCTTCAGTGGTTATTTTTTATAGCCTACTTGGTCAGTTAGAAATGAAAATGTAGAACTCTTTTTTCGTATTTTATTGAAAACTGTTACAATAGATGCAAACTTAAGAAAAGGTACATCAGCTTGACCAACATTAAAGTCATTATCTTTTCCAAGTTTTTCCATGCATTAATGGACTTAAATAAATTTAAACGCCTTGTAGGGTATTATTATATAATTGCTTATTAATAATTTGCATTTGTTCATTTAAATTCAGAGTAGTCGTCATGAGAACACATCATGATACATATACGTCACCCTGTGTCTTGTTCCACGTTCAAGGTTATAGATCGGTCGCAAAATACTCGTGTCAAAACAATGGCGTCGGCTTCTTCATGATAGAACGACTCGGGAGGTCGGACCAACTCAAAACAGACAAAATACCTACACATAAACCTATTTACATACATGTCGTTTTCTTAGTTACATATACACGTGTACCTGCTGACTGTAGGCGCGGAAAATACGTAAGACATCGAGGAATAATGATGGACCAGCCTCCATTTTATGCCAAGCCCGTAAACAAGCCGTGCAAAGAATTAACAGCTATCTAATGGTTAATCGCGAACGCCTAAAATGTTGTCATCGCCATCTAATTGACACCGGAGAAGGAGGACGACCCGACCAGACTCGACTTACCCACGCGAATACCAATTAATATTTTACAATGGATGGCACAACTTCTGTTAACACGTGGCACGACAAAGAAAACATAATACTAATAATAATAATAATAATAATAATGTGATTGACATTGAATGTAGCAGCCGCTCGCTTGCTCATTGGTAACCTGGTGCATGTCGCAGGGAAAGACGTTTATTTTTTGTTAATTTGTTGTTACCTTCACTAGTGTAGAAACATCTGCGAACAAACACGTCTTATTTTAGCTTTGATGGGGGGTTGTTCTGGTAGGAAGGAGGAGGAGGGGGAATAAATGAAACCTCCACAAGAGGGGAGGCGTATAAACCAAAGAAAAACTCAATTTTTGAGGTGAATACTGACTACATAAATTTTACTGGTACATAATAATTAGTATCCTGGTAGGAGGAAGGGAGAGAGAGAGAGAGAGCTAAGTAAGAAGAGTACTCCCGACGAGGGAGTTGATAGGACACCTCCTATTTGTGAGAAACAAGGATATCAATTGTTGAGCTTATTCTTCCAAACTATGGAAATGTTATGAAATAATTCCAAAAATTCACTTTCATTGTAATTTCCGCACATCTTCTCTTGGGAAAGCTTTTCCTACCACTCTCTAGTCTTCCACTCCGTCAACATGTCACGGGTCACTAAGGTCAACCCCTATTACATTAAGAATATTGTCACGTATTTAAATATAATTACAAACGATGAACGAACGACGTAACTTCCACACGTATACGTAGGTAACCACTTGAGTAGTTGTACACAAATGTATCATGAAGGAATTGCGGTTTCTGCATTCTGAAGATAATTACACAGAATTAATAACTAGCTGCATCGCTGCACCGCGCCATGTTCTAATGCAAGGAGAAATTAAAATTTCCCGTACTCACTCACACTCGTCTCCATTTGTGTGTACGTATGAAGAAAATACATGTATATGTGTGTGTGTGTGTGTGCTATTTATTAAACCGGACAAAATAACGGGATCCTTCCACATTATCATCAGTATTTCGTTGTATAGTTCTGTCTTGATGTTGTGCAAATGCAAGTTATAAATCGGTTGGATTCTTTTATTTGTAAATATTTTAGTCTAAGGTATGTTCGATTTATGCAATTTTATCAGTACTGGAATTGGCTTACAGCTAACAGGATTGTACTGTTCGTTTTAAGAAGTTAGAGATATGTCCCTTCCCTTTAATAGGATGCGCCGTAGCATAATTCCAAATTCAATCGTATTTGTCCGCGGAGCTCATTTCTCCACCGATCATCGAGCGAGAACTAGACAAAAGTGTACAGTACCATTTGCAAAACTATTTAAACTGCCTCGTTAAAATTTAAGAATATGATATATTTAAAAGCATATTTAGCCAAAAATAATAAGTGAATTAACTTAACGTTCTACACACCTTTAAAACTTTTGCTTTGTTTTCTATTGTTAATTTATATACATTTTTGTTTTAAGAAATTGCTAAACATTTTCGTCTAGTACTGTATAATTTTAGCCGATCTCCTAAGACCGCCCATCGAGAGCACTGCTCGTTCAAGCTTGTTCCAACTATTTCTGTCTTGCTCACGCCTCGTGTGTATTCATTTTATCTTCGCGCAGATTTCCTCAAGGTCACAATTCTAACAAATTGAAATAGACAGTAGTCCTGCTTTGGTATTGTCAGGTAGCATTTAAAGCGATATGCGTAACACAGATCGCTGCAAAAGGATTAAAGAACTTCTTGTTAGAAGAAAGATGATTGAAGGTATTTGTGTCAATTCTCTTATATCACGTTGTGTTTCTCAATTTGCCTATAATGTGTATATCACTCTCTGAATTAGGCCACTAGTCATGTAACAATAGAAACAATTGGTTTCGTTGGCATATAAAGGCACATGATAGTTGAAACGTATCGACTGAATAGGGTTTAATTCTATTAATGTCGTAACTGGTATTAGAACAACGACCGAGTGATAATCGTCATTATAATGCCTACTCCATAGTCGTCGACACGTGACAGATCAAAAATAATTTGATGTGCGCAGAGGTGGATGTCGTGAGTCAGACATCCACGTTGAAACATTAGCGTTTAAATGACTGATTTTTATCGTAAACGCTGCCATTTGTTTATGCGGTCGTGTCCGATATAATTTAAACGATACGATCTAGTACATGGAGCAGGGAAACGCGCGGACCCCGGGACCAAGCCCGGCTTAAATCAAGACGTTACACTGAGAAGTTTGTGGGTACCGGAATTACGGTCACATGACCGGACCCCGCTAATGTACGAGCCGGGACAAACAGCGGACGGAGGATTTGTGGCCGGACCCGGTCGCAAGAACCGCGGACGCGGCCGGGCCTCGCACCCAGTGGCTTATTGTCCTTGCTCGGTATTCGTGAATGCTTCGAGAATTATTGCCCTAATCTTCTGGACTCGCGGGCTCTAGATGGCTTCTTTATGGGCTCGTTAATGCCGACAGACGAGAATGCTTCAGTGGTTATTTTTTATAGCCTACTTGGTCAGTTAGAAATGAAAATGTAGAACTCTTTTTTCGTATTTTATTGAAAACTGTTACAATAGATGCAAACTTAAGAAAAGGTACATCAGCTTGACCAACATTAAAGTCATTATCTTTTCCAAGTTTTTCCATGCATTAATGGACTTAAATAAATTTAAACGCCTTGTAGGGTATTATTATATAATTGCTTATTAATAATTTGCATTTGTTCATTTAAATTCAGAGTAGTCGTCATGAGAACACATCATGATACATATACGTCACCCTGTGTCTTGTTCCACGTTCAAGGTTATAGATCGGTCGCAAAATACTCGTGTCAAAACAATGGCGTCGGCTTCTTCATGATAGAACGACTCGGGAGGTCGGACCAACTCAAAACAGACAAAATACCTACACATAAACCTATTTACATACATGTCGTTTTCTTAGTTACATATACACGTGTACCTGCTGACTATAGGCGCGGAAAATACGTAAGACATCGAGGAATAATGATGGACCAGCCTCCATTTTATGCCAAGCCCGTAAACAAGCCGTGCAAAGAATTAACAGCTATCTAATGGTTAATCGCGAACGCCTAAAATGTTGTCATCGCCATCTAATTGACACCGGAGAAGGAGGACGACCCGACCAGACTCGACTTACCCACGCGAATACCAATTAATATTTTACAATGGATGGCACAACTTCTGTTAACACGTGGCACGACAAAGAAAACATAATACTAATAATAATAATAATAATAATGTGATTGACATTGAATGTAGCAGCCGCTCGCTTGCTCATTGGTAACCTGGTGCATGTCGCAGGGAAAGACGTTTATTTTTTGTTAATTTGTTGTTACCTTCACTAGTGTAGAAACATCTGCGAACAAACACGTCTTATTTTAGCTTTGATGGGGGGTTGTTCTGGTAGGAAGGAGGAGGAGGGGGAATAAATGAAACCTCCACAAGAGGGGAGGCGTATAAACCAAAGAAAAACTCAATTTTTGAGGTGAATACTGACTACATAAATTTTACTGGTACATAATAATTAGTATCCTGGTAGGAGGAAGGGAGAGAGAGAGAGAGAGAGGTAAGAAGAGTACTCCCGACGAGGGAGTTGATAGGACACCTCCTATTTGTGAGAAACAAGGATATCAATTGTTGAGCTTATTCTTCCAAACTATGGAAATGTTATGAAATAATTCCAAAAATTCACTTTCATTGTAATTTCCGCACATCATCTCTTGGGAAAGCTTTTCCTACCACCCTCTAGTCTTCCACTCCGTCAACATGTCACGGGTCACTAAGGTCAACCCCTATTACATTAAGAATATTGTCACGTATTTAAATACTTGTACGCACGTTTACTACTTTCCCTTATGCTGTTTGTTGTCTAATTAACACTTCTATTATCAATTCGTCGCTATATGCACACTTTATCACTTCTTCGCACTATTCTTCTTCGCTTTGTATCGCCTCGAACTCGTTCTTCTACTAACCCATTCGAAATCTTCTTTTTAAAACTTTTGGGTGTTTCATTCCCACCAGCCATTAATGCTGATGGGCGGACAGTCCCTCCGGACTACGCCGGAAGGTAGGGCGGTAGGCCTTCGGGAATCGTTGGAATGGATGGATGGTGGTTCGGGTGAGAAAGGTGAGACGGACGAAATGAAGACAGAAGAGAATGAAAGATTATCTGTAGAATATTACCGCCTCAGCATTTGCCTTAGTGATCCAAGGAAACCACAGCAAAAGCTTGGACCAAGGTAGACAAACCCGGAATCGAACCGGCGTCCTCCCGAATGCTAAGCAATGGTCTAAACATCTAGGCCATGCCGCTTGATGCGGACAGTCCCTCCGGAAGGTCTTCTTCAGCATTTTTTCAGGAATCGTGGGAATGAGTGGATGGTGGTTAGGGTGAGAAAAGTGAGACGGACGAAATGAAGGCAGAAGAGAATGAAAAATTATCTGTGGAATATTACTACTACAGCATTTGCCTTAGTGATCCAAGGAAACCACACAAAAACCTGGACGTAGGCAGACGGACCCCTGAACAGGCCATGCCGCTCAATAACTAACTCACTCAATCTGATCAGAACTATTTATAGAGGCTGGTCAAGTTCCAGAATGTTCCAGTATATGCCGTCTAGAGACCTGGTCATAATTCTCATGTCGATGCCCTTGCAACTATTGATTTTCTTATTCATTTGTGCACAATGGTAGAAATTGTTTCTCGTTGTTTTAATCCTGTCCTTTTTTGTAGATATTATNGCCATTTGTTTATGCGGTCGTGTCCGATATAATTTAAACGATACGATCTAGTACATGGAGCAGGGAAACGCGCGGACCCCGGGACCAAGCCCGGCTTAAATCAAGACGTTACACTGAGAAGTTTGTGGGTACCGGAATTACGGTCACATGACCGGACCCCGCTAATGTACGAGCCGGGACAAACAGCGGACGGAGGATTTGTGGCCGGACCCGGTCGCAAGAACCGCGGACGCGGCCGGGCCTCGCACCCAGTGGCTTATTGTCCTTGCTCGGTATTCGTGAATGCTTCGAGAATTATTGCCCTAATCTTCTGGACTCGCGGGCTCTAGATGGCTTCTTTATGGGCTCGTTAATGCCGACAGACGAGAATGCTTCAGTGGTTATTTTTTATAGCCTACTTGGTCAGTTAGAAATGAAAATGTAGAACTCTTTTTTCGTATTTTATTGAAAACTGTTACAATAGATGCAAACTTAAGAAAAGGTACATCAGCTTGACCAACATTAAAGTCATTATCTTTTCCAAGTTTTTCCATGCATTAATGGACTTAAATAAATTTAAACGCCTTGTAGGGTATTATTATATAATTGCTTATTAATAATTTGCATTTGTTCATTTAAATTCAGAGTAGTCGTCATGAGAACACATCATGATACATATACGTCACCCTGTGTCTTGTTCCACGTTCAAGGTTATAGATCGGTCGCAAAATACTCGTGTCAAAACAATGGCGTCGGCTTCTTCATGATAGAACGACTCGGGAGGTCGGACCAACTCAAAACAGACAAAATACCTACACATAAACCTATTTACATACATGTCGTTTTCTTAGTTACATATACACGTGTACCTGCTGACTGTAGGCGCGGAAAATACGTAAGACATCGAGGAATAATGATGGACCAGCCTCCATTTTATGCCAAGCCCGTAAACAAGCCGTGCAAAGAATTAACAGCTATCTAATGGTTAATCGCGAACGCCTAAAATGTTGTCATCGCCATCTAATTGACACCGGAGAAGGAGGACGACCCGACCAGACTCGACTTACCCACGCGAATACCAATTAATATTTTACAATGGATGGCACAACTTCTGTTAACACGTGGCACGACAAAGAAAACATAATACTAATAATAATAATAATAATAATGTGATTGACATTGAATGTAGCAGCCGCTCGCTTGCTCATTGGTAACCTGGTGCATGTCGCAGGGAAAGACGTTTATTTTTTGTTAATTTGTTGTTACCTTCACTAGTGTAGAAACATCTGCGAACAAACACGTCTTATTTTAGCTTTGATGGGGGGTTGTTCTGGTAGGAAGGAGGAGGAGGGGGAATAAATGAAACCTCCACAAGAGGGGAGGCGTATAAACCAAAGAAAAACTCAATTTTTGAGGTGAATACTGACTACATAAATTTTACTGGTACATAATAATTAGTATCCTGGTAGGAGGAAGGGAGAGAGAGAGAGAGAGAGGTAAGAAGAGTACTTCCGACGAGGGAGTTGATAGGACACCTCAAATAGGAGGAACAAGGATATCAATTGTTGAGCTTATTCTTCCAAACTATGGAAATGTTATGAAATAATTCCAAAAATTCACTTTCATTGTAATTTCCGCACATCATCTCTTGGGAAAGCTTTTCCTACCACCCTCTAGTCTTCCACTCCGTCAACATGTCACGGGTCACTAAGGTCAACCCCTATTACATTAAGAATATTGTCACGTATTTAAATACTTGTACGCACGTTTACTACTTTCCCTTATGCTGTTTGTTGTCTAATTAACACTTCTATTATCAATTCGTCGCTATATGCACACTTTATCACTTCTTCGCACTATTCTTCTTCGCTTTGTATCGCCTCGAACTCGTTCTTCTACTAACCCATTCGAAATCTTCTTTTTAAAACTTTTGGGTGTTTCATTCCCACCAGCCATTAATGCTGATGGGCGGACAGTCCCTCCGGACTACGCCGGAAGGTAGGGCGGTAGGCCTTCGGGAATCGTTGGAATGGATGGATGGTGGTTCGGGTGAGAAAGGTGAGACGGACGAAATGAAGACAGAAGAGAATGAAAGATTATCTGTAGAATATTACCGCCTCAGCATTTGCCTTAGTGATCCAAGGAAACCACAGCAAAAGCTTGGACCAAGGTAGACAAACCCGGAATCGAACCGGCGTCCTCCCGAATGCTAAGCAATGGTCTAAACATCTAGGCCATGCCGCTTGATGCGGACAGTCCCTCCGGAAGGTCTTCTTCAGCATTTTTTCAGGAATCGTGGGAATGAGTGGATGGTGGTTAGGGTGAGAAAAGTGAGACGGACGAAATGAAGGCAGAAGAGAATGAAAAATTATCTGTGGAATATTACTACTACAGCATTTGCCTTAGTGATCCAAGGAAACCACACAAAAACCTGGACGTAGGCAGACGGACCCCTGAACAGGCCATGCCGCTCAATAACTAACTCACTCAATCTGATCAGAACTATTTATAGAGGCTGGTCAAGTTCCAGAATGTTCCAGTATATGCCGTCTAGAGACCTGGTCATAATTCTCATGTCGATGCCCTTGCAACTATTGATTTTCTTATTCATTTGTGCACAATGGTAGAAATTGTTTCTCGTTGTTTTAATCCTGTCCTTTTTTGTAGATATTATGAGTTGCTCCTCTTGAGGTATTTTCGTCGTTTGCGGTTGCGGCTGTAATCAACGAGATTCTCTCAACTTTATCCTTAATATTACGCTTTTCGTTTAAATACTTAGACCGACGGCGCATAAACCTTTTACTGGGTATCGGGAAGCTAATTCCCCTCTCACGCGAATATCACTACTTGCCCGAAATCCTCGCGGATATAAAAGTCAGAAGACAAACTTCTGAAAGTGGTATTAACTTAGATTACCCGAGATAGCAATAAAGACAAAAGATTAATCCGGATTTCATAGACGGTGCCTTTAAGGTAATTTCTTCTGGAGGCACTTCGTAATTCTCTTTATGGTACTCCATCTGCAACATAATTGAAATGGTCTTTTTCGTTACACTGCCGTATGTTTGCTCCAAATTGCTCCCGAATGGCTACCATCAAAAGAATAATTAAACGATTTTTGCTTTATTGCTATCTAACGCGTTCACTTCAATCGCATTCCACAATTACTTCCTTTAGTCATAAAGTTAAAAACATCAATCACTTTTAAACGTAATCTACGAAAAATTATGCATTGACACACAAGTTCCCGATGTTTCCGATTTTAGTAAAAACATGTATGTGTTTTCAGTCGTGTGGATGTTATTGTGTTTACTGGAGTTGCCATTAACGACATAGATAGTGTGTGACGCCAAACCATTGAGAGTGGTGTATTTAGCATTCATCATCATAAGGTCGTCAGTCCTAAGACTGGTTGGACACGCACCTCCACTATTTCCTATTCTGCGCTAATTTTCGCATTTCCCTAAAGCTAGAACAACCCACATCCTCAACTATTTGCGAACAGTAATCTAATCTAGGTCTACCTTTACCTCTCCTAACTTCTGTTTC
>NW_020442461.1:2507144-2510453 GCF_000699045.2 Agrilus planipennis | reverse complement strand
GAGAGACAGATGTCGAACGCTGCCGAACGCGGAGGCCGATTGTGCCTCTTTGTCGCTCGTTCCGCGCTCTCGCTTGCACTTCAAGCCTTAAATGGAACGCCTCAGAGCGAGGTAACGCCGCATGAGTCATGTTTTTTCGTGCGTGCAGCTGGCTCCATCGAAATATAAGACGTTGTCACGTCAAAAAATTAATTAAATAATCATATTGTAATCGTCATCAGGAAAAAATTGGTCTTCCTTCGCTTGGTTCAGTTTAGTTAAAAGCAAATTGAAAGTTTGCGAACAATTTTTAGCTGTAGGTAGGGGATTTCGGAGAGTTTTCGTTTTAGTGTCGCCATTTGCAGTTCACCGACAACCAATTTTAAAACGTCGTATCGTCAAACAGAATTCGGAACTAAGGCCCCCGACGATACGATACGGCCGGCTCTTTGGCCTTTCCAGCTCGAAAGGGTCGGTCATTCCGGATCGGCAAATGAACGTTTATAAATTCATGATCCTTCTTTCGTTTGCCGTTATTTGTCTTTATTTGCGCAAATGGGATTCTCCCGTCTCGTCCCGTCCTGTCCCTTTTTCGGGCGCTCTAACGGCCGGACGAAATAGACTTCGCGAAAATGGAGGTAAAACAGGGGAACGCAATTTGCAAGTTGCCATTGGGGCCAGTTGTTTGTCAGGGAAAAGAGACGGAGACGGTAAATAAGGGTGGCGTGAAATTGTCATCGACAGATCTGTAGAGGAAATGTTGGTAACATTTAAATAATTTACCGGATTAAACGGAATTATAGACACGACGGAAATGTTTTAATTAAATAATCATTTATTTACTTCTTACAAAGCGATATTTTCAAAGGAGAACATTATAATTGCACATCAAATTTCCCGATGTACACATTGAAAATGGATTGAAATGGGATTTTTGCACATTAAGATGATATGTTTTAATATTAGCTACTAGATACGAAAATCTATAGTTTGTAATTTTATTCCGAAGTCTGATAGGAGATTTTCGTACTATTCTTTCGGTTTGCACCCCTAGACAAAAATTTTCAATCTCTCTCCAGTTTCTCAGAGTCTTTCAGCGTCTCTGAGAGCGTCTCTCAGAGTGTTTCACAGTCTCTTAGTTATTGCCTAGGTGTTTTTAAAGATTTCTCACAGTCTCTGTTTGAGAGACTCGAACGATAAAATTGTTAATTCGGAGATTCGAGTATCTCACAGAGAGTCTGAATTAATAAAACTGAAAAATTGAGATGCTGGAGTCTCTCGTAGAAAGACTGGGATCTCTGAAATATGTTGAAGTTATAAAATTTTAACCATGTCTATCGAGACACCACTTATTGAGAGTTTCGAGTCTCTCGTTCAGAGGTTCTAGTCTCTCGTTCAGAGACTGGATACGAAATGAGGATCTCTCTATGAGCGACTCGAGGCTGTCGTTCAGAGAAGCTAAACAGTTTTTTTGACAGTCTCTCTCATCGACACCAGAGAAACTCGATGAGAGAGACTGTCAAAAAAATTTTAACCATGTCTATCGAGACACCACTTATTGAGAGATTCGAGTCTCTCGTTCAGAGATTCTAGTCTCTCTTTCAGAGATTTCAGTCTCTCGTTCAGAGATTCGAGTCTCTCGTTCAGAAACTGGATACGAAATGAGGATCTCTCAATGAGCGACTCGAGTCTCTCAGTTTTTTTGACAGTCTCTCGACAGTCTCTCTCAGCAACAGCAGAGAGACTCGATGAGAAACGGAGACTCGAGTCTCGCTTTCAGAGACTCTGAGAGATTGAACATTTTTATCTCGGAACTACACAGTGTAACTTGAAAGAACTGCCCTCTCAGAAGTGAAAGTTTTAATTTTATACTAGTGTAAAGTCATTTTATATTAAACACAGTAAAAATTTGTTAGAATATCTGTTATTCCTTATAATTGGTTCGAATAAAGTGATGAACGGAATCAAAAGTTGCTACACAAAGGAAACCGATTATCCGTCACTTTATAAAACGTTTTCGTTACTAGAAAACTTAAGATGTGGAAAATGTGTCCGATTATGTAGCAAACAATGGCCTGGCCGGAGACAGTTTTCGAGTAATGGCTAATCTGTTTGCGGTGGGTTATAAGCCTTTGCGATGGGCTTTCGTGCTCGCATTGTGTAACTCCTTAATGCCAAACCGAAAAGCTTTTCGTTAAAAGATTTTTTAGGCCCACTGACGAATTTCGGCTGGGAATAAGTCCATTGTTGTATACAGAAAGCTGCTTTCGCTGGCCCTAGCTTATTTCGAAAGTCCCAAATGGGTTAAGCAAACTTTCTGTCTCCATCAGCTTTGTTGTTGTTTCGCAGAATAAACCAATTACAAATGACATCTTTTTGACGTTGTGCGTTTCACTTTGACGGTAGATTTTACGTTACGAACTGAAAATGTTGCTATAAAAGAGTCAGATATTCGAATTAAAAAATTCCATTTGTAATTATGATTGCAACTCGTCTGGGGTTGGCACGCTAAATTACCCTCACGTCTGATTCGGGTGCGCTCACGTAGAACGCTGCAAATGCTTGTAAGTATAGTTCGGACGTTCAAAATTGATATAGTTTGCTATAAAACTGTCGCATTTAAGACTATATAGAGAGGTTGCAGACAGAACGCCTACTTTTACTCACGAATATCGTAAATATAGAAAAGAGATGCCAGGTACGAATTGCAGCGGACACTAATAAAGAAAAAAGAATAACGTTACACCAATTGATGTGTAACAGAAGGAGATGCAGACAATCAAAGTTGTAATCATGTTGCAGGCATCGGATTTTAAAGAAAGTTCAACAATCTCAGGAATTTAGGAAAGCAAAGACGTTTGCCTAAAGATATAATTCTAACCAGGCAGTTATAAAGCCGACCTTGATCTTTTGGGTACCTAAGCAACCTCTAACCTCTGCACTGCTTACTATTATTCGGTTATCTCACTTCACTTTGTCTGTAATATCCATGAAGTATTTCCTAATTTAATGAGGGCGTGTTCGAAACGCTGCAAATGACAACTCAAGAAGGAAGATTTATCGAGGAATTTACCAATTTTGATCATCCCAACTATATATACTGTAACTGCAAGAATTTTTAATGTGTAATACGAGGGTGGATTGATAAGTTTCCGGCCTAACCAAGAGATGACGCCACTAGGCCTACCTTGAGGTGACATTCTATAGTACCATCCTTGGATAGCTTGTAGCTATAGTTTCAGCCCGATCTCCTTGCTAGTGTAGGTTTGACAGCACGCTGAACAAGACGCCTCTGTGGTTTTCGTAAAAATGGAAAAGCAGGAAAATCGT
>NW_020442461.1:2484592-2505846 GCF_000699045.2 Agrilus planipennis | reverse complement strand
AGAGATTCGAGTCTCTCGTTCAGAGATTCGAGTCTCTCGTTCAGAGATTCGAGTCTCTCGTTCAGAGACTGGATACGAAATGAGGATCTCTCTATGAGCGACTCGAGTCTCTCGTTCAGAGACGCTAAACAGTTTTTTTGACGGTCTTTCGACAGTCTCTCTCAGCGACACCAGAGAGACTCGATGAGAGACGGAGATTCGAGTCTCGCTTTCAGAGACTCTTAGAGAGACTGAACATTTTTATCTCGAGTTTTTGGGGAACAGCTTTGGTTAGGTCGATGAATTGATGTCGAAGACCTTATTGTTTGTTCTTTACCAATGTTTGATTTTCAAATAAAGAAATTGACATGAAAGAACCGCTTTGGGTAGATAACGTAGATAATGTCCGACAATGTAAGCATTATGCGAATTCAATTTGTTCACAGAAAGTCATCAACCATTATTTCCTAATGGTTTGGCATAATCTCCGGGAGACCATTATTAGAGTAATTTCCTGACTATGTGTACTCAACTTCCGTAATGTTGATGTTGTTGTTGTTGTTGTTAAGCAAAATTATCCTTCAGTTGTTACTTTTAAATTGTCTTAATTAACGTACGGTCATACCGCAATAAATCGTCATGTTCTGGAAACAGGAGAAACGGACACAAATTTACATGCCTGTCACGACTCCGTGACCTCTCTCTTTCTCTTCTCTTAAGATGTGATGCCAGAGAATGCTCGTACGTTTCTTGACAACTACGTTTCCATCTTATCTCGGCAGCCATCATAATCTTTTTCGTATAATCATACTGCATGTAGGTACCACCACGTGAACATTTCAGTGCCTCGAAAAGTTACTAAACTACGCGTTTCAAAACTACTCTTAGTTATTTCGCAATGTTATTTTTATATAGGTATCATATACGCATGTAATACTCCTAACGGTATTAGATGTACTATATCTTAGTAATTACTTTAATGGTATTTTTGGGTAGGTACTCTTACTTTCCCAATTAAGAAATTGATACTTGATGGCTTTATATATTGCACATTCATTACACTTATTTTTGGTGAAATGTTAAAGGTCAATAACGTAAACTTTAATTGCAACTTTTATATTTTAATAGAAANAGCAAACAATGGCCTGGCCGGAGACAGTTTTCGAGTAATGGCTAATCTGTTTGCGGTGGGTTATAAGCCTTTGCGATGGGCTTTCGTGCTCGCATTGTGTAACTCCTTAATGCCAAACCGAAAAGCTTTTCGTTAAAAGATTTTTTAGGCCCACTGACGAATTTCGGCTGGGAATAAGTCCATTGTTGTATACAGAAAGCTGCTTTCGCTGGCCCTAGCTTATTTCGAAAGTCCCAAATGGGTTAAGCAAACTTTCTGTCTCCATCAGCTTTGTTGTTGTTTCGCAGAATAAACCAATTACAAATGACATCTTTTTGACGTTGTGCGTTTCACTTTGACGGTAGATTTTACGTTACGAACTGAAAATGTTGCTATAAAAGAGTCAGATATTCGAATTAAAAAATTCCATTTGTAATTATGATTGCAACTCGTCTGGGGTTGGCACGCTAAATTACCCTCACGTCTGATTCGGGTGCGCTCACGTAGAACGCTGCAAATGCTTGTAAGTATAGTTCGGACGTTCAAAATTGATATAGTTTGCTATAAAACTGTCGCATTTAAGACTATATAGAGAGGTTGCAGACAGAACGCCTACTTTTACTCACGAATATCGTAAATATAGAAAAGAGATGCCAGGTACGAATTGCAGCGGACACTAATAAAGAAAAAAGAATAACGTTACACCAATTGATGTGTAACAGAAAGAGATGCAGACAAGCAGAATTTGAGCATATTGCCAGCATCGGACTTTAAAGAAAGTTCAACATTCTCAGGAATTTAGAAAGCAAAGACGTTTGCCTAAAGATATAATTCTAACCAGGCAGTTATAAAGCCGACCTTGATCTTTTGGGTACCTAAGCAACCTCTAACCTCTGCACTGCTTACTATTATTCGGTTATCTCACTTCACTTTGTCTGTAATATCCATGAAGTATTTCCTAATTTAATGAGGGCGTGTTCGAAACGCTGCAAATGACAACTCAAGAAGGAAGATTTATCGAGGAATTTACCAATTTTGATCATCCCAACTATATATACTGTAACTGCAAGAATTTTTAATGTGTAATACGAGGGTGGATTGATAAGTTTCCGGCCTAACCAAGAGATGACGCCACTAGGCCTACCTTGAGGTGACATTCTATAGTACCATCCTTNAGAACTGCCCTCTCAGAAGTGAAAGTTTTAATTTTATGCTAGTGTAAAGTCATTTTATAGTAAATACAGTAAAAATTTGTTAGAATATCTGTTATTCCTTATAATTGGTTCGGATAAAGTGATGAACAGAATCAAAAGTTGATACACAAAGGAAACCGATTATCCGTCACTTTATAAAACGTTTTCGTTACTAGAAAACTTAAGATGTGGAAAATGTGTCCGATTATGTAGCAAACAATGGCCTGGCCGGAGACAGTTTTCGAGTAATGGCTAATCTGTTTGCGGTGGGTTATAAGCCTTTGCGATGGGCTTTCGTGCTCGCATTGTGTAACTCCTTAATGCCAAACCGAAAAGCTTTTCGTTAAAAGATTTTTTAGGCCCACTGACGAATTTCGGCTGGGAATAAGTCCATTGTTGTATACAGAAAGCTGCTTTCGCTGGCCCTAGCTTATTTCGAAAGTCCCAAATGGGTTAAGCAAACTTTCTGTCTCCATCAGCTTTGTTGTTGTTTCGCAGAATAAACCAATTACAAATGACATCTTTTTGACGTTGTGCGTTTCACTTTGACGGTAGATTTTACGTTACGAACTGAAAATGTTGCTATAAAAGAGTCAGATATTCGAATTAAAAAATTCCATTTGTAATTATGATTGCAACTCGTCTGGGGTTGGCACGCTAAATTACCCTCACGTCTGATTCGGGTGCGCTCACGTAGAACGCTGCAAATGCTTGTAAGTATAGTTCGGACGTTCAAAATTGATATAGTTTGCTATAAAACTGTCGCATTTAAGACTATATAGAGAGGTTGCAGACAGAACGCCTACTTTTACTCACGAATATCGTAAATATTGAAAAGAGATGCCAGGTACGAATTGCAGCGGACACTAATAAAGAAAAAAGAATAACGTTACACCAATTGATGTGTAACAGGAGATGCAGACAATCAAAGTTGTAATCATGTTGCAGGCATCGGATTTTAAAGAAAGTTCAACAATCTCAGGAATTTAGGAAAGCAAAGACGTTTGCCTAAAGATATAATTCTAACCAGGCAGTTATAAAGCCGACCTTGATCTTTTGCGTACCTAAGCAACCTCTAACCTCTGCACCGCTTACTATTATTCGGTTATCTCACTTCACTTTGTCTGTAATATCCTTGAAGTATTTCCTAATTTAATAAGGGCGTGTTCGAAACGCTGCAAATGACAACACAAGAAGGAAGATACGTTCATTCTCACTGGTAATTTATTGAGGACTTTACCAATTTTGATCATCTCAACTATATACACTGTAACTGCAAAGTTTTGAAGAATTTTTAATGTGTAATACTTGCTGTATACAATGTTATTATTTACTTTTTTTATTATGTACATTCTTAAGAGCGTCGAAAGCAGAAGCGTATGACGGAGGGTAATGAAGTTCTCTAATGAAAATGTAATGAACATGATGAGGCATATTTCGGTTGGCGCATCTTCTCGCACATCTTTATATCCCTTGACATCAATTCATGCCCGAAACCCGCCGTGCGTCAAGCTAATGAGGACACTTTCGTACATTCTCACAACATCGCGCTTTATCGCGCGCCTGTAAGCTGACAAGGTGTAATTTGAAAGACTTGCCTCGCCGAAAAGTTCACAATCAATTAAGCGGAAATTAGAAGAGGATAATTAAAAATTGAAAGGACACGTCAATCGTTAAAAAATCATTAAACGCCATTTTCGCTCGGGGGGCCTTTTGTAATCGATAGTTGAGAAGCGGGAGTCACCTAACCGACGTCCATCGGTTACCTCGGCAATTTGTCTTTACGTCTAAAGCTTTGAAAGAAAATTATTTGTCGCTAACTTGTTCCTTCATAATACAGTAAATGAACTTAATTAGTTTCAAGTTGTAATCGAATTCGTTCACTTGAAGGATGTTTGATGTCCTTTGTGAAGTATGGGAGCATTCTTTTAGATGTACTGGTTTAACAATAAATTTCTTCATTACACTGGCAGTGACCGTAGCTGAAATTCGACCAATTATGTTACTTTATCATAAGTAAGCAATAATAAAGATATTGCGTCGACCAGAAATCGAATCTGGGCCGCCCGTGTGGCAGACTAAGGCTTGCTCCAACCGTATTTATGCTCTCGCTACGTGTCCTGAGGATGCCAAGCAACGAAACGTCGTATAAACGACTCCATTTCACAATCATATAGGTATACTTCATTTACTTTCTCTAGCGATGTGCCCCTTCCAATGTCTTGAATGGTCGCTGGCAAAATCGTAGGTAGGGAGAAAAAAGCTCATTATACTATCGTTCATTAAATATACTTTTTCATACAGTACCTGCCAAAAGTTTTGTTCAATCATGAACAGTAGTGCGAGTCGAAAACAAGCGTTAAAGCCTTTAATATGTCTTCAAATATAAATAAACATCTCGTTGATGTTGTTGGAACAGCACATTTGAGCAATGCAATTGTTGTGGATAAAATGGTCAATTTTTCCGTGCAGTATTGTAGGGATTGTACGCTCCTCGCCGGTTAAGAGTTTGACCGAGAGTTATCTCGTTCCTTTTCTGGCCAAGTGCTGTTCTTTTCTAGTTTGCGTCGGTCAAACTGAAGGTCACATCACTACAGAAAGTAAATGAAATACCACTGTTATAAAGACTGATCATTAAGCACCATTTTGATAAGGACGGTCGTGAAAGCCTCACACTCAGAAGTAGAAACCACTAATGAACTTAAAGCACAACTTTNATTTGATGACAGCACGATTTTCCTGCTTTTCCATTTTTACGAAAACCACAGAGGCGTCTTGTTCAGCGTGCTGTCAAACCTACACTAGCAAGGAGATCGGGCTGAAACTATAGCTACAAGCTATCCAAGGATGGTACTATAGAATGTCACCTCAAGGTAGGCCTAGTGGCGTCATCTCTTGGTTAGGCCGGAAACTTATCAATCCACCCTCGTATGTACGTTATATCCAATGGAACAAATCATACCTCACTGGAACCAAGCACCGTTTCTATATTAACCACTGTAACTACATAGTTTACAACACTCTTATACAAAAGTTATTATTTTGTGTACAAAATGACCATCAGGTTTTTCTTATTTTGTTTAGTAGTGTTTGTCTTCCAGGTACAGAACACAGATTGCGAATAGAGTGCACACCTGTGTCTCTACCATTGGCGGGTTACAATGCCATTCGGTAGAATTTTACGTAAAATTTAATAGACAATGCGGTATTGTGGTAACGCTAAACAATTAGTCGTTTAACGGTATTGGATAGAATAATATGCAAACTAAGCAATTGTACAACGTAAATGGATGAAAGTCCATTTACAATGAAATACTTTATAATAATAATTATTTGCTAAAGCAGTTTCTACAACAATATTCTCATCAAGACAAAGCAACAATACTACTCCTTTTTATTTTCGAGTTTACAAATCATTAAGTTACTTTAAGTAGTACTGTCATGCTAACTTTAAAATAAGAAAATCTGAAAATCCGCTTGACCATCAACATCTTGAGATCTTCAACCCGTAAACTGAAATTGAAAAACGAAAATTGGATGATGGATGTTTCTTGCACTACCTCCTAGTATTATTANCGTAATGTTGATGTTGTTGTTGTTGTTAAGCAAAATTATCCTTCAGTTGTTAGTTTTAAATTGTCTTAATTAACGTACGGTCATACCGCAATAAATCGTCATGTTCTGGAAACAGGAGAAACGGACACAAATTTACATGCCTGTCACGACTCCGTGACCTCTCTCTTTCTCTTCTCTTAAGATGTGATGCCAGAGAATGCTCGTACGTTTCTTGACAACTACGTTTCCATCTTATCTCGGCAGCCATCATAATCTTTTTCGTATAATCATACTGCATGTAGGTACCACCACGTGAACATTTCAGTGCCTCGAAATGTTACTAAACTACGCGTTTCAAAACTACTCTTAGTTATTTCGCAATGTTATTTTTATATAGGTATCATATACGCATGTAATACTCCTAACGGTATTAGATGTACTATATCTTAGTAATTACTTTAATGGTATTTTTGGGTAGGTACTCTTACTTTCCCAATTAAGAAATTGATACTTGATGGCTTTATATATTGCACATTCATTACACTTATTTTTGGTGAAATGTTAAAGGTCAATAACGTAAACTTTAATTGCAACTTTTATATTTTAATAGAAAGTATATCTTTGCACGAAGTCGGTTTTCTTTAGTCGTCCCATAAATATTTAACAAAGAAGGTAAAAGTAGACGCAGTCGAGTCAATTTCAGATGGCGAAGTTCGCCATAAAAGAGAAGTAAAATAACTACTCTTTCTTTTGTTTTCTTATTTCATATGGTAGGTAGTAACTCTCATAAAAAGGCCTATTTTGGATTTGGAGATCATAATACGTCGAAATCTGAGTCAATGTTTCGAACTGAACTGCACAAACTACGTTGGCAGCGGTATGTATCAATATCGACCACAGTATTATCTTTTTTCTGTTTTTCTTGATAATTTTCGTCAAATTACTCTTAAATGAGTGAATACTTAAAATATACATGACATCGATATTGTTTTCAGTTCTTTTTGAATCCAATAACTCACTTTATTACCGACCTCGCCTTGCGAAATTGCCCCTACTTATTAAACACGTAGTTACATATTCATATGCAACTGGTTCAGTGAGAACACGATCACAATTACTGATCGTAGTTATAGTAATTACAAAAGTATTGCACCATCATCACCATGTTGGCACTGCAGGCTTTATATTTTTACGTTGATTTGTATTGCCGGTAACACAATGTGGCTGTTAAAGTACAAAACTATTTAACTGCGGAAATGTAGATTTCAATTTGAAATAGTAAAAAGCAAATGGCGTATCGGTGATGCCGGAAGTTAATGATGGTGATTATCCAAAGGAGTTGCCACGAAAGACTAAGTCCGTATACCGAATAGGTAAAGAGACCCTCCTGGTGTATATAATTCATCTGTAAAAAAGTCAGTTTTCTGTGTTTGTGTTTCCCTTTCTTTCCCTTTAAAAGATGACTACAATTTAACTGTAGTTTTGTCAGTAGAGGTATTAACAAATTTTGATTCAGTTAACAATAAGAAATCTGAATCATCAATTAACTTTCAGATCAGTGGATAGGGTGAAAGGAAGAGAAGAAAGCCTTACAGGGATCGTGGGAATGGTTTGGTGGTGGTTGGGAGAAATGAATGAAAAGAAGTCCAAAATTATTATATTATTACTTATCCTGCATTTGCTTAAGATGGTCTACTCCCTTTTGGTTGGCCGTTACATTATTTTTTTAATTTTCAAATAACGGAAACGGAACAGGTCGTGACTCCGCCGCGCACATAAAATACGCTCGTTTAGATGATTCATTTCGATTACCTACTTTCTTGTGGACTCTATGCTAATGTTGCGGCACCTTGTTATTTTCTTCTCAAACGAATTCATCTGCCACATTTCCGAGCAATATTGCAGAGAATGTCATGCTTGAGTCGGCATGAAGTTGAAATAGATTTAAGTAGTTATTACCTTTTCTGAAATAGTTCACGATTGCCGGAGGCAGACAAACGAAACGGCTGAAACAGTTTATTGAAACACTGAATATGGTACAAAAAAGTTTTAAATAAGTAAATAAAAATCGACGACTCGAATGCGTCCATCATGCTGAAATTTTCAATTCAAATTAGTTAAAAATATTCATAAAACTGGAGAATTACAACACGAATAACTGAAGCAAAATTTTTAAAAGTGGTACACATATATATGCTGTAGTAAGATCCGTAAACAGTTAAAGTATCATTGAGAATTCTGAATTCAGCCGATGAACTTAAATTTAAAGTGCAGATGTCCTGTTGTCAAGTACAACACTTTGACCAGAAACGGAAGGAAAATCAATAAGAACATAACCCAAATAGATCTAGATCCACATGACTCATTTCTGAACACATAAATGGAATTACAAATTCATCTAACCATCTACTATAGATACACCCAAGGAAACTTGACGAAATCTCATTGTTTTTGTGTACAATGTGAGATAATCATTATTACTTGTATTTTGGACATGCTTTTAGATTGGTTGGAGGTTTTTTAGTTGAATTTTTTGTCAGTCCCATATTACAGAAGAAGAGTGATACTTAGAAGTGGACCTGGATTAGATTACTGTTCGTAGATAATTAAGGATATGGGTTGTTCAAGTTTTAGGGAAATGCGAAGATTAGCTCAGGATAGAAAAGAGTGGAGGTGCGTGTCCAACCAGTCTGCGAATAAATTTATTGTTCTATCTCATTTTTTATGGACTGTTTTGTATACGTAAACTGCTGTGTCAAAAAGCACCCTGTACATGCAGACGTTGTTTGTTTGTTTGTTTCACTTTATTTATGAAGTTTAATATTGCGCCGTTTTGGTTTCGTTCGTTTTTCGAAGATTCGCTTTGCGTCCTTTCCAATCTGCATCGCCCGTGATTTATCTTCGATCCAAAGACGTGACACTTTCGTGAGCGTTTCTTCCTTCTTGTTTGCGCTGTTTCTCTCTTCCTTCCTCTCCGTCGAAAGACAAAAACAGAGGCGCAGGTGTGGAGAATCGCTCGACAGCGCCTTTATTACTGCGCTTTTTGCGTTTCTTGACTTGTTTCTCTGCATTTGTTACGCAATTTCGAGTCGTCTTTGGGAAAACGCTCGCTGCTGGAACGCCACGGTCGGGTCGGTGTCAGCGAAATTACATCCTTCCTTCTTCGGCTTCGTCTAGGAATTGCTGCTGCTGAAACTAAATTATCTTTCTTTCTCATTTGTCTTCTCTTTATTATTAGATGAACGAACGCTTCACGTACTCTTCCGTACTAACAACATGCGAAAGATTAAAAAATTGTCTAGTATGCAACAAATGAAAAGAAATATCTACAAATAATGTTTTGCTGCGAAATTACGAGCAGCATTTTCTCAAAATGTTGGTTTCAATGGAGCAAACGAAACTCGATCTAAAACACTACATACAGACTTTATTTACAAATGAATTATTAACTATGAGATAACGGATTACAAGTACAGGCAGAACGAATAAAGTATATGAATTAAAAACTCAAGTTAACAAAAAGAAAGACAAAACGTAATTAACATTAAATTATGTGACAGAATCAAAAATTGTTCTGGTAACCAACAAAAGAATAGGAGCCAGAAGCCAATAAGGGGAAAGCCCCAACAAGATACGGTTCTGCCTCGAGCTATGAAATGCCTGTAACCTGCATACAATTGAAGAGCATCGATAATAAAATTAATAAAGGTGGTTGCCGTCGAAGACCTTCGCAGGAGACCTGACCACTGGGACCAGATCAGCCTTTTATTGTTTGCAAAAGAACATTCAAGAGAAAAAAAAACTTTTGGGTGTTTCGTTCCCACCAGCGAGTAATGCTGGTGGGCGGGCAGTCCCTCCGGACTACGCCGGAAGGTAGGGCGGAAGGCCCTCTTCAACCTACTTTCAGGAGTCGTGAGAATGGGTGGGTGGTGGTTCGGGTGAGAAAGTTGAGACGGACGAAATGAAGACAGAAGAGAATGAAAGATTATCTGTGGAATAGTACTGCCCCAGCATTTGCCTAAGTGATCCAAGGAAACCACAGAAAAACTTGGACCAAGGCAGACGGACCCGGAATCGGAACGGCATACTCCCGAATGCTAAGCAATGGTCTAAACCTCTAGGCCATGCCGCTCGGTATTCAAGAGATATTTGACTACCTTGTATGCATTTGAAATTGAAATAACATAGGTTGAATAATTATAAACAAATCTATCTCTAACGACTACAAAAAAATATTAAAATTTACATCTACATGACAGGTGACTAAACGAGTTTCAATACTTTATAGCGTTGCACATCCAGAAGAATCAAGAGAGGGTCTAGGATCTTCTTTTACATTACAACAGAATTGATTTCTAGATGAAACACAACTGTAGTGAAAGGAATTGAAGTTCCAAATGTTTATGGTTAGATTATATCAGATTTGACTTGACGGTATGGACTAAAAGTTTAGAAAATTGCTCAACATTCGGGAAGACATCGGTTCAATTTCGGGTCAGTCTGCCCTAGTCTAATTTTTTCTGATAATCTTTTACTGTTTTTTGCCTTCATTTCGCCTGTCTCATCTATTTCACTTCAACCACAAGGAAAGCTGAAGAGGGCGTTTGGCGTACTACCCTCGGACGTAGTCTGGAGAAACTGTCAGCCCAACACCACTAAATAAACATTTGTAGCTATTTTAAAATCCTTGAAAGAAAACTTTGATAGTATCAATATACAATAAATTTAACGAAATGGTTCATAAAAAAAGTGTATTGCATAATAAATATACTTTAATTTGATCAGTACAATTATAGAACGTATAAAAACTGGTTGATGACAATGGCTTCCAGTGATTGCAAATATTCAACTGCAAAGTACAAAGTCACCTAATGACTAATAATTCTGTGCCACGATAATAATCTATTTGACAGGTAGAAGATTGACATAATACAATTTTTTATGACTTATAAAATATGTACCAAACTAATATTCTTCATTTGTACGTACTTGAGTATGTCTGAAATATTTCACGTCACAAACTGCTAAGTTATTATTCGTCAGACAAAGAATTCGGTTAAAGACGAGCTGGAATAAGAATAAGAAGAAGACGAAGGATAAGAAGAAGAAGAACGAATGGCTTTGTACCTTTAAACGGTTTGCAGACACACGCGTCCTTAGCTACACATCGTTGCACGCAATGCGTTGTTCATGACACAGCCCCAGCTGAACGGTAACTTCCATGTCCACCCAACTAAACATTTGTGCACGCAATAGCACCTAAAAGGTGCGTTCTTATTTTACCATGTTGTCAAACACGCAATGTATTTACCACAAAGGTATATCCGCACATACATATATAATACACAGAATTTTTGTTTTTCCCCAACACATTAAGAACTAATTAAATGCAGTAATTTTTTAAGAAGAGCAATCACAATCCTTTATGTGACAGGCTTTTATGGCATACTTATATATTACGAAGCTGCAGTAATTGTGAAGGTTTGTTTACTCAAAGACCGGAGTATTGGAATTAGAAGTTTATTTTGACAGCTTCACTGTATTGTATGCATCTTAGGTGTATGTCGAGAAAACTGCTCTGTGCTAGTGCGAAACGAGGACGGTGGGTGCGACGGTAAAGAAAAGATTGGAAACGTTCAAAATGTGGTGTTATAGGCGAATGATGAGGAGACCGTGGAAAGAGAAGGTTAGAAATGAGGAGGTACTAGAAGGATTAAAACAACAGGCGACGCTATCATGGAAGTCAATAAGAAATAAGCGAGATAGGTTAGTAGGACACCTTTTCAAGCATGAAGGGTCAGTTAGAGACATATTAGAAACAGAAACGGGAGTTAAGAGGAGTAGATATAGACCTAGATTAGATAACTTCTAGTTTTAGGGAAATGCAAATGTTATGTCATGATAGGAAAGAGTGGAGGTGCGTGTCCAACCAGTCTTAGAGCAGACGATCCTATGATGATGATGATGATGACATGTCATTCCTGTTCGTCCCCTTTAAAGTCCCATCAACTGAGTCGATTTCACCTTTGAAAAGACAAAAACTCTGCAGAAGGATCTGGGAAGGTGCCTACCCTCTGGCTTTGCACTAGGTCAAAGGGGAAAATTCACCCACCAGTTTTACAAACTGGTTGAAAGGAGAGCATTTGGTTTTTGTTCTGTAGTAGATCAAGACTCACCAACACTGGCCTTGACGGTCATTAATTTTATAATGAATTTTAGCGTAAATGTTTAATTGCGCTTATACGATTCTAGATAACCACCATGAAAATGCTTGCTAAGGTTAAGTGAGCTTACATTGGTTAAAATAAATTACTGTAGGCATAAGGATTTCCGTGTTTTCTTTAATGTAATTCAGCTTTCAATAAAAATGGGTTATACTGCGACTGACAACGGAGTAGTAAGTACAACCTGGAATAAACCGAGTGAGCTGTTTTCTGACGTTCGTAATATCGACTAATCGGCTCACGACGTCGGCGACGCGACGCGGCCAAGGCCCACCGTCGAGTTTTACTCACGCAACACAAACACGAGCGACGTTTCATTACGGAAAGCATGCAAGAAGGCGGCTTTCGTTCTTTCGTTTCAAACAACGGAAGTAAAATTTTTAACACTTGGTTTGTAACTGCAGATAGCGCGCGTTCATCGGGGGGCAATGTCGTTGGTAATAACCGAGGCCAATTATTTCTGGCCCTGTTATTTTCAATTGCGGCCATTTAATGACGCAGCGCCGCATAATTATTAGTTGAAGGGGTTGCATCACGTACGCCATACGCGTAACCGACGGCAACAACAAATGTTTGAGGAGGAAATGTACTCACGCTACGAAATGCGTTATCTACGATGTGTATGTAAAACTTTCACGTAGACGTTAGAAAAGATTAAGAAAAAAAGATTTTAGAAAAGTTAGTAAGAAATTGTTGCAAACGGAGAAGGTGAACATAAATAAATTATGACAATAATTGAATTAGAAGAAGTGCTTAGATTTGCAGATTATAGAGCAGTGTTAGCATCTAGCAAGGAGGAGTTAGAGATAGCTTCAAATAAAATGGAAGCGGTATTGACAAGACAGTATTGTATGAAAATAAATAAAAGTAAAAAAAAGTACTGGTACGCAAAGGAAGAATAAGTAAGGAAAGAGCGGATGTAAAGATAGGTGACGAAAGATTAGAAGATGTAGTTGATTTTAGGTATCTAGGAAGTCAGATAAGTCAGGGCGGAAGGAGTAGTAGGGATAGCGCAGGGTCGAATCGTCTTCAATAAAAGAAGTCACTTATATGCTCGCGAATGGTTAACTTAGAAATTCCAAAAAGACTGTTAAAGGTGTATGTTTGGAGCACGGCGCTGTACGGGTGCGAAACATGGACGGTTGGCGCGGCCGAAAAGAAAAGATTAGAAGCGTTCAAAATGTGGTGTTACCGGCGAATGATGAAGGTACCGTGGGTAGAGAAGCTTAGAAATGAAGAGATATTTGAAAGAATAGCAGAACAAAGGACTCTATGGAAGTCAATAAAAAATAGGAGAGATAGGTTGGTAGGACACCTTCTCAGGCATTAAGGTCTAGTCAAAGACATATTAGAGCCACAAAAGGAAGTTAGGAGGGTTACAGGTAGACCTAGATTAAATTATTGTTCGCAAATAGTTAAGGATGTGGATTGTTCTAGTTTTAGGGAAATGCGAAAATTAGTTCAGGATAGAAAAGAGTGGAAGTACGTTACCTTATGATGATGATGAATACGATTATCATTTAATGAGTATTTGAAATGTGGGACTCGAAAATTTCTCTTGAACCTTCTGAATGGCGTAGTTGTTGGGAAGAGGAACAGATGATGAAAGATGGGTGAAGGATTATCTATTGAATATTAAAAGTGATTCTTGAAAGCCACAGCAAAACTTTGATCAGACCAGGAGGACTCGAAATCGAGGCAGCGAGTTCCCGAATGCGAAGTTATGATCTAATACATTTAAAGCTTAGACTAAATCATGCTTCTTGTCGCTCGGAATATACAGGACGTAGCACAAAAACTACTTAAAATAATCCGTATCTATAAAAATAAATAATCTAANCTTTCGAAAACAACTCGCAACTTCTTAAATATTTTTCCTTTGAAATGTTTTGTTATTGTGTTTTTTTATTTACATTGTTGGCTTCACTATTAAAAAAAGCCATACACAGAAAATTATATTAAAAAAATCTCGGAAAAAGTTTTCAAGATACATTTGCTTCAGTGCCCTCTTTGAAAGTTTGAATGCGAACGTGCCGATTCTTCCTGTAATCAACGACAGTCGGAGCATTCATTCCCGTTCCCGACCAGAATTCCTAAAAACCGATTTCACCCCCACGCCACGTTCGGCCCCCCCGCAACACTTCGCTGAAGATTGAAAGCATTTTTTGAATTTCAGACATAAAATTTAATTTCGCATTCGTGTTCAGAGAGAGAGAGAGAGAGAGAGATAGAGAGAGAGCGCGAGAACTTGTAGAAATAAATAAGCGAGCTCGAAAAGTTTTCCTGTTCCTCTAACTCCTGTTACGGACTGGGATCGAAGAAGAAGGGGGCAGAGGCGGGCGGGAGTGGGAATATCCGACTGGAAACAAATCTTCCATCTTCAACTTTAACAAGACAAAATGTATCATTATGAAGGGCCGGGGTGGGCGCACAAACTTGATGAAGAGACTTTAATGAGAGTAGTAATCGCAAATACTCCACTACAGAACTTCTTCCGAAGTTGTCAGCTCCAAAATCGATTGGACTATCCTAACAGGACATTTCGAAACATAATTTTTACAAAACGGTTAACTATGCCCTACACATTTTAATTTTTAATACATTAAATTGGATTTAAAAAGCATATAATGGGTCATCTAGGGGTAACAGGCGGGATAGGTTTTAGGTAAAGGAAGGTAGAATTAAATTATGCTTTAAATAAAATGGAAGCGATATCAATAAACAATTGGGAACAGATATATTGGTATGCAAAGGGAGAAAAAGGAGACAAAGGATGAATATAAGATAGGAGTCACTGATTTTAGGTATCAGGTAGGAAATGAGGAAGTGTGGAGGTGTGATCAACCAGCTTTACGACAAGACCCTACGATGATGATAATGATGAAAATTTTCTTCTTATATGACAACCGCATAAAACAGGGAAAACATTTTGTTGTAACGTAAACAATAATTGTTATAAATAGCTTCTAATTTTCTTGTTAAAATTTGTATGCGATTGTCAGATATTGTACCTGTGTCATTGTCAGTAGTCATGATGGTGATAACACCCTAAAATTGGAAGCGATGTCACGACCTGATTATTTATCTATAGGACAGCGAAAAATCCATTTTGGGAAAATTATTTCAACAAAGACATTGTCGCAGCTAATGATTTACGTAGAGGCGGTCCATGTTCGAAAAGTTAATATCATCAGCAGTAGCAGCAGCGGCAGGCAGACAGACAGAGAGGCAGTTAGGCACTAGGCACCAGCACCAGGCACATTGATATGCTAACATAAATCACGTTCGTGTGATACTTATCTTAATAACGATATTAAACTGCGAAACTTGCTGAACGTTTCTGCCGTTATCTCTGTCCGGCTTTTGTCGATACGACTGGTCCGATAATGAATTATGGGAGACCTTTAATGGCAACTTTCAAAACTAACTAACTCGTCGAATTTGTGCACTCGCTATACATATAAATTGAAAAATTTTAGGTGTAGCGACCTCTACAATGACCTTTTTTGTATGTACTGTTTTTAATCAGTGAAAATCTGAAACACTTAGAAGTTAATAATATTTCGAGCACCTTCTGTGCCTCGCCACGAACGTTAAGATGTAGACACATGGTAGGCAGCTATTTCAACAAAACAGTAACGTTATTTACTTCATAAATAAACGTTATTTATGTACGTGTATAACGCACAATACATAAGTATCCGTGCAGAGCGTTGTGCCTTTATTACCTTTCAAATTCTCAAATTATGATTTAAGCCCCAATTAGCTCTTAATAAACGCCGGTAATGAAGTGAGGGCAAAATCCCGTCGGGACCATGAATCTGTTTAACGTCACATGAATAAAAGTTTTACATTATTATCGGAAAACCGCGCACAAGCGGGACTTCCCCGAATGTGTTCCGCTACTCGATGTGCTAATACACTGTATAGTAAGTAATATGTGGATATAATCCTCTCATCGGTGAAGTTTCCAAGTTGCCTACTTATGGCAAACAGCCCTCGCGTTAATTATAGCTTCGGAACAACCCCGGGGAAGCATCTGCGAGAACTGTGCCGATGACGGAGGGGCTACGATCACTTTCGCCCTTCTCTTCCTGCACTGGCTCCATCTACCGAACGTAAAGGGCACAAATACTGTAAGATGTGACAGCGTCTGCTGCTATTCTCTCTACCCCTAGCCGAGTCTAGTCGGTCCGCTCTCGTCTAGTCTGTCGGTATACTCGACTGAACTTTAAACTTCTTCAAACTTTGTGCCGGGGGAAATTTTATCAGAGATTGCTTCTTGCATTGGTACATGCGGTTCGAGAACTTTGCCTTAATAAATCTTGATCTTCCACGTTGGTATGTCTGGGTTAGAAAATGTCAGGCGACCGTTTCATGAAAACCACAGCAAAAAAATAGACTAATTTATGAAGGGCGATCTTTAAGTTTGAAAATGTATTTCTGAAACTCAAAACACCGTAATTAAAGGAGTAATTAATTCGAAAAGTAGAAAGTTGCTCTTCTATGATATCCGAAGTTTTACGCATGTTAATTATCGTAAACTTGAAATGAAAAAACTTCGAGAAACAGTATATAGGTCAGAGGCGTAGGGCTATTAACGTTAGATTCAAGAAACATTTAGCTAATCGTATACCCAATATAATGCAATCTCCCACTGATCATGAAAAAATAGTCGCTTAAAAATATGACTGTTAATAATACTTTCCTTCAGACTTTATAATATGTACTGATATTAGTATTCCTATATTAAATCAACTCCTTCCCTAGACAAAAATTTTTAGTCTTTCTCCAGTCTCCTAGAGTCTTTCAGCGTCTCTGAGAGCGTCTCTCAGAGTCTCTCGTTCNTCTCTACCATTGGCGGGTTACAATGCCATTCGGTAGAATTTTACGTAAAATTTAATAGACAATGCGGTATTGTGGTAACGCTAAACAATTAGTCGTTTAACGGTATTGGATAGAATAATATGCAAACTAAGCAATTGTACAACGTAAATGGATGAAAGTCCATTTACAATGAAATACTTTATAATAATAATTATTTGCAAAAGCAGTTTCTACAACAATATTCTCATCAAGACAAAGCAACAATACTACTCCTTTTTATTTTCGAGTTTACAAATCATTAAGTTACTTTAAGTAGTACTGTCATGCTAACTTTAAAATAAGAAAATCTGAAAATCCGCTTGACCATCAACATCTTGAGATCTTCAACCCGTAAACTGAAATTGAAAAACGAAAATTGGATGATGGATGTTTCTTGTACTACCTCCTAGTATTATTAACATTTATAAAGCAAGTGCGACTTTTCAGTCGCGGCGACTAAAAATTCGCAGTGTACATTAAGCCTAAGAGGGTGTTCTGTCAATCTAACCCCTATTTCTTAATTACCATAACGCTGTCTGTTTTCTTACTCTTTCTAATGATAGTATTCGATTAGTTTACAAATTATTTTGTAACAAATTGAAAACAGTGTTTGTGGAATATTTTGCTTCACTTAGTTCTCGTTTTTGAATGGTATTTATACTGACACGTTTTCCGTTTGCTCGTTGGGCTGTTTTTCACCGCAAGGGAAGGGTTGGTGTGTCGTCCAACGTGACAAGCTCAAATTACAACAATAAACACAGCAAAAAAACATTTTAATTTGTTTGTTTTGTCCACCGCGGGCTCCGCAGTCGTACAAAATGAGGTGCTAATTAATGATATTTTGACACGGAGACTGGAAAATAACGAGCTCGAGACATTTGTACGGTTTTAGTTCTTGCTTGGTATGTACAGAAACTTTTTGTCGAAAGGCTTAATAAAATGCTCGACTCCGACCGCGGTGGCATGTACATAAATTCAACAAATGATAATAACATATTTACGCACATTTTCAAAAGACCTTTGCGATAGAATTAAGCTTAAGACAACGGTCAATTTATTTCTGATTATCTCGGCGATCGTTTCTTCCTTTAAATACTCTTTTGTTTACTTTCTGGAACCTTCTGGAAACATCCGGATAGTTTATTTTTTTCTTTGAACTGTTTAACTGCTTTCCCAGAACGCAGGTACGACACACACATTTACAAATACGGCGCACATGAAGAAAGGCGCCCGCGGCTAGCCGGCGAATCGATAAGCCGTTCACGCACACGTGTGCACGATTGCACACAAACACTCGTGCTAGCTACTACTATAAACAACATAGAAAGATATGTTCCAAAATGTCGATAGATAGTTATACACCCACAGTTAATAATATTAACTACTGTCGCCAACGTCAACTCCGAAATGAACCTATTAAGGCTTGACCACACATTGAAAAGACGACAACGGGACGCGTGCGACACAACTGTCGGACGAAATACATACTTCCGTCAATCGTCATGGTTTGGTTTCGACATTTTGTGACATTGTTATATAAATGACTGTTATCTACAATTAGCATCAAGAAGATTTAAATTAATAGCTTTTAATTATTGAGAACAATTTTAAAAAGGGAAAGGGAAAAAAGCAGAAATTAATTTTCATTTTAGACATAAAGAGTGAGCTTGCAGCAAGTTAATCGTAAATTAGATAACCACATCGAAGGAGGTTTATTAAATTCTTTAGAGTGCCGTAATTTTTGGAAGTTAGACAATAAAATTCAATTTTAGGACGAGGTACAGAGAGATAATAAAAAGGAAAAATAAGCCACTGAAGCTGGAATTTTAACCTTTAAAAAGGTCCTTAGTCATTGCCGCATCTGGAATTCCTTAAGCAAATTTTACGACGCGCCTTTATGTGTAGCAAAAAAGTCATAAAAAAAGTCAAATTACTCCATTAGACAATAAAAACACGTTGAGCGCGAAGAAGAGAATTAAATATTATTTTAAAATGATGTCCCGGGAGCCCCCTTTTGCTGCTTGCCCGTGCGACTCCACGTGAAAGATTTATTTGCATTCTCCGTTGTCTTATTGCTCCATTTCGAACGGGAAAACGTCAGGACAAAAAGGTCCTTTATACGTTTCACAGCCATTACTTTTACGTAGACAACTTTCTGCCAGGAGAGATTTAATAAAGTCGTTGCCGAACTTGCGATATATTCCTGACAGATTCAATTATACTTTTTTTTTCTTCCACACGACATTGATTCGATAATAAACTGATGCCTCCCCTAACCAATTAAATTTTTCTGTGGAACATCTGCGTCAAAACGATGTACCATATGTATGATAATGGCAATCCATACATCATTAATAATAATAATTCCATACACCAATACTCCAGGAGACGAAAAATTAGAAGAAGTGGCCGATTTTAGGTATCTAGGAGGTCAGATAAGTCAGGACATGTATTTATAGTAGTTATCATCGATTTTACTAAAATTATTATTAATTGGTATAATGGAATAATATAACAAAACGAATGACTGCGGACGCCTACGACTTTTCGCAGCATTTTTACGATAATCTAATTTTATTGAGGACATAAACCGATTTAATTCTCAGATAAATAAATGAAAAACCTCGTCTTCAATTAATTAGATTTAAGCAAAAGCGAATCGCGTAAACAGATTTATTTTCACGAAAGTAAACTTTCGAAAATTGTACAATCGCGCATTGAAGGCGGCCAGCTATTTTAGTAATTTCGATTATTTGTTCTGGTACGAATGTAAAATAAAATCGAAGTAAGCAGATAAACAATTTATATGTATCTGTAGACCCCACACACATAAGCCAGTTAAATATCCCAAGAGGTACAAGATGCAAATTGTTTTAACGTTCTAAACAATCTTCTCCTATATATTTCAGGCAATAAAAATGCAAGCAACATCAATGTTTGTAGTAGAATGCAGATTCGGGCTATAGGGCCGTGGTCTAAGTGAACCATTCCGTCCAGACGTTTCGTCAGCTACTGCGGCTGACACCTTCAGTGGTAGTGCTGCGTTGACAACGTGAACGTAGATTGTATCTTGATGTCTCGACAGCGACTAGTCTACGTTCACGTTGTCGACGCAGCACTACCACTGAAGATGTCAGCCGCAGTAGCTGACGAAACGTCTGGACGGAATGGTTCACTTAGATCACGGCCCTATAGCCCGAATCTGCATTCTACTATGGATTCCGGCCGTGAAAGCCTTTGTTCTTACATCAATGTTTGTACTGCTGGTGTGCTTTTTAAGTTTAAAAATTATAATTTAAATAGTAAATACAATATTAACTCTCTGTAACGAAATTCAAAGTTGGTCAGTGTAAGTGGATTATAACGGAAATCAAAAGCTCAAGCAACGTCTACGTTATAGGGAAGTTTTTGCTGTTTAGATATTCCACTTCGATAAATTAGTGACTGCTTGGGATTATCATCATTTTTTTTGCGTCTTTAGATCACCTTACTTACATTAATGTTCGACAATAAATATTCAGCTAATGGTCTTTAATGTACTAAGCCGGTTTTTATTGTCTTCTTTGCGAATTTTTGTCACGGGATATTCCGTAAAATAAAAATTATGTCATCGCAGTGTTCCCCTATCTCGCATCAGTATTTCTAAGTTACACGAATTTTCCATCTTATTATTCAGTCTTGCCGCGTTAAGCCACTACATTACATTCCAGAAATGGTCTTCCTCTTTCTCTGTCTCTCCATTTCTCTTTACACACTCATACACAGTCTTTACGGTTAAGATTGTCAAAATAAGTCTTTCTTGCACTGGATAAGAACCCACGTTATCATACTGGCGTTAGAATACGAATAATAAATAGGTGGGAACGATTTTTATCAGCTGCTCTTAGGGTTGCAGAACAAAAAAAGGTAAAAGGAAACCTTTACGGTGAGACTACGTTAGCCTTTGGTTTCTCCCATAAAATAAGCAATATTCTTAGAATAAAAACCAAATCGCTTAAACATTAAAAATAAGACCTAAAGTCCACATGATTTTCTTTACTGTCCGTTGGAAAAACTAAACTACAAAAAAATCTAGATCTCCGTATACTTTGCTAGGGAATCAATTACGCTCCGGATACTTCGCTACGTAAGATCAATTGAGCGCCCGTTACAACGCTGAGTAGAATCAATGACATGTTTTTTTACCACGCTACGTAAGTTCAATAGCGCACCATCTACCTCGCTACGTAAAATCAATTGCGCGCCGGTTACGTCGCTGAGTAGAATCAATGACATGTTTCTTACCACGCTACGTAAGTTCAATAGCGCACCATCTACCTCGCTACG
>NW_020442461.1:2457764-2480483 GCF_000699045.2 Agrilus planipennis | reverse complement strand
TAAAATAATATATTATAACTTAAATATTTTTTTTATGTGTATTGTTACTACATTATGTACCTGGCAAGTAAATAAACAAAAATAAATAAATAAACTCAGTTTGTATCTTTCAAATTTTAAACATTTCACATACGTTTACTTGTTTCAGGAACAGTAAGAAAGTCTATTCTTCAAACATTTAAATGTGTATTTTTTTTTACAAATTACTGTCCAACAGTATGATGTGCTGTTCTTGCAATAACTAAATATGGTAAAAAATTGATGAATATGGTAAGAAACAATTAGGTAATATTGTAAAAAAGTAAGTAAGGTAAAAAGCAATTTTTTGGCACATTTACTTTTTTGGCCAAGTGCAAAATTGTATTGCGCTGCCTGCAATAGGCAGTGCTGGCCGCTCTAAAAACAGTATTTTGAGCTTCCGTCCACATTCTTTTACAATTAGCATTTCGTCAGCAAAAACAACTTGAAGAATAAAAAGTCAACACGACAGATACTTGTTCAGCAAAATAATTCGATTAGAATTTTCATTTAAGTAATTATACGTTTCCTATATTAAATAGGCTACAAAACTGTACATTAATATTATTGTGTATTTCATTGAAAATAGATAAATGAAGAAATTGTTTATTTGATGTATGTATGCAAAACAAGCCACGTTTCGTGTTTAACAGATATTACGCAAATTATAACAATCGAAATTTTCACTATTAGAAACTAATATTATATTTACAAAAAGGGGTACCTACATAAAATGTAAAACTAACTTTAACCCTCTGGTCTAATGAATATATAATTTGAAAATGAAAACATTAGTAGCAGCGAGTTTTATTAAAATATAAAAATATTTTGGATTAAATCTGTTGGGTGCGATGTTAATAAAAGGCCATTCCTCTTCAGATTAAAACAAAATTCGTTTCATTGTTTTTTATTTTAGCAATAAAGTGGAAAAAGTAGTTTTTTTCTGAAATATTGACAAAAATTTTGGTCGTAGAGAAGAAAGAAGTACACGGGGTATGTACGAAATAAAATTATTTACAAATTGAGAGCTGCTGAATTAAAATGGGATACCTATTAAAATAGTTATTTCAAAAAACAAAAAAATTCGTTTAAAATTTGTAAAACTACCTTTATAAGACGTGTTTGAAATGTGTGCAAAAGATAAGTGCTGTAGGTGCAACAATTTTTGCAAAATCCTATTTATTTATCCCGCTAGGAAAAAAGATCAACAACTTTGCACCTTGTACAATTAGCAATTTATCATAAAAAGAAGTTTAACAACTTGCATTTTAAAGTTCGAGAGTTTAGCTAATAATCCGTGAAAATTAATAAACAAATTCAACTGCCAATTAAGGAATAGTTAAATTTTTCTTCTGTTTTTCTTATAAACTGATTTAAATTTTTAATAAAAAACACTGAAAAGCTGCGTCAAAACACGAATTAAAGGAAAAAGAAACGCTCTAAAAACAATATTAGTTAATATAGTCACATCAAATCACACCGCAATTGTTTATAAACATCAATGGTTGAAATTTTCATAAAGATTCAAATAATAAGAGGTATTTAACTCATTTCAACTTATTTACGAGAGACAATCCTTTTCTTAATAATTTCGGTACGATTATAAGTTTAAAATAATTTTATCTGGTCCGATATAAAAATATTTTCATGGGCAATGTGACAGCTATTTATGCAATGGTTATTTACATTCGACATTTCGATAATGTCATTAATAATTACCTCTATTTTGTTGTTTCTCATTACTCTATATATAAAACTATCCCATTAATATTTCGCTATCGATATGTTGATTATTTTGTTCACAATATTCGTTACCTTGATTAACATGGCAGGGACCTACTCATTTCCGTTATTTTAATGTAGGTAGATTTATAATTAGAGTTATCTTTAAACATACATACAATTTAGACATCTTTTCGAAGTGAGTTAATTTAATATGAAATATTATTCTGAAAATTAGTTTCTGAATTTTTACACACTTCGCATTACCTCAAATTAGTGAAGGAAAAATTGTTACTGTTGTCACCACCCGCCGGGAATTGAACCCGGGACGCACCAATGCTCTTACCACTAAGCTACGAGAGATGACAACAACAACAACGACAAACCGTACTTAGTAGGTCTCGAATCCGTCGAACTAATGTAACTATATACCGAATATACTATGATTAAACATACATACAATTTAGACATCTTTTAGAAGTGAGTTAGTTTAATATGAAATATTATTCTGAAATTTCATTTCTGAATTTTTACTCACTACACACTACCTCAAATTAATGAGGGAAAAATTGTTGCTGTTGTCATACCCCCGTCGGGAATCGAATTTATATATAAAACTATGTATGTTTTTCATACTTGTTACATTTATTTACGTTATCTCATGCCTTTCACTGTTGCACTCAAAGCCTCATTATATTTTTGTTCTTTCGCTATGCTGCTAGGAGCTGCTTTCTCACCAAATCAATAATATCGATCGTGTGCGATTTATAGCCATTTATCAGCCGACTAGATATTTATAGAATCGTCCTGTGTATTAGTATTCATCGGCCGCCTGTTACGTCCAAACATAAAAGGGATACGAAACTGTAGAACCCTTTCTGCGTTTGATACACGAAAGGGGTGGGTTTAAAAAACATTTGGTCATCTGTGGTTAATCTTTCAACGAAGGAAAAAAAGGGTTGTATTATAAAAGAAAATTATTTTATCGAAAGGGCTTCACGTGTTTCTGAACAAGCTCGTTAAATTATGGAAATTGCCCTTTCGGTTTACCTTTATTGGACCCTTCAGGTATTTTGCACATTCTTTTTACGTCGTAGTCGACTGTAAAGAGCCCCATATATAAATCCTTTTGTTCGCCTTTCAGTTACAATAAATGTAAAAAGGTCAGAAGACCAATTTTATTTTCTTTCTTGTCGATTAAAGAGGTAAAAGAATATACATTGAACTTATAGTAATCCAACTACAAGCACAATATTTACTTTTTACATTATTACTGGCCGATGTTACTGTTTATTAAATTTTATTGGTCGCTTTGTTTCTGATTTAAAGTTCATTGAATTAGAAATCAATTTGGCAAACCAATGCCGTTCTGCCACATTTCACGAACGGGCACCTGTTAGCTCACTAATATTAAAGGTTTTGGTAAAGCATTGGGCTATATGTTGTCAGCGTCATCTGTGCCAAAATTAATTCTGTTGTTGATAACAGTGTTGTAACAACTGGCTTTATATTTGTGCCTGTATTTTTATTCTACAATTTCTCTCATACATTTTAGATTTGACAATAACGCTAGTTATTGCAGGATGGCGAAGTTGGTAGTAAGTAAGGAATTACATACATATTTTTGACCTTATTCCATACGTGCGAGCACCCTTTATTCCTACATCACACTACATAAGTCTCACATGGTGTTTCCTGTCCTTTTCTTATTGTAAATTAAATAACTTATTACCAACTTCGCGTTCCTAATTTGACCGTAGTGTACTTTATGCATTTTAATTGGTGCGACTGATTAGTTTGCTGCAGTATATTTTCAGAATCAACCAGAAGTATTCTAAATCATTTTTTTAAATATGTTTATGCTTTTGAACCAGGGCCCAGTTAAGAAGTTCAATTAACGATTAAATTCGTCACGAGCTCATTTCTATGCATACAGAATTGGATCAACGTAGGTACATATCAGTGGACCTTTTATTAATTAAGGTTTTAATTGCGGGAACGTACATGATAACGGTTAATTGAATTAAATCTGATCCATCTAACTGTTCCGAAGCGATGCGATAGCTACTAGGTATTTGTCGTTAACAAAGGTCGCTATTCTACTATTTCATTTCTTGATTATTTTTTTTTCTATTGAACGTCCAACCTATCTCATTAGGCGCTACTAATTATACCCACATGTTTTCTCACACGTTTGGCGTTGGCTAAGTACATAGAGAATGTGCTATCTGGTCAGAGATGGAATCTGTTTTCGTTTGTAAATAACTGCCTGGTTCGGATTCTCATTAGCCGCACTCTATGCAAAGTGACTTTTTGACTTAGTTCTAATAGACGTTACATTTCGAGACGAGAAGGACCTAAATTCAATGACCTTGATTTAGATCTCACTTGGATCTCATCAGCACACCGCAGACAGTTCCGACAGAACCTACTACCACGTTTGACTTATTTTTCAACTTTTTGGTAATACTTTGCCAATCGAACGCGAACGAGTGCAGATTATTACTAATCATTACGTACAATTGACTTGTTTACGTATCAGCTGTTTCCCGAGGAAGGTGTCGTCTACCCCTCTACCTTAGGCTGTTCTAGGACCACTTACGTCCTCTTAAGCCGTATGTGTTTGTGTATTTTGTGATTGTAGTTTTAACATGACAGTGCAGATTCAAAGTGTGTTCAATATTAACTGAAATCAAAAGAATTTTTCGGCAGATTTCGCTACTACAATTAATAGATGAAATAAAAACAAGTTTTACGACGGGGAGGTATTCTAAAATATTTTTTTCAATTGCATATGAATCCGAAACGTATACCGTGTTCCGCCATGATCGAAATCGAACCATATATGTCATGTCGCACAATCAAAATATAATCTATTAATTAGACGCTGGATTAAGGATGTAATGTATATTATACAAAAAGTTAATTACTTTCAGTATTGAATCAGCCTTTGTTACAGTTCGTGACCAGATCATGGTCTATGGTCGAACTAATGGGCCGGTGTTATTTTCCGCACCACTTGTCATTCATTCGATAAATAAAAAGCCTTCATCTTGTACGGAAGCAAGCATAAATTTAAAACTGCCTACCGCGACTATTGATAAAATAATATATCATCCACACATGTACACCCATACAATGTTGCCAGTTTAATCAACGAATCTTTATGTCACCAGGAAACTAAATCACCCTGTGATCAGACAACTGCAAAGGAATTGACAGGTTTTAAATTTTTAAATTATTACAAAGTAAGGCTTTTTTTACGGCAAAAGACTAAGCCTGCACGAACTACAGTATATATTTATATAAATACAATGTGTTGAACAGTACCATCATGATCAACATACAGCTAATGGGAAGTGGAGGAATATTAAAGGAAGTAAAGGAAACATTTTAAAATTCCTTTAAAGGTATAACCAATTTATTATCCTTATAGGACAATGAGACTGGATGGATACGCACTTCCACTACTTCTTATCCCTTTCTCTACGTCTTTTAACTCCTGCTTCTGCTTCCAATATATTTCTAACTAGCCCTTTATGTCCTACCAATTATCGCGCCTATTTCATACTGACTTCGATAATGCCCTCAGTTATCCTAGAACTATTTCTAATACCTTCTTATTTCTAACCTCCTCTATCGACAGCATAAAAGTGACTTCTTTTTTTTAAAGGCAACTGGACCTTGCTCTGTCCTCTGTTTTATATCTCTACCGCTCCTTCCATCCTGAGTTAACTGGCTTTCTAGATATCGAAAATCAACGACTTTTTGTGTTTTTTTACCTTCTATTTTATTTTGACTAATTCCCTACTTCTAAGCGATTAACGAAACTAAATTATGAATACGTATATAAGCGTAAAGTCAAAATTATTTGATTCAAATATTAAAGGGACTTGCTCGTCTATTTATTTAGGTATCGTCAGTTTCGTCCGTGTGAACATCAGAATGTACCTACTCGTAAGTAAACTTTAGTAAACAATAATTTGAATTTGATTACCCGAAACTCTGTTTCGTATTTGCCATGTAAACAAGAACGTAAACGATCAGATGGGAGACTTTCGACAGTAGTTGGATACATACAGAGGCAAAATTAATTACATAAAAGCAGAAATATCTCGAGGGTGCATGATTTATGTTGCATAATTTAGGGCGGCCCTTAACGAAATTAACAGAGCCCCGAAAAAGGGAAAATTAAGAAAGACTCGACCAAGTTCATGATACATTTTAATCTTTTTGGAGTGTTCAGCAACGACGACAATTTACTTACCCCAAATTTCATCAGTCCCACGACCAAGAACTGTTTGCTCTTAAAACTCCAAACAACCAAACTAGGTCATTGCGAGCTAAGGCAGAACTTTTGTTCACATTTAAAATATTAAAGATTTAATTTATATGAAACTATTGTAAAACTACGCACAATGTGCCTACTAAACTTTGTTATTTTACTGTGTAACAAAATGATGATGTCGCGTGACTAATTTCGAATTCAAAGAAAGATTAGAAGCCTTCAGTTATATTGTTAAAGAATTGAGACATATTCCTATTTAATGTATTCTTATTATGCTTTTTATTGTTGTTAATGAAACAATACCATTAGCCTCTTGGGAAGCTGTTTCTTAAATTCATATATTTTGACTCGAAAAAGAAAAACTTCCATGCTAAATTAACATGTAATATCAAGGTAATATTTATACTTCGTTTACTTTCTGTAACGATGTGACCTTCAGTTTGACCGACGCAAAGTAGAAAAGAACAGCACTAGGCCAGAAATGGAAGAAGACAACTCTCGGCCAAACTCTTAACCGGTGAGGAGCGTATAATCCGTACAGTACTGCACGGAAAATTTGACTATTTTATCCACTACAATTGCATTGCTCAAATGTGCTGTTATTGGTACCATTTACTACTGAAAATATCAACGAGATGTTTATTTATATTTNCTAATGATGTAATGGCCAAGCTGTTCAAACGGTGATGGCATTTTCTGTGATGAAGGTGTTCATTCAGTCTGGCTTAAGGATTTCAAAATCTTTTGTAAGAATGTTATCATTGGAAATGGATTGTGCTTTTGGACAAATATTCTTATACAGCCACTGAAGTGATGGTGTCATTGTAGTAAACCTTACCTTCTACTTCTTAAGTGGCCAGAAGATTTTTGTTAAGATTCATTACACTATAATATTTAGTTACAGCGTTATTCGTAGAGAATTGTAGTTAAAATTTTAACAAATGGGTGGGCAAATTTTCATAATAAAGTGCATACTTATATCTGTTTGTAACGAAAAAATAGCCAATGAGAATGTCGAGCAGTTTCATTTAATCCTTTAATCGGTAGATAAATTGATGCGTGTGCTTGTTGCCGTATCTGCGACAGGATTTTGTACTTTATGTAATAACTTTAATAAGGCGTAATAAAAAGTTACTTAACCAAGTGGGAAATTTGAAGTATTATTTCCTTTGCATCCCAGATTGGCCCATTTAACTGATAGCACCATCAACATGTTTGTATAGTGAACGCCGTTATGGCTCTAATGCTCTGTACTTAATCTTAATGGCGGAGGCTCTGGATTATTTTACGCTATAATTGGGTTGGAAACGGAGGTGGATTACCGCAGCCTACTTATACCTAAATGTTTAACTTGAGTCTTCTCCTGTTGCTCGCTCTAATCGACGTTGGCGTTGTCTTCCTGCGTCATCTTCATGTCTTTCGAAATTTTGTTATTACAGAATTTACACGTCGAAAGGTGTCTATTGCTGAAAATTCACTCCAAAAACACATTCCCTAGCGTTATTAAATTGCTGAAGCACTTAAACTATAGTACATTCTTTTTCTAGGGATTTCGTTCTCGGTGTTCATAAAGTATCAAAAATGTTTCATTTTCATACCGAACGAACGAAAGAAGCAAGCAGGTAGCAGGTATATACGTAGATAGAGAGGAATAATAAAAACAGAGCGAGTTCTTACGTGTGTATTATCTATATGTATGCAGATCCAGTACAGAGAAACACATTTCGAGCAACATAGTCGGTCGGTCCGTAGGACTTGATATGAGATGACTCCAGATCCATTTTGCGTCGCTTATCGCGGCTAACGCTTTCCGTTCGCCCCGTCTAGTTTTGCGAATAGATTCCCGTTCCGTGATAGTAACATAAATTCGGCGATAACTGCTGACATACTAGATGACACAGACGCCATTTTCTTGCACCTCCGAATATCACAAAATCGTTACCTCGAACTGGCATAAAGTATCTACATTATTTCTCTAATCAGAAAACATTTTTCGTTCGACATCAGACCAGCATTCGTATTTTATATTGAATTTTGCAACTAGATAAACAAAATGTGCCACAAAATGTATGATTCCAACACTGTTTTCTTCTTTTAATATAAATGCATTGGCAGTGATAGATATGAGTGTGCTTTGATACCAGTTATGCGGAAAGGTCCAATGGTATCATACGGTATTCGATTGTGAGCAATACCTCTGATATGCTCACATTGGAAGTCAGCGCAAAACTGTAAAAAAAAAACTTTTGGGTGTTTCATTCCCACCAGCCAGTACTGCTGGTGGGCGGGCAGTCCCTGCGGACTACGCCGGAAGGTAGGGCGGAAGGCCCTCTTCAGGCTTCTTTCAGTAATCGTGGGAATGGGTGGGTGGTGGTTCGGGTGAGAATGATGAGACGGACGAATTGAAGACAGAAGAGAATTAAAGATTATCTGTAGAATATTCCTGCCCCAGCACTTGCCTAAGTGATCCAGGGAAACCACAGAAAAACTTGGACCAAGGCAGACGGACCCGCAGTCCTCCCTAAACCTCTAGGCCATGCCGCTCAGTGCAAGCTGTACTGTTTTGCAAGTTATTGGAGATAGATACGAAAATAGTTATTTGTTTATTGATTTTTAGGCATCAAAGGGACCTTTAAGTCTTTATTCTATGTACGTTATATCCAATGGAACAANGAGCTTTTTTCTCTCTACCTACGATTTTGCCAGCGCGCATCCTAGACATTGGAAGGGGCACATCTCAAGAGAAAGTAAATGAAGTATAATAATGTTCTACTGTAGATTTATTTTTGGTTAAAAATTGTAGAAAAACGGTAAAAGATGCGTGAACAAAATAGCAGATAACTGATTGACGATTAATAAAACGTTTATAAAAAATTGAAATATTTTTTGGCTTATTTTAGATACCTAGAATGTTTTCATTTAATTAGAACCTTTAATTAAAAATCAGCAGTTTGTGCGTACCTATATCAGCTGGAAATAAATAGTTGGAAAACGGTGGACGGGTTTAAATTTCTATGGGTGTATTATTGGTTGCATATACATAAATACATCATATAAACATATGCACCATCAATAACACGTTTTATCGCTTAAATTTGTCTCAGATAGTACATATGTATGTAAAAATTTTTAATGTTATAAAATGGCAACAAATGTACTACCTGTTTTAAACAATATCAGATTTCTTAAAAATACTTTTACGCAAATTCAAAGCGAAATATTAATTAGAACGAAAACATTCAATTTAAATCTTGTTATGTTCCGTATTAAGAACGACATATTGACGTCGGTCGCCCTAAGAACGTTGTCGGTTATTACATTATTATTACCGACACAAAATTCGAGTTTGTTATTTCCTGCTCGGGGCGCGGACGGCCCTGTATACAAGATGACGATGATGAGGGGTCGTTTGGTGCATGCGGGTTCCATTGGATTTAACGATCTTGTAATTGAGTTTTCTTCGCGGAAAAGTAAGGGTGTGATGGTCGTTACTATTTATTTGTTCTCCTTTTGTCTGGCGGGGTAGCGACCCAGTGAATAATGTTCGCACGACATTGTTCCTACAGGGTTTCATCCCTTATCATTTACTAACTTGATTGCTGAAGGCCCTCGTAGTAAACAATTTTCGGAATCACCCACACAATTATCTACAACAGATTTTCAACACAAAAACCATAGAGCATATCGATCGTGAATACTAGATCTGTTCAGAAACGATTCGTTATTATACAAAGGTATACTTCGTTTAGTTTCTGTGACCTTCTGTGTGACCGGCGCAAACTAGAAAAGAACAGCACTAGGCCAGAAAAGAAAGGAGACAACTCTCGGCCAAACTCTAACCGGTGAGGAGCGTATAATCCGTACAGTACTGCACGGAAAAATTGACCATTTTATCCACTACAATTGCATTGCTCAAATGTGCTGTTATTGGTACCATTCACTACTGAAAATATCAACGAGATGTTTATTTATATTTGAAGACATATATTAAAGGCTTTAAAGCTTGTTTTCGACTCGCACTACTATTCATGATTGAACAAAACTTTTGTCAGGTACTGTATGAAAAAGTATGTTTAATGAACAAGAGTCGAGAGTATAATGAGCTTTTTTCTCCCTACCTACGATTTTGCCAGAGGCACATCGCTAGACAAAGTAAATGAAGTTGAGGCTTGAAATAGTTTATTTTTGAAACTTAAATTGTTCGGTAATCCTCATTTCAAATAATCCTCAACTCTGTCCTACATATCATTGTTCACAAGGGTCACAATTTATAATTTGTAGATACCTGCTTCTTTAGAAGTTATATAGGACATTCAAAATTAGTATTACCGAACATTTTAAATATATTGTTAAAGATTTGAATCGAACTGAATTCTTGGTATTTTTTTGGGTAGGTCGGGTATTATTTTGGTAGTTTTTTTTCTGGGATCAAAGCAACTTGCACTTTTTAGTTTAGAAACTGATTCTAGTTTCTCCTAAAAGCATTTCGTCGTTGTGCTGCATGGGTGAAGTTCGTACATCTTATGCACTTTACCGGCATACGGGAAATATTGTGTTCTTCAAGGGTGGCAAAAGGGAATATTATGACGTTCCCAGGGGGGTGTCTTTGTTGGTGGTGTGTGGTTGCCTCCGAAGACAGCTGCGATGTCAACCGATGGGTAATCTATCGTTGGGCGTAACATTTACTGAACCTTTAAGGGCGTTTTCGACCATTCGAATGATAAAAATCGGTCCAAGTTAAAATATTGAATGTGCGTCTCGTTTTTATTTTTAGAATGGTATTTACTTGCAGATGCAAGATGGGCGTACCGATAAAATTGCTGTCGTTATTTAGAATTTACTTTCCTTTTGAATCTTTTATTGCTAATCTTTCTTGTAACTTTAGCAAATGTTATTTCACGTCAGAGAATACGTTGTGGACCCTTTGGGATCGACCACAAAATATGTACAGTGTATTTCTTGGTTATAGCGACTATTTTACTATAGCGACGTTAAATCCTTTGAATTTAGAGCATACTTTAGTAGAAAATTCATATGGCTATAGCGACTTCGGATGTAACGCGGACTTCGGATGTAGCGACTGTTTTTAATTAATCATTTGTAATAACTCCCTGATATAACGATTAGAGTCGACCGCCAAAGCCACAAAGAGCTTTTTTATCTTTTGTTTTTGTCCACACAGATTGTCAACAAATATGGTGACCTTTACCATTTGCTTATAGATGTTAGCTATGTAGTAGATAAGTGTGTACATTAAAATGGTTCAGTTACAAAGTGATATTCTGAGTAGCTATTGTGTTAAGTAAACTTTTAAATAAGTATGACTCCTAGATGTACATTTACTGTTAAAGAATGACGAAACCGTTTGAAGAGAGAGACCCTACATACGTATCTGTATCTGTCTATCTTTACTTGTAACGACTTTCGGATATAACGACGAAGTTACAGTGGTCGATATCCTTTCGAATTTTAAAAATGTAATATTTCTGCTACTGTTAACTTCTATAAATGTAGATAGTATTACTCGTTATTATTTCTGAGTTCAAAAAAAAATTATTTTCCAATGTGAAGCCTTTTTAAGCTGTTAGTTTTCAAACAGATGTGCTTATGAGTAATTGTAAGTACTATTTATTACATACATATGAGTCAGAAGATGAAGATTTGTGAAGAATATAATACAATGAGTAGGATATTCTGAACTATGAAGTGGAGTCTATTGTAGCATAATTTTATTAAACCATTTAGTTCAGTGTAACGTCCCCCTTAAAGGTAAAATGACATGAGTCCAAATGTCAACGTCAAAGTTAAATTTCAGTCACAAAATCCGGTTATCCATTACATGACATCTGAGGTTTATTTCTGTTGTAGCTTCTTTTCCGTTATTATTTACACAACAAAAGGTTCATGCTACAATGTCGCCCGGGAAGGAGAAGCTCAGATTCTATTAATTTAAGTGGCAAGAATGGAACACTAGAAATACTACGGGACTGCCTGTTGTATATATGTGTACCTCTCTTTTGAGTCGCATTTCTTTGTTGACCAAACATTAATCTGCAAGCGTAGGTACAAGTTGTATGAATGAATGGAAATGTTCTAAGCCCTTGGGAGCTTTTGGGACAATTTTATTCTAAAACTCGTATTGAAAAATGTTATCGGATTGTTCGGAAAGTCATTTCGTTTTTTCCCGACAGGATTTAATTGTATTCTTTTGCACCCAACTTCACATTTAAGCCGTATAATTTTTATATGCTTTGAGAGCTCATATAGCAAGGCTTGTCTTGTGTGTGAAAAATTCCAATTAATTCTACGCAGTAGTTTTTGGTTGGTGCCCTTTTAAATATGGAGAGCGATAAGCAGCATTTTCGACATATCTTACTGTTTTACTACAGAAAGGGTAAAAATGCTGTTCAAGCCAGAAAGAAATTGACTGATGTGTATGGAGAAGGTGTGTTGACAGTACGCCAGTGCCAGAACTGGTTCGCTAAATTTCGATCCGGCAATTTTGATGTCGAAGATGCACCACGTTCGGGAAGGCCGGTTGAAGCTGATAAAGACGCGATAAAGGCATTAGTTGATGTGAACCGGCGAATAACAACACGTGAGATCGGATTGAGGTTAAATTTATCAAATTCAACAGTTTATGACCACTTGAAAGGCCTGGGATTATCCTCGAAGCTCGATGTATGGGTTCCCCATGTTCTCACAGAGAGAAATCTGTGTCGCCGCATTGACGTCTGCGATTCGCTTCTCAAACGTCACGAAAATGATCCGTTTTTGAAGCGCATCATCACTGGGGACGAAAAATGGGTTGTATACAACAACGTCAAACGCAAGAGGTCATGGAGCAAAAAAGATGAACCGGCTCAAACCATTTCCAAAGCCGATATTCACCAAAAAAAGGTGATGCTGTCTGTTTGGTGGGATTTTAAAGGAATCGTTTTTTTTGAGCTTTTACCGGATAACACAACGATTAATTCGGAAGTCTACTGTCATCAGCTGGACAAACTGAATGATGCACTTCAACAGAAAAGGTCAGAACTAATCAACAGGAAAGGTGTAGTGTTTCACCAAGACAACGCGAGACCTCACACAAGTTTGGTCACTCGCCAAAAGCTTTTACAGCTTGAATGGGATACAATGCTACACCCACCATATTCTCCAGACCTGGTACCATCGGATTATTATTTGTTCCGGTCACTCCAAAATTTTTTAGACGGTAAAGCCTTCACCTCAAATGAGGAGGTCAAAAACCTCCTCGATCAGTTTTTAACCAGCAAAGACCAAAAATTTTATGAGCTTGAAATTATGCTATTACCAGAAAGATGGCAAAAGGTGTTGGACCAGTAAGGTCAATATATAATTTAATAAAGTATTTGTTTATTATACGAAAACTGTCTTTCATTTCCACAAAAGAAAACGAGATGACTTTCCCAACAACCCTATATATTGACGTTACGTAATATACTCGATTTAAACAAATACAAAATTCTATTTTCGCCACTGTTTTTCATGTTGAAAGTTAACAACCCTTAGAAGTCTTCAACATTTATTACGTTATAATTTTTTTATAAACCATTCCGCAGCAAAATTCCCGACGATAACCAAGATTTATTTATTTCTTAAACTTTTGTAACAAACTTATTTATTGAGATAAACGTTTTACTCGAATTTCTAAACTTTGCTTTTTCGTTCGCGGTGTTTTGGCGTTTGTTACACGCAAAAAAAAAAAGAAAAACGAATCCTCGCGGACCGGCTCGGCGAGCGGTTCCGACCAATAAACTCTCGGTTCCAACAACGACCCCGAATACCTCATCAACAACGTTTATTTCCTAAATTTGTTTTATCGCATTAAAAGTGTCAGTTGTTACGAGTGGTTTTTTTTTTTAACCTTTCGCCCCCACTTTCGCACAGTTATTTCTACGTTGACTGCCGTTAGGTTTGAAAAATTGCCTCGAATTATTCAACCCAGTTAGACGGACGTACAGGACGCTACAGTTCATGTATACATAGTATATGGAAATATGGCTTTTAACTACCGACACACAATAATAAAAAGATGTAACGATAGATGTCGTGTACCCTCAAATCCTAACTGGGCGTTCCGAGATAAAAATGTTCAGTCTCTCAGAGTCTCTGAAAGCGAGACTCGAGTCTCCGTCTCTCATCGACTGTCAAAAAAACTGTTTAGCGTCTCTGAACGAGAGACTCCAGTCGCTCATAGAGAGATCCTCATTTCGTATCCAATCTCTGAACGAAAGACTCGCGTCTCTCAATTTTTCAGTTTTATTCATTCAGTTTCTCTGTGAGGGACTCGTTCGAGTTTCTTATACAGAGACTGTGAGAGATCCCTAAAAACACCTAGGCAATAACTGAGAGACTGTGGAAGACTGTGAGAGACGCTCTCAGAAACACTGAAAGACTGAGAGATTGGAAGAGAGACTGAAATTTTTTGTCTAGGGGTAGTAGAAGAATTAGTCCGTTTTCTTTTTCGGTCATTTGGTATACTTTTTGATGCGTCCAGCTTCAGTAGCATACGTGACTGATACGGTGCTTCAGCCGCAATAAAAAGGAAATTGAATCGTTTACTTTTGTGCTTTTTGCTTTGCAACAGTGGATGCATCAGCACCCCTTCAAGAGCAGTCTTGGTGCAACCCCAGCAAACACACGGTGTGTGGCCTGTAGTGTGTCCAGTATGCCCTGTATGTGTGCGCCAAATCAGTAGTCGCATGCATTTGACGCATCAAAGAAAATTAAGAATGAACCACAGCTAATGTATGCAAAAGTAGTGATAAAGGTACCAATCTCAAATAAGAGATGACTTAACCAGGAAAACCAAAATGTAAATCACAATAATATTAACTTTAAAATATTTTGATTTGCTATAAAAAGCTAAGTGACCCTGACTGATTTCTTATTGATTTCCATAGCGCCCTATGTTCTCCTACTCTTTCTAATACACCCGCCCTCAATTTCTAGCCATGGTAACGTCATGATTCATCTGTAACACCACATTTTGAACGCTTCTAACCTTTTTTTTCCGCTGCGCCCATCGTCTATGTTTCGCACCCATACTCCAGACAAACACCTTTAACAATCTTTTTTGAATTTATAAATTAATCGTTCGCGAGCATAGAAGTGACTCCTTTTTGTTTCTTCTGTGTTTTATCTGTTCTGATCCTTCCATCTTTAATTATCTAACTTCCTAGATACCGAAAATCAGCTTCTTCTAATTATTCATCTTCTATCTTTAGATTCACTCTTTCCCTACTGTTTCTTCCCTTGCATACCAGGACTTTTGGTTTAGGTAGGTAGTTATACTGTGATAAATTTTGTTATTTTGGCTTGGAATACCAAATATAAATTTCTTATTTACTTAATCCGTTTCTGTGAGACATTAATTAACGTCAAGTGAGAAGTTAGCGATTATCGACGACATTTTTTTAATTCGTCAAGTACCCGTTGTCCGTAATCTGTGACGGGTTAAGTTTGAGAAAGTCCCGAGTCATGCGGTGAGGACGACGATCATCATTATACAGGGGTCCAGTTACCGTCAAACAAATCGGGGATTATAGTAATACCTCCTGTAACAGCTCATTTTTTCAGTCCAATAATCGGATAAACTAATAAGTTAATGTTGAAGTATTTTTTGGCCTGAATCCGTACCTGTATACAGTGCCGAAATGCTCATATGTATATTATTTATGTACATATATGTACGTTCGGCAAAGATGTGACATCGGCTGACATGATAAATAGGAAAAGTCACGGGTCCGTTCGGGTCATTAATCAATGGTCATCGACATTGAATTATTGGCAGCGAAAACAAGGAAGCATGAAATGGTTATAAGCACATCACTTAACCTGCTCGAAATATCACGTTTCCAGTTTTCATCGGTAATGGCTGTTTGGCTTATCTCCCGTTTGCAATTTATTATGATTAATTTCAAAACATCACCTCTCCACCACTCTGCGACGCATTTAACCAGTTTATGAAAAATTATTACTGCAAAACGATTAGTTTTTCATTAATAGAAACCATAAATAAATGAGACAGAAGCAATTAAGTCGCTCCGGAGAATATTTTCACTGTTCGCTTTGTGAAGTCGGAGGTTAGCAACTTCGACAGGTATTAGTTTTACTTAATTAATTACCAGGAATTCTCATGTATAGGTATATCAAATTCATTAAGTACATCTATAACGATAAAGCTAAATTAATTAAGATAGAATTTAAATTATACACGAAGATCATCTCAATAATTGTACACCAAAATTTAATAAAGTTTTTACATTTAGTAGTGGATAATATTTTAATCTATGGCAGTATTAACATCTAGCAAAGAGGAGTTAGAAATAGCTTTAAATAAAATGGAAGACAAAACAGTATTGTATGAAAATAAATAAATGTAAAACAAATATACTGGTATGCAACGGAAGAAAAAAATAGGGAAAGAGCGAACATAAAGGTAGAAGACAAAAATTAGAAGTGGCTGATTTTAGGTATCTAGGAAGTCAGATAAGTCAGGACGAAAGGAGTAATAGGGATATAAAGTAGAGGATAGCGCAGGGTGGAGTTGCCTTCAATAAAAAAAAGTCACTTCTATGCTCGCGAACTTTTAATTTAGAAATTCGAAAAAGATTGTTAAAGGTGTATGTTTGGAGCGCGGCGCTGTACAGGTGCGAAACATAGACAGTGGGCGCGGCAGAAAATAATAGATTAGAAGCGTTCGAAATGTGGTGTTACAGGCGAATGATGAGGATAGCATGGAGTAGAGAAGGTTAGAAATAAAGATATTTTAGAAAGAATAGGGGAACAGAGGACTCTATGGAAGACAATGAGAAATAGACGAGATAGGTTGGAAGGATACCTTCACAGGCATATGCGAGGCAGAAGAGGGAGTAATTAGGGTTAGAAGTAGACCTAGATTAAATTACTGTTAGTTATCAAATAGTTAAGGATATGGGTTCTTCTAGTTTTAGGGAAATGCGAAGGTTAGGTGAGTGTCCAACCGGTCTTAGGATTGACGACATTATGATGAGGATGATGAATATTTTAATCATTATCAAACACTGTTGATGTGTAGATAATTAACTTATTTTTTCCCCACTACAAATTTCCTGAAGTTAATGAGGAAAGAATTTGTCGCTGATGTGACACCCTTACCGGGAATCGAGCCCAAGCTCCTGGTTTTACGCACCAGTACTCTTTCCACTAAGCTGCAAGATGTGACGCACACATACATAACATGAATACTTTAAAAAAGTTTTTACTTTTAGTACTTAGTGATTAATGTTTATTATTAACTAAAATTATAGTGCTTTAACTTTGTTAGATAAACAACAAATTTAATTAGTATCTATAAGAACTTGGGCGTCGATAGTAGAAGTACGTACCCAGCTGAATTTCTCTGAAGAAGAAAAAGAAGAAGGAGAAGAAGAAGTTTCGGCCTTCGTAATGATACGATCTCCTCGCGTCTCTTCTCCGGCTCGTCTAAGAATATTAATGTCTGACAGTGACATCGTCAAAGTCAAGATAGCCGATACCTTCGGCTAAACAAAAAAATTAAATCAGATACGGACGATTATCCGACATGCATCATTTATAATAGACGTCAATGGTAATAAAGTTCACATTGTGACCGGTGATTGATGCCGGACATCGGATTATTGGCTCACATCTCTTGGTCGGAGGCGGCTGAGATGGAGGACGTGGTGGTGCAGTGGTAGTGGTTTGGTTGGTGGTGTCATGATGGATGGAGATGCTCTTGTGCCGACTTGCCCTCTGAACTTCAATTTGCTTTCGATTAATAACGCTAATAAAAATGATGATGACGACCATACTCACAGACGTTAACTTTATGCAGGTGTCAGGTGCAAACTACCTCACCACCTTCGATCATAAACTGAATGAATTCTAGTAATAAGTTTAGAAATTGACCGGAAATTTTAAAGTCAATAAACGGGATCCACCAAACAACAGTAGCATGACAAAATTAATTAATCATGCAACAGAGTCGTCAACTTTAATTTTATCAATCACTTCCCTAGACAAACATTTTCACTCTCTCTCTCCAGTCTCTCAGAGTTTTTCAGCGTCTCTCACAGTCCCTCAGAGTCTTTCAGCGTCTCTGAGAGCGTCTCTCACAGTCTTTCAGTTATTGCGTAGGTGTTTTTATGGATCTCTCACAGTCTCTGTATGAGAGATTCGAACGAAATAGACGGGATCCACCAGACGACAGTAGCATGACAAGATTAATTAATCATGCAACTTTAATTTTATCAATCATTTCCCTAGACAAAAATTTTCAGTCTCTCAGAGTCTTTCAGCTTTTCTGAGAGCGTCTCTCACAGTCTTTCACAGTCTCTCAGTTATTGCCTAGGTGTTTTTATGGATCTCTCACAGTCTCTGTATGAGAGACTCGAACGATAAAATTGTTAATTCAGAGATTCGAGTCTCTCACAGAGAGACTGAATGAGTAAAACTGAAAAATTGAGAGACTCGAGTCTCCCGTAGAAAGACTGGGATCTCTGAAATATGTTGAACCATGGCTATCGAGATACCACTTATCGAGAGATTCGAGTCTCTCGTTCAGAGACTGGATACGAAATGAGGATTTCTCTATGAGCGACTCGGGTCTCTTATTCAGAGACACTAAACAGTCTTTTCTGACAGTCTCTCGAAAATCTCTCTCAGCGACACCAGAGAGACTCGATGAGAGACGGAGACTCGAGTCTCGCTTTCAGAGACTCTTAGAGACTGAACATTTTTATCTCGAGTTAATAACTGAATTTTGTATGTAAGTCAATTAAGCGTTGTGATCAATTTATTCCTTTGCCATTTTGGCTGATTCATTCTCGCTAACGAACGGAAAGTCTTTTTTTCTTAGGGTAGGGTGAAGGCTTTCTTTAGCCCCTTTTTAGGAACTATAGGGATGAATAGGTGGAGGTCGGGGAAAGACAGATAAGACGAATGAAATCAAGACCCAAGGGAAATGAACAATTATCTATGGAATATTAGATACTGATCCAGCGTTTGTCCAAGTAGACCAAGGGAACTTGGACGAAGGCAGGTGGATCTGATGTCGAAAGACATCTTTCTTTCTAATAGTTTAGTCTTAAATTTTCGTAGCATTTATAGATTAATTTGGACACTATCTATGGGATTATACAAAGTATTAGTCAATACCATAGCATCCCCTTTATCAGTTGTTAAAGGTTCAAACGTCCTGTTTTTATTAGTTTTGTGCCATTTTAAAGTACGAGTACTATACTCACTGCGTGATATTCTGCCAAACCGTTTGGTTAACCGTTACTTTTGTTGCCTAGCCGTATTACAAAATGACTGCGACATGTAGGTACATATAGGCTAATAATACAAACTAATGCTTCTAAAAAATATTGACGTTGTAAAGCAGGAAAACGATTTAATTCGAGAAACGTGAATTAAAAATGGATTTTTCGAATGAACAGTTCATAACCGGTGAACGAATACGTAACGTCAATTATGTATACATAAAGTAACGTACGTGAAGTTATCTCTGTAGTGGATGTGTTAGGTTAAAAACCTGGCTCTATTTACCGAAGAGCCGAATGCACCCCTCTAATGTGATTATTTTGAAAAAAGGTTTTTAATTTCCGAGCGCAATATTTCCATCATCCAGGTTGCGTTTGAAAGGAATGTACAAACGTCCGTTCGTGTGGAATACATTTCATTATTATTACCACGAGCGTGTACCTGATGTACAAATATCTATGTACACGTACGTATGTACATACAGACAGACATGTTTAACTGCATTCATTTATTTTCATTACGATTCGAAAAAGAAAATTAAATACGGTTGAGAATTTGTGAAAGCAGCCACGCACTCAACCAATTATTTCGGAATACTGATTCGCAATCGTTAAATAAAATAAACCGTTTTTTGAAATAACTTTTGAAAAGATGAACCAATTTGAAGGTTCAATGCGGTATTATCTTCATTTTTTTATTGTGTATATTTTGTATTTACTATTTTTTATTGGATTTATTAATTTTTTCGCAAAATTAAAAATACTGGTTTTACAAGAATAATTTGTTGGTATAGTCTGTTCACTTAGAGAAACGTACAACGTAGACGATATATACAAACGAATATCGATCGTAGGCGGGTCGTCGTAATGTGATTGGTCGTTTACCGTCAGATATTAATCCAGTAGCGTCACCTTTTATTCTGTTGTTTATTTTTTTTATCAAAACCCAATCGTAAGCCTCTGGCGCCGTAAACAGTCCGCGCACATCGATCTGCCATTGTGTACCTTTTTCTCTAAGTGAACGGATCTACCTATCTATACTCTATTTTCACCTTTTTTTATTTTATTTTTTGTTTTCAGATGTTTAGGAAGACAAAGGATTCCGCATTTTGTGGGTAAGTCAAAAGTTTAAAAATGTTAATTACAGAAAAGTTCTGTATACTATTAATAGACGTATCCCATATATTAGAACCTCGAAAAATCCTGTATATATCAGGAATTAAAGTTTAGAAAGCAAACTTGAACTTGTACTCGAATACTTACTTTCAAGGAAGTACGTACATTTGCGATAAAAGTTTGGAATTGAACGTTTTGTGCCCCACCAGGTCTATGAAACGACCAGGTAGCCCAAGCCAGAGATCTCTTTTATATCATACACAATATGAAAGAACACTTAGAGCATAAGTGCACCCTCTTAAACGTTATTATATTTACTCTGTCATTCAAAAAGTTCTCCATTTGGCAGAGGGAAGAATGTAGTCGGTACTTATGGGTTGCTATATCTCCATATCTTTGCGACAATAATAAAGGGAAACGATTCAATGGTTGAATAAATAAACATGTTTTTACTAAACTTGCAATATTCGGTTGTATTAGAAGTAAGTAATGGAAAATGCATCCAAGATTTTCAGGAATTTTTTGGGCAAAATCCAATATTTCAACAACTAGTATCAAAATGTAGGGTTGATATGCCAATGGTTAAAACTTATTATAGGAGGATATAGAAAAATTGTAATAAATTTTTGACATTGTTCGAAAAAGATTGTTAAAGGTATATGTCTGGAGCACGGCATTGTACAGGTGCGAAACATGGACAGTGGACGCGGCGGAAATGAAAAGGTTAGAAGCGTTCGAAATGTGGTGTTATAGGCGGATGATGAGGATATCGTGGATAGAAAAAGTTAGAAATGAAGAGGTATTGGAAAGAATAAGAGAACAGAGGACTCTATGGAAGTCAATAAAAAATAGGCGAGATAGGTTGGTAGGACACCTTCTTAGGTATGAAGGTCTGGTCAGAGACATATTAGTGGCAGAAACAGGAGTTAGGAGGGGTAGTGGTAGACCTAGATTAGATTACTGTTCGCAAATAGTTAAGGAAGTGGTATGTTCTAGTTTTAGGGAAATGCGAAGTTTAGCTCAGGATAGGAAAGAGTGGAGGTACGTGCCCAAACAGTCTTAGGACTGACGACCTTATGATGATGATTGTTTGAAGTATAGTAACTACTGTATTTCATAAAAAAAATCTAAAGTCAAATATTTGAAAAAATAACGTTTTTTTTTGCTATACAGTCTGTAATTCGGTATATAAGATTCCATTATAACAGTAGAATTTCAATGGGCCACCCATTGAATCTGAAAAATTCGCAAGAGACAGTTCTATTATGACCAGTTATTCTATTGAATTGCTTCAGGCTATTATTATCAAAAGGAAAAATGAAACCAGTCGTTTAACGTATGAGTAAACAACAATGAACAGAATAGTAGAGCACCCACCGAAGGGTGACAGGTCTAAGGGGCGTGAGTAATAAATTTGACGACATTTTGCGGTAGCCGTTGCACACAAGAGTCTCTTCGTCGAACAAAAAGCTGCTCTATAATAATAGATAAATATTTGGTACATTTAACCGAGAAGTCATAATCAAATTGTCCATAGTTTAGAATAGTAATCGGAAATACGTCATCAAAATAGCAATTCGAAAGGAGTGTCATATACAGGGTGTCCCAGTTATAATAATTAAAGAAGAAACCATGGCTTCCTGACACAAAATACAACAAAAAAGTGTTATACAATTTCTCAATCCAGTAACCGTTGAGTTCGCAAATCGTCTTTGTAAATTTGAACATACAATTTGTTTCATTACGGGCCTGGATCTAGGCGACTAACGTCGCTCAGCTGATCTAGTGTGGATGTAACAAGTTCCTACCGGGAAGAAGCCGAATGCACCTCCACCTTGTAAAAAAAAAGCGGTAAATGTGAAAAAGAAATGCGTACCTTTTATAAAAAATGTTGAAATTGTCCGCCATTCGCTTCAATGCAACACTGACAGCGGCGTATCCAGTTGCTGCGAATTTTGGCCCAGATACCGGGAATATTTGGAATTATACGATAGGCATTGGTAATGTAACACCACCAATTGACGGTTGAATAAGAACCCTACTAGAATGCACTATCACACTACTAATTGTCCTTATTGTAATAGTCTTTTAGGAAATGACCACTAAATAAATAAACTAACACTAACAAACAAGTAAATTCCACAACAATCCAAAGCGAACTGAACAACCTGTTAGAATCTACAACATTATGTGCCTTGTTTTCGAGTCACTTCCAGCAGTGTAATTATACGAGGTTATATCAATACTTAGCTTTTTACATTTAATGAAAACAAAATAACCAAA
>NW_020442461.1:2434527-2457388 GCF_000699045.2 Agrilus planipennis | reverse complement strand
CCCTCTGAAGGATTATATAATATATATATATTCTTAATTTTTAATTGTCTGCTTCGTCGTTATCTTGGCTTTTGTGCTGTAAATCTTTTTTAAAAATAATGCGACAAAAAATATGAAGCAGACTTTTTAATGGCGGCTTTTATTTAAGGCGTGCCTTTTAGACAGGTGCCTACGTCCTTTATGATTTTGTTTGCCATCGAAATTATTGTAACCAATACCTTTCTTTATAACGGAACAGTTTTTAACGATTCCCGTCGTAACCTGAGATTCGCCCGAAATGTTCATTTCGTGCAATATCATGTTTCGCAATAACATTTTTGCTACGCTTTTTTCTTTTGACGTATCCAAATTTAATTGTCTTCGCTTGTTTTGTTAAGGAATACATTGGTTTTGGCGATGTCACCAATGTAAAAGGATAAAGTGTTTCTTCTACCTACAGGGCGATTAAAATAAAATGGAATATTATAGGAAGAATTGTACAACAACTTTATATTTATTACTTTATTATTCTCGAGGATAGAAAATCTTCAAGACACCCCCTGAAGGGAGGCAGTGACGGGTTTTTACCGACTAAAACCCCTCCTCGAGTGGGAAGATCAACCCAATGGTTGTACATCCCCGGAAAGGAAATAGAAAGGTTGGAAGTGGGCAGAGAATTGAGTTGGGAAAAGGGTTGAGTGTGAGAAGGAGAGGGGAGTATTTTGGGGAGAAAACGTTGAAAATAGGCGGCTTACCTCTGATGTGATGGGTGGGCATTCGCGCTAAAGAGCGAAGATCATATTTATGATGAATTGTGAATTACTAGAAACAGCGTAGTAAACGCCATCTGTAGAATTTTTGCTGCAAAGTCCACGACAAGCACGTAGCTGCGCGTAGGTTCAGGTAGACAAATCGATATCCTTATGGACAGTGTCAAACATTTTTCCGACAGATGGCGTTTACTGAGGCGTTTGTATTAATCATCAAACGCCATATAGATACGTACAACATGAGATATTAGTTTCACTTCTTTGCCTGTTATTATTCTTGCTTTTATTTTCGAAAGGTTTCTGTTTAAAACAATTTTTACGCCCTGTTTCTTCCCATTTAATCAACTTAATAAAAAAAGCGCTGGACAAACTAAACACCGTTTATCAGTTGGTATAAATATACCAGGTACACCAAACACCTAATGTGCTTTCCGTAAAAAAATAGAGAGTAAATTTGCGTTAAACTTGTAACGCAAATTATCTGCTTTCTACACAGCGTACCTCTATTATTAAAGTAGTTAATAATTTAGTACGATAAAAACAAACTACAGCACGAAAATGCTATCTCGGCATTTTGTTCGGCTCTTCTATTATTATTTTTTTTTTAAGAAGCTTAAACGTGGCGAAAGTATAAACGAGGAATTTAGTATTTTATTATAAAAGTTTAGCGTGTCTTGTTCGCCTTTTTGGTCCGAGAGAGCGCTGGAGGCGGCAAAAAAAAGATGATTTCGTTTGTTCTATACTAATATACCATATATACATGTATACCGCAACGAAGGAAAATGTATATGGCGATATGAATTTTAAAAATGGAAAATGTAGCAGAAAACTTCGCCGATATTTATTATCTCTTTGACAGTTTAAAATTTCCGACACGTACGTACTACTCGGTTAGTAGATCAATTAGCGTTCACTTAAATAGATATGGCGGAATGATAGATAATAATGGAGGATTCAGAGTTACACGTGAGTAAGGGTGGTGAAGCGGGAGACCGGTTTCACTGATTTTCCAGTTTCTACGTTTTGCCATTACTAAGGCAGCAAGTATTATTATAATATATTACTCAATTAATTATGTATTGTGCTTAAATTATATTTTTAATTATTTATTCTAAATTGTTGATTATAATATTTCGATTTAACCATATTTTAAATGAAACATTAACGTGCTTCATCGTCATTATAAGTTCGTTAGTCCTAAGACTGGTTGGACATGCCTAAAAAGGTGTCCTACGAATCTATCTCGCCTATTTCTTATAGTCTTTTTCCATGGAGTCCTCTGTTCTCTCCTCTTTCCAACACCTCATTTCATCACATTTCGAACGCTTTAACCTTTTCCTTGACGTAGCGCCCACCGTCCATGTTTCACACTCGTACAGCGCCGTACTCCAGACATAGACCTTCAACAATCTTTTTCGAATTTCTAAATTAACCTTTCGCTAGTATAGAAGTGACTTCTTTTTATTGAATGCGACTCGACCCAGTACTATCCTCTGTTTTATGTCTCTATCACTATAGTTAGATTAAATTAATTGTATTCCAAATTAAACAGAAAATTCGCTTTCTACATGACACTACGTTCGTTGGCGTGATAGGTTCGAGTCAATTGTGAATTGCGAGCAGAATCATTAGCATTCCGATGCGGAATTTGTCTCTTCGACACTTAAACGGTCGCTGGAACTCCCGCCAGAGAGAAATTCACGTAAGAGTAACGACAGCGGTCGGGACTTGGGGGAAACGTTCAGAATCAATGGTATCGACTTCGATTACTGGTCGGGCGTGTCGCAGCTCTCACTTAAACCGAATAGGGTAGTTCACCCATACAAATGCTCGCTATGCAAGGTTTTTTGTATAAATGTAAAAAAAACCGAGTTTTTAAATTTCAGCCAAAGTATTAAGTCGTACGGTCTTTTCTGGATTTCACATCTACAAAAATTATGAACTTATGATTGAGTTTTAGTCACTTTTTTCAAGAGTTACAACCTCCAGAGATGATGGCAATTCAATTTTTGTTACTGATGATGCACCTCAATAAGCCGCATATACCCTGCATAAAAAGGGTCGCCCCCTATGTATGGAGGTGTAGTTTGATGGCGATATGGGGCGTGGGAATCCAAGAAGTCAAACCATGTGGTTACCATAGACGCTAATTTATTAGATGGTAGCATAACTGGAGAAATTGGAGTGGAAGTGAAAAATCTAATATTTAAAAAGAGACCTAACCGGAGCATAGGCCTATAGCCATTTGTTTTGAGGTACTAATAACATTAAATATTCTGTGACACACATGGGCAAAATTGATTTTTAGTTTAATTTAAAAATTTAATACAAATGTTACACTTAATATACTAATATTTCGTGACAACGTTGACACCTCATAACTTCCAATCTCCTGGGTTTCTGCAAATTCTCTTTCTTATAGGAAGCGCTCTCCTACCTATTACGCCACAGAGGGAGATTGTGTCCATTATTTCGTGGACTCATGCTACTTGACCTTTCTTCTGATTCGCTAAATTAATTACCCTCGGCTTATTAACTTTACTTTGTTGCGCTTTTGATATTTATCGGTTGTTTATCATTTTTTCGCTGGTTTGGTTAGCAAGTTATTAAAGGAAATATGTGTAGTTAAACATCTTTTATTCAGATGCTGGGGCTTATTCGCATTTTTCAATTTGCAATTATAGCCCTGTGTATGGTAGCGATCCAGTATGCGACACCTGCCCTAAAAATAGGATTTCACGATTCCTGTCATATACATAAGACTCTATCGGGATATAAATGCCATCTCGGTACGAGCGAAATCCTTTGAAAAATCGCAGTTTTGACCTTGATATCAGATTATGTCCAGTGCTGTGTCCGACGCGAGAGAATTAACCTCAACTTCTTGCGCACTCCATACTTGTCCCACGCAATAAATATGGATTTACATTAAACGATCACTGTTAATAAATCCGCCGTCCGAGATTAAAGAGAGATTTCGATGAAAAATTCGGGATCGTTATGCAAATCGACATTATTTATTGACACACGTCAGATGCAATTAACATTTTTTTTGTCGCTAAGTCCTTAAAACAAAAATAAACCCTGACAAGTTAATCACGCCCGCAGATTTGTCACTTGCAATAAAGTTGGTGTGTCCAAAACGCATACCTACACTCGACCAATTTTAGGAAAACGATAATAAATGGCTTTAAAATGTATTTTAATAAATTAGGTACTTTTGCGCCACGTTGTTTTAGACAACCTGTACCAAAGCCTACTGGATTATTTAACGAATATGTCAACATAAGATTGTTTTTAATACAGTAAAAGTTCCTAGTTCACGGTTTCCTTATTCGCGTTTTCATTATTCGCGGGTGAAAATTTCATTATTCGCGGATGCAATCGGTAAACAGAAAAGGATTCGGTGTCATTTATTAAGTGGATTGACCGCAATACACCGCTCGTACATACTGTGAATTTTTCCGTAAACATGGGTTTCTATTCTAAAGATTGTGATTTAACGCTACGAGATAAATATCTGACTTTTTGTATGGTAACAGATAAAGGTTCACACTAACTCGATGCGTTTTTGATTTTCAATAATATGGTCATTAAAAGCTTTTACAAGTGCTTAAAGTTGATACTTCTTGTAGGACACGTATTTTCAATAGAAATTAAAAAATTAAAAAATGCCCTTCGACAAACTTTAGAACAAAGCTTTATCTATCGTACTACAAAATTTCAAATCTCTGTTCCAAATATTAAACTCATGATTTCTAGAACCGATAAGCATGTTTTTACTCTACAGTGCGTGTACTACTGAATCACCTTAATGTGTTGGCATCTTTTGAGTATGTACGTGCCGGGGCAGCTTTTATAAAAGATGTAATTGAGTAAAAAGAAGAGGATTCGGTGTTATTTTTCAACATATCGGCATATTTAAAGTACAGTTGGCTCGTGCTGAGACGACTTTTATAAAACGTGTAACCGAGTGGACTAATTCAAAATTCAAAACAAGAAAAAATCACTAAATGTTTTAAACTCTTGTCTAAAGCTGATTATAACGATTAATTTTAATTGCGAATCTCTCAAATAATTGATTTTATTCTGATACATCATATTGGTTTTATTTTGGAACCTTGGAACGTATCCCCTATGTTTCCATACTAATTACCATTCCATATCCACGGTTTCTGTATTCGCGACATATTTATGGAACGTATTCCCCGCGAATAAAGAGCTTTTACTGTATTGCCTATTACCTCTATGGAGGGAAGCATCAAGCACCTGTCATTACTCTAAATGGGGTTATAATTTTTGTACACATAGCGCCATCTGTGAATCGAAAAATAGCTTCAAAACATTTTTTACTATATTGGGTAGGGTTAGGTTAAGTTATGGTTTGATTAGGTGGCGTGTGTTCCTGTTTCACCTCCAGCCCTTCCCATTCCTCTAGAAAGCACTTTCGTAATATTGAACAAGGTCCTGCCTTTTCCACCCATCTTCTGCATTCTCATATTATACATGAGGGTGCTACATTTATAACAATTCAATAGATGCCACACATACACTATACATACACATTTATAATACTTAATTTAGAATATTTTTCCGTACCTAATACGCTTGAAGCGATTTACCGCAAGTACCCATAAGCATGGCGATTTCTATGCGATCAGGAATGCGGTACCTTCTAGCACACGTGCTTCCTTAATAAATCTCGTCTTATCGACACAATCGTTGATTTATTATATAAAATTCACATAGCTACGAACGTATTCTGTCCCGTTATGTTTCCTCTAGTTATCATCTTTGTACTTCGACCATGCGAACGTATACACACATATATATAGAATTGCGAAAATGACCGCTTGGCGTAAATGTACTCGAGCTAGCCATTCACTGAACACACATGGCCATGTTGATATAGGAAAGGAAACGCATAGCCTACAGCTATTTTAGATACGTACACACATAGATGCATATTATACATGTATATATACAGGGTGCTTCAAAAAAATGTATACACACTTTAAACTATTGTAATTTTCCCGCTCATGGTAATGATGATTTTTATTTTCAACAAGATGGTGCTCCGCCGCACTATCACAGGGACGTACGAGCTTACCTGGATCAAAATTTGTCGGGCCAGTGGATCGAGTTTCCAGCACGCTCTCCAGACCTTACACCACTGGATTTCTTCTTGTGGGGCACAGTAAAAGATGAGGTGTACAAACGTAAACCACGTAACCTAGACATTCTTTGGAATGAGATTCAAGCAGTGTGTAGAGAAATCTCATTGGACGTTTTGATACGATGTACAGAATCTGTGGTGACTCGTACTCAGAATTTGTTATTTATGTTTCATTTACATTGGACTTTCAGCTTTCTATTTTCCTGAAATTTAACTTTGTAGAACGGTAAATAAATTTTCTATGGAAGTTCAAAGTGTGTATACATTTTTTTGAAGCACCCTGTATATATAAATGATGCAAGTAAATGCATGCACTTGTGCGTCTGGGAAAAGCTTTTGAGACACTTGAAACTTCATGAATTTGTGGATAACGAATTTTTTTTTGTCGTATTTTTTATCCTTTATTTCACCTTTTTAAGGATTGAATTTTAGAAAACATCCTTGGGTGGTAGCCGCCAACATTATCTTTGTCTCCCAGTTTGTCTATTAATCGTCTGTTATTTGATCAACTGCATTTATTCTAATAAATAATTATACTCCTGGTCTTCATTTCGTTCGTCTCATCAAGGAGGAGCTCAAGAGGATCATCCGCCATACCCTCCGGCTTTACGTCACTGCCTATATCGTCTGGACCGTTCGCCCATCAGCATTAGCAGCTCAAATTATCCAAAAAAGCCATTGAATCTAAATATTTTGTTTACTGTCCAAATTGGTAAAGTAGCTTGCTTTTACCTGGATGTTTTCGATGGGAAAAATCTTCAGTAACGTATTTGACACGGCGTAAAATTTCCGGCGTCATTCCCGCAATTTTTCATCTTCGGTTTGTGGTGAATTAAAGGTTATTATTTATTAAGAGGTTTCCAATGTACCTTCATTATTTTAATCTGGCAACAGCCGTTGTGATTAATAACAATAAGTACCTATCGTAAGCCAAAGACGAAACCATTTGAAATGCGGAACCGTCTGTGTATTACTATTATTATTTAAAGATTCAGTGTTTATTATTATAATATATCGATGGGTATATGTATGTGTATGCATTTATTTCTTAATCAACGATAGCGGGTAGTAAAACATGCCAGTAAGTAATGTTGTAAGTCGATAGTTCATTTCTGCAGTCAACGTTTTTAGAACGATGCAGAGTAACTGTTAAATATTGTCCCCTAACCTAAAAATATATACACAAGGAGTCTGCTTTTCTATTGAATAATATGGCATATATTCAAAATGGCACCACCTTATTTTATTGTTTAATTTTTGCGTCATTTAAGCCTTAATTTAATTTAAGAACCAGTTCAAGTTCGAGAGTAACCAAGGGACACACGTTCTGAATGATATATGTTGGCATTGGTCTGTTATCAAGTGAAAATATCGCTTATTAATTCCTTTGTACTATTCTACCTCCCAGGAGTCCGTTCGAAGTTACGGTCCCGTGCTTTTTAATCTAATGGGACAGTGGCGGGCATTATATTCTCGAAATCATGATGATCAGAATTGTAATTGTTTGCCTCATGTTCACTCGTCCGAATTCCTCAATAACAAGTACTTACACGACTATCTTAGAGAAGGACGAAGAACGAAATGGGTCAAATGAATTGGCGATCTACGTAGAAATGAAGGCGATAGGCTCAAAAATTCTAAATATTGTGATGATGCCTATTACCTATATATGATAACTAACGTACCAAGGTAGATATATTGATACGATTAAGTTCATTGTCGGATCATTTTTCGTTTGATCGCACGAAATGATTGATTTCAATAGGCTTAACTAGAGCACAATATGAATTCACATCGTTAACAATAGGTAACACTTTTGCAAATACTCTAAGCATGATTGAATAAATTCGGTAAAACCCTTTTATTACCCATATTGATCTCTTGAATATAATGAACTACAATTATCAAAGTATTAAGTGCCACAGGGTAGATTACGAAAGCGAAAATTTTCCATGTGGACTTTATGTACAACTACAAACTGAGATCTAAAACTAAATGTTCAGTTTGCAATATATTACTAAACATTTAAGATATATAATATCTTAGTTTGTAAAGAAAAATTTTAACCGCATTAATTAAAATACTGCAGCATGTATTTCTACCGTTAATTAATTCGTATTTTTTTTTCCAAGTGGCTTTTGGATAAATTGCAATGAATGCAAAACACACACTTACATGCAAGTATGTATGTGTAAGTATGAACATTATCCAAAGAAAAATACGTGTGTGACATGAAAAAGAATTACAAGTTCAAAGGGTTTCTATTTGCCTTTTGAAGTTCAACTTCGCACTCGACTCCTTAAACGTAAATTAGATGAAAATTAATGAGTAAAATTGCAGCCCGTCGTCACGACGCTACGTCGTCGTCGTTGTATAGTCGTTGTCGCCTCGCCGGGTGCTACTCTTCAAAACAATATCGTTAATTTCCTTCCTGTGCAAGTATTTCTTCAGTGCTAGTCTAAAGGAAACATTAAAATTAGTTTATTCAGAATGGGATAAAAAGGTGAAAAGCATCGTAGGAGCCGTCATGACATCAAAGCGTACCTTTACTTCACAACAAGGACAAAAATGGTGTAGACTGTAGACTTTCCAATTAGAGGAAATCTTCTAGAAGTTCTTCAATCAGACGGAACTTTAGTTCTGGTGGTGAAGAATCCTCCAAATGAGTCACATTAGGAAAAAACCTGTCTCAAAATGTTTAGTCTATTTAGTGCGAAACATGGGCGCCGTGGAAAGAAAGGTTAGTTGTGGTGTTACGGGCGAATGATGAGGAAACCGTGGATAGAGAAGGTTAGAAATGAAGAGATATTAGAAAGAGTAACAGAACAGACGACTCTATGGAAATCAATAAGAAATAGGCAAGATAGGTTAGTAGAACACCTTCTCAGGCATGAAGGTCTAGTCAGAGACATATTAGAGGCAGAAAAGGAGGTTAGGAGGAGTAGAGGTATACCTAGATGCTCCAGCTTTAGGGAAATGCGAAGATTAGCGCAGGATAGGGAAAAGTGGAGGTGCATATTCAACCAGTCTTAGGACTGACGACCTTCTGATGATGATCAAAAACACAATAACATAAGAGCATTAAAAAATAAAAGCTATTATTAGTCGTCAATTGGAAAACAGTTTAAAGCAGACATTTTCATTCTGGACTAAAATGTCTGACATGTCTATTTGAGCCCATCTGGAAATTTTAAGATTTGGGATTACTGTATATATCATATATATCCTCTCTATCACATTTCCGTCTTCTTCCGACGATCCTATTTATCACCCTTAGGTAGAAACCATACAGTGGCATACAGACCATTATAGTGACATACCATCTTGGAAATTGAAAATAAGTGACTGTTTTTCCTCTTCAATTTTTATACTGACTCGTACCCTACCTCTAACTCCTCCCTATTAGATGCTAACACCTCTATATCATAAAAATAAAATACATTGGGAATATTACATAAAATATAAAGTTGGAGCCACTATAAGTCACACTAAGAATAAACGACAACGAATGTAATATAATTTAATGCATGTCAAGTTACGCAGCACTTACGTTTCCAATTGAAGGCATAAGAAAGAATAATGGAGGTTTATATCAATTGTTATTATTAATTGGATTTCAATGCCATTCAATATTCCAATTAACAATTATTTCTGGTCCACTTGGTACAATAGTAGGGGTTAAAACGAGATATTAAGTTCCCATCAGGTTTCTACAATTTATCAAAACACAAGCACAACAAACGATTTTTATTCGTCGCGTTCGCGTTTCTCATAAAAGCCAAAAAACCTCTCCAATTACGACAAATACAGAAATAATGGTTCATTGTTCCTGGTTGGGTTCCTCCGGTTCAGTCGATATCGGCGTCATTCGCTCGAGATGTCGGCCTTGAAAAGTGACTTTTTTATTAATCTGATTGATGACTCTGCGCTTTCGGTTTGAAATAATTATTGCCACAAGAAAATCGACACCCACAAGAAGCACCGAGGGGAAACGGAGAAAGAATATTAAATGGAAACAGAGAAAGATGAACGCTAAAGGATGACCGGCAATTTGGCATGACATTCTACAGATACCTACATAGATATATATATAAATAAACAAAAAATTTTTAATTCAATAAAAACTTGCTGTGCTTAATTATGATCTACGTTTGTCCCACGATCAGAAGAGACATTATATTTTCCTAATTTTCTAAATTAGATAATTGTTTATTTTGGTCAAAATGATGAAAGGAATAGCAAGAGATCTAATGTCACAACAAATAGTAATTTTATTGCAGATTAGGTGATTTCAAATGAAAAAATCCAATGTCAAATGGCGTATAAACATATTTTCGTCATAGTCGGATGACCCACTTCCAGTTGACATTATTAACAATACAATGTCGCTATAAATCCAATCTTATTTTGTGCTGTCATACTTATGTATATTCGTAGTTGTAGTAGCCAACGTTCCGTATAGTAAATTGTATAATATTAGATAAACACCGAACACGAGTGGAGCGCGGTGATCCATTATTTCGCTCTCAGTCATTGTCGGCGATTTTGAAATGCAAACAACACGTATAAATTTAACTGTACTTGAGGCATTGATATTCAAATTTTTCGGCTCCTATGACAACATGTGGTCTCCAGCGTCGCTGACGACCTGGTGGGTTCTTTTAAATGTAAAGCAGACACTTGCCTACTAAAACGAGACGGTAGCAAAGTGTTTCGACGGCTTTTATCTGTCCCACCCTTTATTGTTTCTGATATCAAGAGGATGGGGTACATCCCTTGTGTTATTTTATACTTATCAATTTATAGCAGCGAGCATTATTTGTCCACAACGTTACTTAATAACTTTGTAATGTAGATAGCAATGTCGGTTATTCTAGAGAACTTATTTTCCGGATGGTATAGAGATTTATTTATATTACAAACCAAACATACTTTATATCTGCTTAATATTCCTCCAATTAATGTTTTTAATAGCTAGNGTGTAATATTGTATAGAAAACAATGTAAACCAACCAAAGTCAAGCAATTTCGACGTTTTAAGGAGTTTGTCGTTAAATCGAGTGACTTTATAAAGAGTTTACACTGTATTAATAATCGTTAGACCTTAAATGACTTACAGATCTAGGATACAAAAAACTATTATGGGACAAGGGCATCTTCCCTTGAAAACCCATAATTTAATGGTGAAGAGTGCCAGTTGTACGCTTTAAATAACCATTAGATCCGCTGACAAATTATCTCATAGGCATTAACTGATTCTTAGAGCTAGTATGCAAAAAATTATTGTACGACAAAAACAACTTCTCCTGAGAAATAATAATTTAATATTGGATGGTATTGCTCCCTATAATTAACCCTCAGATCCCTCTGACAAATTATGTTATATACATGATTCTACGATTGATAGATTGTAGGGGTTAGTTCTTTAAATATAACTGATAAGAGTAGGTGACTGTTAATTAGAAACTGTTTGGTTGTTTGTAGCATTAACTTGCAAAAGGTAGTCTCGGAAATGATCCTCCGAATGAAAAACTGGAATATTGAGTGGTACTGCCCTCTCATCTGACTAATTAGAAAGATTCTCGATTTTTAGCATCGTTCAAAGCAAAAGTTTTTATACGCTCTTTTTTTAACCGGCGAGACTTAGTAATTATCGAATTTCGTTGTAATTGATGCAGATGTGGGTAAAAAAAGTCAGAGGAACGGAAAGAGAAAATAACTAGTTATTGGAAAAAGTACTTTATATTTTAGTTCCAAGTTTAAAAATAAAGATAAATAACAGATATAAAGCTTAACAACTGTGGAATTAATATTAAATTTAAAAACGAGTCTATAACAAAAATAAAAGTGGCATTTTTCAATTGGCCAATAAGACATATGCTTCTATTGCCATTAGGGTTGCCACCTTTTCAGGCTTTACATAAAGTATTTCTCGACTAAAAGGTNAAAAAAAATTTTTAAAAACCTTGTTTTTCTTGGTCAGGCCGGAAACTTATCAATCCACCCTCGTATTGTATATGTGTTATTATCTGAATGTTTTATTTGTTAAAGTTTCCACTATACTTCATTTACTTTCTCTAGGGATGTTCCCCTTCCAATGTCTTGAATGCGTGCTGGCAAAATCGTAGGTAGGGAGAAAAAAGCTCATTATACTCTCGACTCTTGTTCATTAAACATACTTTTTCATACAGTACCTGTCAGAAGTTTTGTTCAATCATGAATAGTAGTGCGAGTCGAAAACAAGCGTTAAAGCCTTTAATTTGTCTTCAAATATAAATAAACATCTCGTTGATATTTTCAGCAGTAAATGGTACCAATAACAGCACATTTGAGCAATGCAATTGTAATGGATAAAATGGTCAATTTTTCCGTGCAGTACTGTACGGATTATACGATCCTCACCGGTTAAGAGGTTGGCTGAGAGTTGTCTCCTTCCTTTTCTGGCCTGGTGCTGTTTTTTTCTATTTTGCGCCGGTCAAACTGAAGGTCACATCGCTACAGAAAGTAAACGAAGTTTTTGATACTTTTACTGTGACGATGAACCATATCCACAACACCCTGTGTATTTTCCACAGTTAAATTAAAATTGAATAACGTCTAGCACCTGTCGTTCTTCTTAGAGTTATGTTAGGCACAAAACTTAATTTTCAATTAACCTTTTTTGGGATACAATAACTTTTTGTGCATTCACTTAATTTTAATCAGCCAAGGGTTATGAAGAGGTACAGTAATTAACAGTAATAGTTTCCGAGCCTATCTGCTGCGATTCGCTTTAAATAATGATTCTCTTATTATGAAAGTATAATACAAAAACTAACAAGAAATTTCACGTCTAATATTATACTTAATAAAAACTGTGGGTATGTACAGAAATCTTTTCTCTTCGTATGATACTCGTAACACTAAACGTCTAACGGTAATAGGTCCATGCCTTTATTGTTTTCAGATCAAGTTAAAATCGTTACACATTAAATTAAAGCTTAGTAAGTATTTATAAAATTTGATAAAACTCTAATTTATTATCAAGCGAACATTAATCAATACTGAGCTTCAAAATTCTACCCTACTGGAAACCAGTTGAGCTACGGGTCCCTTTTCTAAATGTCCTCCAAAAATTGAGTTATAAAACTTTGTTATTCATGAGATAGCAACATGTTATTTATGTTAGCTCTCACGTTTAGAAACACAGTAGGAGAGGCTTTTGTACTTTTGTAGGTATTATACTGTGTTTATTGTTTACTTTTTTGTGTCATTTAGTTTCTGCTTTATTCTATAGGAGCAGGTTGCCCCCCATTGTTTTCTTTGTATGAGAACAAATACTTTTTCCAAAACAACAGCATCAGTAATATAAAAACATTTCTATTTCAAAAGTAATTCAAACCATAAAACAAACTGAACTTTTTCAGTTAAGGTATTAGTTTCTCTTTTAAATCTCATAATTTGAATTTTCCTGATGAAAGAAAACTACTAATAATAAAAGCCGTCTCTTTTGTCATATTTCTTCTTATCTTGTTTTGCTGAATTATTAAACAGGTAGATGCTAAATAGAAATTCTAGAAATGAGCTTTAGTTACCGAAATAGAAGTTCATTGGTCTTTTGACACGATTAAGAGCCTGATACTCAGCCAGATTGTCATAAAATATTAAAAATAGCAAGATAATATCTTCTTCATAAATATAATTAATTGTGAATATACAACACATTTAACGGCAAACACCTCCGTTTCGAACTATGTTTGATTAAATTTAATTGCATGGAATATTCAGTGTCATCACCGGATCACCAAACAGAAATAAATTGGATATTGTAATGAAAATGACAATTGCCAGATTAATATTAGTACAAAAACATTCCTATTGGTATAGAAGTAGCATTTTATTTTTTATGTTAGGTCAAAAAACCCCTCATGGATTATTTTACCCTTTACAAGTGACATTAAAATTAGTGAGAAACGCTTGAAGATTTCACTCTAATTATTATCTACATCAGAGGAATGAAATGTTCAAGGCAGATGCTAAGGTCCATTTCTTGGTACAAGATTTTAGTCAGAAGAATCAAATTTCTCGAACACCCTTCAATGACATTCTATGAACCACAAAGGTGGACATACAAAATCATCCCGGTTGCTTGCAGGGTTTCCTTCTCTCTATTCAATCAGTCGTCGAATGTTGTGGATAGATTGGAATCGAAATAGCTCAATCCTGAAAGTGGTTGGTTGGTCCGCGATCTTATCTCTGCACTTACGGGAAACAACCGACCGAGTACTACGTACATGTAAGTTTGTGTGCTCGTACGAGTGTGTGTGCAAGTCTGAAAGAGCTCCGCTGCCAGTCAGCACAATGGTCCGCTTTTTTGTGTGAGATCGTGTCGACCAAGACCGACCTGGATCCCATGCGGACTCGGGACAAAAGGTACACCTAAAAGCATGGGCACTTGGTCGCGTTATCTAATCTGCCGATCGCATCGCGCAAGCGCAATGACAGTCAGCTGCCTACTTATCTGCCATCTCGTGGAGGCCTTTCCGATAACGCATCTGGGACCACGTAAGTAGCCACAATTGTTCTTCCTCCTCCTCCTCCTCCTCTTTGTCTCCTACTTCTTCTTTTGCTTACTTCTTACTGACAACAGCAGCCTCCCGAGACGTAGACATGGATTTACCTATGCCACAAAACATCAAGCGTGCTCTCCTCGCGGTGCATTAACGAGACGGTGTCGTCTCCGTCACGACCATCGATCGCAGAACTAGATCAGTCAGAATAAACCGCTGAAAAAATGTAAAACAAGTGAGTAGAAGTCATGCTCTCCATACATTATTTATACGAACGCCTATCCCAGGGTTTATTCTAAATCCATCGCAATGTTTACGGCATAACAACATCATCCATCATCTGATCACTAAAGATGCCAACATTAAGGGATGAGGACATGCTTTGGTACCAAATATCAAAGATCACGAGTTAATCAATTTTATTATCTACTTATTTTTTAGTTCTAACGCAAAATCCCATGTATTTTCTTATGAAAGTTCGTTTTCGTTCTTTTCTTATTCTTTTACCCCTCCACGCTTACCCCGACGTCACGGCCGTCGGCCATCTTTGACAGATGCCACCGTCAGCCATCTTGTAGGGCTTTGCCTTGTTCCTTCCACGTGCACACCGTTGTTATTATTCTTCAAATCAAATTTAGACAAAATTTCCGATTTTATTGTACATATATTTGCTTTTAGGGTCAGTGAATATCAGTTACTATTGTAGTTAGAGATGTTAAATTTTATCGTCTTTCTCACAAGAAACCACGTTCCCTTGCAGTAGACTGTTTTATTTTTTCTGTTGCGGTTAATTTTTAATTTTATGTCCAATGTGTAGTGTTTTACAGCTTGTTTTAACAAGCTGAGATAATTTAAATAAGCTGAAATAACATGCAACGTAATCAGATGTGGGCACATTAATTTGTTTTGTTAGGGTGGTGTATTCAAGAAACTGAAATTACAGTCAGTTAAACGAAACAAACCATGAATTTCATTGGTTCGTGTAGGGGACGTCGAAAAATGGACAGGAAATAAGTAATTACTACGTGTACCATTAATGTAATAGAAACAAAAGTATATTTGACATGTTATTTATACTTTTGTTGATGTAATAGATTTTTACTTTTGCATTATCTGCCATTTTAAAAGTTTATGCTTCATTGTAATTGAATTGAAACTCCCTGCTGTTCCTTCCCTACGTCTGATAACACCAGCACGTCCCCATTGTCGGCACACGATTTGCGAACATATATTTACATTTTAATGAAGCAGTTTGTGCATGAACGTCTTTCAAAAACCTCTCCTTTCGTTTCAATAGCGTTTGCAAATACATACAACGCAATCGATAATGTAATTGTTTGTCTTAACTCTCCATAATGGGGCAAAATAAGGGTGAATATACTCGAGAAATAATGGGTTCTGTTGTTTATTGAAGTCAAACTCATCAAAACCAAGCATATAAAAAACAGAAGTCTTCGAATTATAATAAAATTTGAGACGAATTTCGAATATATTTATGCCCGGAATCCTGACATCTTAATGTGACAGTTAACATCAAAAACATCTTTTAAAAACCTCCCCGTTCGTTTTTCGTTCAGTTGCGTGTTTACTGACCCGAAATTGTTTGCCCAAACATCGGATAACAAAGCATCTAAACGAACCTCACGCTCCATTAATAGCAGCACTAATCGTAAGTATCTCAAAAATAATATTTACTCTCCCTGGGTCCATCATCATTATTATTATTATACGCCATAACGCGTATCGCTGGAAGAATTTTGGTACCCGCCATTTAGCTTAAACAAAAGGCACGCTGCAGCCCCATCCGAATCGCAAACAATGTGACAAATCAGTCGACAAATAAACCGCAACAAAGCAAACATTCTTCTTCAAAGGGCTTTTATGAACCAGCGTCCGCAAAATAAGTGTCTATTTTTCTTTGTGGACTTAAAGGGCACAGGTCTACTCTATAGTGCCGAGGAACAACTGCAGCCAAAACTGTTGTGATAAGAAATGTCTATGACAAATACGGAGTCTATACCCTATGTCTGATAAGTATTCCGACATATTTAAAAGGTAACATGCATCTAGATGCAGAACGTAGGGGATGTAAAAAGTATACACAAAAAGTAATTCAATTAACAAGTCGTCAACTGACGAAACACACATACCTATTCGAGACCTTCGCAACTGCTGATACGTAGACCGATCAATTGTACGTATCTACGCGTCATCGTCATCAATGCCGGAGCAGGCTTTCGGTAAGGTTATTATTCTCATGCCTGTACACTACGTCTGATGAGTAGGGGATGTAAAAAGTATGTACGAAAAGTGCCCCAATTAACGAGCCGTCAACTAATGAAACGCAAATGCCTATTGGAGACCTTCGCGACTGCTGATACGTAGACTGGTCAGTTGTACGTACCTACGCGTCATTGTCATCAACGTTGGAGCAGGCTTTCGGTAAAGTTATAATCCTCATATTTATGGATATCACTGGGTAGTCCGGCTTGGCTTATTCTACTTCTTGGCCTATTTCTGTTCTTTATTTCCTTGACTAAATTGAAAATATACATTTTCATTTTGTTCGGATTGCAGTTTTCATGTGCCCATCGACGGATACCCTTCTTTTTAAAGATTTTCGTGTTGTTCAATCCGTTGAATAAGAGTGTTCCTTTTGTGGTGGTCGAAAGGGTGCAGAGCTAGCAGAGGTGTTTATGGGAAACCAAAGATATCAAACTGAATGGGCCTTCAACACAATGGTCTGCAACTCGCACACATACGTCTAAAAGCATAAGGTTCGCTGTTGCCTGCTCGCTCATAATAGGGATACATCTGCCTATGCGTGTTTGCTCAACTGAGATGCGATGAAAGAAAAATTATTTCCTCTGGTTGAAATAAATACCATGGAGGAATGTTATTTTTGGTTTAATCTCCACGATCGTGTCGCGGCAGTTACTGCCCAGCAGATTGTTGTCGTTGATCGGCAGCCGAATGGGCAATAATATCAGATGCCAACCGAAATAAAATAAAAAATCATGTTTTAAATATCCTAACACTTAACACGAAATATCTATAGATGAGGATCTTATATTTCTTAGGAAACCAAATTAAAATCTACTTACATTTGATGCTAACTCAATTATTTTCAAATGTTAGTCCCTTGTTTAATTATTTACAATAAATTCAGGTAAATAACAATGTATTTTGTTGGAAATTGTAAACAATTAGAAGAAATTGAAGGTAAACGTATTTTCGTTTCAAGTATGCCCTTTATATTTCTTTGCGATCCATTCGCTTCTTATTATCTGAATGTGTACGTACCTGTGCTGTGTTAAGCTCGCAAAATAATCGAGCTAATAAAATAAACGAAGCGTCTGCACTAAGGCAATTTGTCAAAGAATATTTTATGCGTAACCATGACAATGTCCCTATTAAAAATTCGCAAACGTTGTCGCGAGATTTGTTTGTGCGTAGTCTGAATTAAAACCAAGCTACTTATTTTTCTTTTCTTCGTCGTTTTCATTTATTGCAGATTTTTCCAGAGAGTCTTTTATTTTTCGTTCTATTTTTTCCTGTTTCTGAAAAAAGCGTGTCGTCTAGCTGTTAGGTTAAAGACACACGGAGCAACCATTCTTGTTGAATGTATTTATATTAATGCTATATTCTGCCATGGGTGTAGTAAAGGTATTTTAAAACGTCCCATGTCGCGAAATGGACGTTGGGCATTCACATTCTATACTGCGTAATCCAAGTTCAACAAAAAAATTGTAAGAAAATCAGGCAAAGCTGAAGCCGGCCCTGGGCGTGAATTGGCAGCGTATAGAGAAAATGCGATAACAATTGGACAAGTAGGTACATCGAGGAAAAATGTAAACAGTGACGGTTGTGAAACTGACCCGTGATTACTTTCAAATACGTTTTTCTCGAAAACGGTAAATCTCGGAACGCTATACATTTACTTAATTTTATAGTGCCTTACCTTCTGAAACACCCTGTATAACGTATATCTTGAAATGGATACTAAGTTTTTTGTAATTTTTTAATTCCGGTAGCTTTCGATGTCTTCTAGTTTTCTGCTTATTTCTCAGGATATCCTATGTAAACTAAAGCTTAAAAATTTACTAGAATTGAAAGAAGTATTTGCAGCAATTCAGGAACAAAATTTAAATTTTCCGTATTCGAATGTTTCAGCGAAATAGTTGGGAAATCCACTGATTTAAAAGCGAAGAATTAAATGAACGAATCCTGTTCAATGAGTAGTCGAATATTGGAGCTGGGCGAATTTCCCTTTTATCTCCAATAAAGCTTTTTCGCGTTAACATAAGTAACCGAATCTCCTTGAGGTAGTCTTGAAAAATGTTTTCGTGAAAATCCGGAAAATCCAGATAAGTTGGCGAGTTCGAGAACATACAAATTCTCTTTTAGGATTATAACGTTAAAGTGCAACCGCTGCCAAATACGATAAGACTTTATTTGAAAAATTAAATAAAGAGTTCAAATTTTAGTATTATTAATATTATCTTTGCTATTATTTGGTTTTATTCAAGACCTGAGAGCAAATATTTATATAACAATCTTGAACCAGCAGGAATTCAAATCCTCGTTTGCCCGACTGTCTGGTATGCTAAGTTTCACTTTCCATCTCAGAAATGTCAATCATGTAGGTAAAGCTTCTTGTCTAATTAATAGCTCGTTATGTGCTTAGAAATTTCGAAGCTTTCACTCGAAAAGCGAATGAGCGCTGAAGGGAGGGAATCCTCAAGCATAGAAGCGAATATTTGGGTTCATGTATATACATATATGTATATATTAAGGTAATTAGTGTACTACTACATTATTAAATTGAGGATTGAATTTTCGTATTTTGAGGAATTTAAAATATATGTAATATTATATACAGTGTAAACTCTATATAACGACACTTAAGTGACTGAACATTTTTCGGCGTTATAAAGAGTGGTCTAATATTTATTTTAAACATTTGAACATCCTTGTTAATCCTTAATAGTTACAATTAGACTTGCTAATAGAACAATTTATGTATCAAGTATCTGTATATTCTAATAAGCGATTCAGTTTTTCCTTCTGAGACCCGGAATTCTTTCTCGTCCTTTAACGAATTCTTAGAACAATTTAACTGGCTGAACCAGTATGTTACAAGGATGAGAAGAAAAAAGAAACAAAGGATTATATACGTTATACAGTGTTGAGTTGGTTATATCCTATTGTGTTTCGTCTAATTTATAGCTTTGCACGGAGACAAGAAATACGTCGGAGTGTTCAGCATCATTGGCATGTATCCATTCTTCACACCATCCTCAAAACAAACTGTCATTTTCAGGGCCCATTAATTTATTTTGTCTAGTCAAGGATAATAATATTCCAAATACGTTGGTATTATAGATGTATGGTGTTTGGTACATTTCTATACGTGATATAGTGGTATGTGCTTTTAGAAACGTCACCTCCTTTTTATTGATGAGCTCGAATTTGTATGGTAATTCCAGATAATTTTGTGTTTACATTCAATCCGGAATCATAAATTAAGAATAATATCCTTATTCAATTTAGATGCCTTATCTCGAAAAAATACTGATGGCTGACCAGTCTGTCCAATGACGTGACAGATTCCGCGACAGATTTCGGCTCTTCAGTCATCAATTGCGCGCCCAAACAAAAAACTACACAAAATTGGGCTACTGAAATGCTGGTTCTGGTTCTTTTGGGAATTGTGGTTTTTAGGATCGGTTCAACAAAAATTTCATGATAGAAGTGGCAGGACCGAAATACCTACTCTTACTGACTTTAGTTTAACTAATTTTAAAAGGATAGCCAAGAGAGGGCGCTCCCGTTTCGCGGGCGACCTACTTACCTAGCCTATAGGCCTTCGCTGCTGGTGACTCTACAGACTAATGGCGTGCAGTTGGCGAGTTCCTTTAAAGAGAATTTCTGGTGCGCTTCACGTACTGAAACTAGTTTAAGGCGGCTGCCGGCAGGACGTCTGTGGAACCTGCTAAGTCAAATTAACGAAAAACCCTGCCCAGGTAGCTGCCCGCGCAGATAAGAAATAATTCGTGTTCTACAATCCTCTTTATGCCAATACAGGTGTGAGTGGCTGTGTGGGCTAGTACATAAAATCCAGTGAAATATTTGCCTACGAATTAAATTGCAAATGTAATTGTTTGCTCTCTTTATTCTGAACAATCACCACATAGAATATTAAACTACGAGCATTATTATATATCTACATGTGGGTAACAAGTACGTTTAAATTAAAACTCATACACAGGGTGTAACAAGCAGCGTGGTTACGGGACAAAAAGATTGTAAGAAAATCAGGCAAAGTTGCTATCCGAAGCCGGCCCTGGGCGTGAATTGGCAGCGTACAGAGAAATTGCGATAACAATTGGGCAAGTAGGTACATCGAGGAAAAATGTAAACAATGACGGTTGTGGAACTGACCCGTGATTACTTTCAATATGTTTTTCTCGAAAACGGTAGATTCTCGGAACGCTATGCATTTACTTAATTTTATAGTTCTGAAACACCCTGTATAACGTATATCTTGAAATGGATACTAAGTTTTTTGTAATTTTTTAATTCCNATTTTATACTTATCAATTTATAGCAGCGAGCATTATTTGTCCACAACGTTACTTAATAACTTTGTAATGTAGATAGCAATGTCGGTTATTCTAGAGAACTTATTTTCCGGATGGTATAGAGATTTATTTATATTACAAACCAAACATACTTTATATCTGCTTAATATTCCTCCAATTAATGTTTTTAATAGCTAGCGGGTTACATCAGACATTTGACTCTCGAGTGCTCCTCAGGTATAGCCAAGAAGTTCCTCATTGCTCCTGCAGATGCGAGTGAGATGATTCTTTCCTTTTCTTATCCCATCCATTTCGTAGGTGAGACCCCTCTTCCATAGCCGAACCCAATAGTATTGCGCTCGTAGTCCTATATGCTACCCCTGAGCTGCGGGACGATCATTAGAAAATTTTCATAGTTCAAGTTGCGAGAGAGGCTTCGCTCGTCTACGGGATGAAGGGGCTTGATATGGGAGTAGAAGGGAGAAGATAAAGAGAAAGCAATGTAGGTCATTACTGCTTACTCTCTCGTAGTCATTGAAGGGTATGGAGTGACTCAAACTAACCTCAGGTAGCGGTTCCTACGAAGTTGAAGTTTGCCCGGCTTTGGGTTTTGCTCCTCATGAAGACGCCGGTTCGATGCCAGGTGCGTCTGCTTTGGTCCGAGTGTTTCTGTGGCTTCCTTGGATCACTTAGGTATATGCTGGAGCAGTAATATTCCACAGATCTTTCAATCTCTTCTGTCTCCATTTTGTCCATCTCACCCGAACTACCACTCATCAATTCCACGATTCCTGAAAGGAGACTGAAGAGAGTCTCCCGCCCGCATAGTCTGGAGGGACTACCACCATTACTGGCTGATGGGAATGGGTTTTTTCCTCAAGATGAGGCAGAACCCGCCACTGGTAGATCATTTAGTCAATTCTTTTCAAACTAACTTCAAAGACGTCTTCAGTGTCTCCTTCTCTCGAAGATCTTTTAAGACCTTGTTTCACTGTGTATCGTCTCGTATCGTCTTTGGTTGTTCGTGTTCATGAAAACGTGCCGAAGAAACCTTTTCGACAAAGTTGCATCGCAACCGAACTGAAATTCGAAGCGAGTTTTTAAAGCCTGCGCTTCCGACGATTTCGCTAATTGGAAATGGTAGGTTATGCATTTAAAGTACGCGAATTATGGAGAAAGTGCAGCATCAAAGAGAATAGTTGACATCTACGTTCGCATTTAGGAACCGGCTCGTCTCTCGAGCGGGTAATGGAAATGTGTCTTCCTGGCCGCGATAAGCATATAATTTCTGATATTAGCTCGGTAACCACGGTCTAATACCGGGTAATAAGCGTTTTGAAAATTCGTAAGAGACTCCGCATAGCGTCGAGTCTGGGAAATTGCAAAGTTTGAACAAATTTAGGAAATTCAATTCGCATGACTGAACACCAAAGGGAAGAAAACCTTTGGTAGAAATCGTTTAATTCTAAATATAGCAAATATAGGAATCAGGGCTGCCAGAAGTAAATATGCTTTCCTTTACAAAATTCTAATACGCGTTAGGTACTCGTTTTTTAATTTGTGATAATTAAAAGTTCAAAAGATTTCAGATGTATCTCTACAACTTATTTAACAATGAATTTCCGGACCTGTCAGAATTTTGTATCTCTCAACTCTACGAGGGTGGATTGATAAGTTTCCGGCCTAACCAAGAGATGACGCCACTAGGCCTACCTTGAGGTGACATTCTATAGTACCATCCTTGGATAGCTTGTAGCTATAGTTTCAGCCCGATCTCCTTGCTAGTGTAGGTTTGACAGCACG